>NC_030677.2:199022742-199362742 GCF_000004195.4 Xenopus tropicalis | reverse complement strand
TGTCAGGAGCAAAAAAGGACACCAGATCACATCATAGCACAATAAATGAAGCAATTTGAACATTGTGTTGCTTGTACCCCAAACCTTTGATTTGACCAATAGCACAAATATTAATGAGGATTACGATAAAGTTATATCGGTTCCCTTCCACATAAAGGATCTTCCCATAATTTGGATCTCTACAATTTAAGTCTGCTAAAAATCATTTAATTGAATAAATCCAATAGGCTTGTTTTGCCTCCAATAAGGATTAATTATATCTTAGTTGGGATCAAGTACAGGTACTGTTTTATTATTACAGAGAAAAGGGAATCATTTAACCATGAAATAAACCCAATAGGGCTGTTCTGCCCCAATAAGGGGTAATTATATCTTAGTTGGGATCAAGTACAGGTACTGTTTTATTATTACAGAGAAAAGGGAATCATTTAACCATGAAATAAACCCAATAGGGCTGTTCTGCCCCCAATAAGGGGTAATTATATCTTAGTTGGGATCAAGTACAGGTACTGTTTTATTATTACAGAGAAAAGGGAATCATTTAACCATGAAATAAACCCAATAGGGCTGTTCTGCCCCCAATAAGGGGTAATTATATCTTAGTTGGGATCAAGTACAAGGTACTGTTTTATTATTACAGAGAAAAAGGAAATCATTTTAAAAATTAGAATTATAATGGAGTTTGGGTTTATGTATGTGAGTATATAGATAGGTCAGTATGGGTCTGTATGTGAGTGTATAGATAGGTCAGTGTGGGTCTGTATGTGAGTGGATAGATAGGTCAGTATGGGTCTGTATGTGAGTGTATAGATAGGTCAGTGTGGGTCTGTATGTGAGTGGATAGATAGGTCAGTGTGGGTCTGTATGTGAGTGTATAGATAGGTCAGTGTGGGTCTGTATGTGAGTGTATAGATAGGTCAGTGTGGGTCTGTATGTGAGTGGATAGATAGGTCAGTATGGGTCTGTATGTGAGTGGATATATAGGTCAGTGTGGGTCTGTATGTGAGTGGATAGATAGGTCAGTGTGGGTCTGTATGTGAGTGTATAGATAGGTCAGTGTGGGTCTGTATGTGAGTGTATAGATAGGTCAGTGTGGGTCTGTATGTGAGTGGATAGATAGGTCAGTATGGGTCTGTATGTGAGTGGATAGATAGGTCAGTATGGGTCTGTATGTGAGTGTATAGATAGGTCAGTATGGGTCTGTATGTGAGTGTATAGATAGGTCAGTATGGGTCTGTATGTGAGTGGATATATAGGTCAGTGTGGGTCTGTATGTGAGTGGATAGGTCAGTGTGGGTCTGTATGTGAGTGGATAGATAGGTCAGTATGGGTCTGTATGTGAGTGGATATATAGGTCAGTGTGGGTCTGTATGTGAGTGGATAGGTCAGTGTGGGTCTGTATGTGAGTGGATAGATAGGTCAGTGTGGGTCTGTATGTGAGTGTATAGATAGGTCAGTATGGGTCTGTATGTGAGTGTATAGATAGGTCAGTGTGGGTCTGTATGTGAGTGTATAGATAGGTCAGTATGGGTCTGTATGTGAGTGTATAGATAGGTCAGTATGGGTCTGTATGTGAGTGTATAGATAGGTCAGTATGGGTCTGTATGGGAGTGGATAGATAGGTCAGTGTGGGTCTGTATGTGAGTGGATAGATAGGTCAGTGTGGGTCTGTATGTGAGTGTATAGATAGGTCAGTGTGGGTCTGTATGTGAGTGTATAGATAGGTCAGTATGGGTCTGTATGTGAGTGTATAGATAGGTCAGTATGGGTCTGTATGTGAGTGGATAGATAGGTCAGTGTGGGTCTGTATGGGAGTGGATAGATAGGTCAGTGTGGGTCTGTATGTGAGTGGATAGATAGGTCAGTATGGGTCTGTATGTGAGTGGATAGATAGGTCAGTGTGGGTCTGTATGTGAGTGGATAGATAGGTCAGTATGGGTCTGTATGTGAGTGTATAGATAGGTCAGTATGGGTCTGTATGTGAGTGGATAGATAGGTCAGTATGGGTCTGTATGTGAGTATATAGATAGGTCAGTGTGGGTCTGTATGTGAGTGGATAGATAGGTCAGTATGGGTCTGTATGTGAGTGGATAGATAGGTCAGTATGGGTCTGTATGTGAGTGTATAGATAGGTCAGTATGGGTCTGTATGTGAGTGTATAGATAGGTCAGTATGGGTCTGTATGTGAGTGGATATATAGGTCAGTGTGGGTCTGTATGTGAGTGGATAGGTCAGTGTGGGTCTGTATGTGAGTGGATAGATAGGTCAGTATGGGTCTGTATGTGAGTGGATATATAGGTCAGTGTGGGTCTGTATGTGAGTGGATAGGTCAGTGTGGGTCTGTATGTGAGTGGATAGATAGGTCAGTGTGGGTCTGTATCTGAGTGTATAGATAGGTCAGTATGGGTCTGTATGTGAGTGTATAGATAGGTCAGTGTGGGTCTGTATGTGAGTGTATAGATAGGTCAGTATGGGTCTGTATGTGAGTGTATAGATAGGTCAGTATGGGTCTGTATGTGAGTGTATAGATAGGTCAGTATGGGTCTGTATGGGAGTGGATAGATAGGTCAGTGTGGGTCTGTATGTGAGTGGATAGATAGGTCAGTGTGGGTCTGTATGTGAGTGTATAGATAGGTCAGTGTGGGTCTGTATGTGAGTGTATAGATAGGTCAGTATGGGTCTGTATGTGAGTGTATAGATAGGTCAGTATGGGTCTGTATGTGAGTGGATAGATAGGTCAGTGTGGGTCTGTATGGGAGTGGATAGATAGGTCAGTGTGGGTCTGTATGTGAGTGGATAGATAGGTCAGTATGGGTCTGTATGTGAGTGGATAGATAGGTCAGTGTGGGTCTGTATGTGAGTGGATAGATAGGTCAGTATGGGTCTGTATGTGAGTGTATAGATAGGTCAGTATGGGTCTGTATGTGAGTGGATAGATAGGTCAGTATGGGTCTGTATGTGAGTATATAGATAGGTCAGTGTGGGTCTGTATGTGAGTGGATAGATAGGTCAGTATGGGTCTGTATGTGAGTGGATAGATAGGTCAGTATGGGTCTGTATGTGAGTGTATAGATAGGTCAGTATGGGTCTGTATGTGAGTGTATAGATAGGTCAGTATGGGTCTGTATGTGAGTGGATAGATAGGTCAGTATGGGTCTGTATGTGAGTGAATAGATAGGTCAGTGTGGGTCTGTATGTGAGTGGATAGATAGGTCAGTATGGGTCTGTATGTGAGTGGATAGATAGGTCAGTGTGGGTCTGTATGTGAGTGGATAGATAGGTCAGTGTGGGTCTGTATGTGAGTGGATAGATAGGTCAGTATGGGTCTGTATGTGAGTGGATAGATAGGTCAGTATGGGTCTGTATGTGAGTGGATAGATAGGTCAGTGTGGGTCTGTATGTGAGTGGATAGATAGGTCAGTGTGGGTCTGTATGTGAGTGGATAGATAGGTCAGTATGGGTCTGTATGTGAGTGGATAGATAGGTCAGTGTGGGTCTGTATGTGAGTGTATAGATAGGTCAGTATGGGTCTGTATGTGAGTGTATAGATAGGTCAGTATGGGTCTGTATGTGAGTGTATAGATAGGTCAGTATGGGTCTGTATGGGAGTGGATAGATAGGTCAGTGTGGGTCTGTATGTGAGTGGATAGATAGGTCAGTGTGGGTCTGTATGTGAGTGTATAGATAGGTCAGTGTGGGTCTGTATGTGAGTGTATAGATAGGTCAGTATGGGTCTGTATGTGAGTGTATAGATAGGTCAGTATGGGTCTGTATGTGAGTGGATAGATAGGTCAGTGTGGGTCTGTATGGGAGTGGATAGATAGGTCAGTGTGGGTCTGTATGTGAGTGGATAGATAGGTCAGTATGGGTCTGTATGTGAGTGGATAGATAGGTCAGTGTGGGTCTGTATGTGAGTGGATAGATAGGTCAGTATGGGTCTGTATGTGAGTGTATAGATAGGTCAGTATGGGTCTGTATGTGAGTGGATAGATAGGTCAGTATGGGTCTGTATGTGAGTATATAGATAGGTCAGTGTGGGTCTGTATGTGAGTGGATAGATAGGTCAGTATGGGTCTGTATGTGAGTGGATAGATAGGTCAGTATGGGTCTGTATGTGAGTGTATAGATAGGTCAGTATGGGTCTGTATGTGAGTGTATAGATAGGTCAGTATGGGTCTGTATGTGAGTGGATAGATAGGTCAGTATGGGTCTGTATGTGAGTGAATAGATAGGTCAGTGTGGGTCTGTATGTGAGTGGATAGATAGGTCAGTATGGGTCTGTATGTGAGTGGATAGATAGGTCAGTGTGGGTCTGTATGTGAGTGGATAGATAGGTCAGTGTGGGTCTGTATGTGAGTGGATAGATAGGTCAGTATGGGTCTGTATGTGAGTGGATAGATAGGTCAGTATGGGTCTGTATGTGAGTGGATAGATAGGTCAGTGTGGGTCTGTATGTGAGTGGATAGATAGGTCAGTGTGGGTCTGTATGTGAGTGGATAGATAGGTCAGTATGGGTCTGTATGTGAGTGGATAGATAGGTCAGTGTGGGTCTGTATGTGAGTGGATAGATAGGTCAGTGTGGGTCTGTATGTGAGTGGATAGATAGGTCAGTATGGGTCTGTATGTGAGTGGATAGATAGGTCAGTATGGGTCTGTATGTGAGTGGATAGATAGGTCAGTGTGGGTCTGTATGTGAGTGGATAGATAGGTCAGTGTGGGTCTGTATGTGAGTGGATAGATAGGTCAGTATGGGTCTGTATGTGAGTGGATAGATAGGTCAGTATGGGTCTGTATGTGAGTGGATAGATAGGTCAGTATGGGTCTGTATGTGAGTGGATAGATAGGTCAGTATGGGTCTGTATGTGAGTGTATAGATAGGTCAGTATGGGTCTGTATGTGAGTGTATAGATAGGTCAGTATGGGTCTGTATGTGAGTGGATAGATAGGTCAGTGTGGGTCTGTATGTGAGTGGATAGATAGGTCAGTGTGGGTCTGTATGTGAGTGGATAGATAGGTCAGTATGGGTCTGTATGTGAGTGGATAGGTCAGTATGGGTCTGTATGTGAGTGGATAGATAGGTCAGTATGGGTCTGTATGTGAGTGGATAGATAGGTCAGTGTGGGTCTGTATGTGAGTGGATAGATAGGTCAGTGTGGGTCTGTATGTGAGTGGATAGATAGGTCAGTATGGGTCTGTATGTGAGTGGATAGATAGGTCAGTATGGGTCTGTATGTGAGTGGATAGATAGGTCAGTATGGGTCTGTATGTGAGTGGATAGATAGGTCAGTATGGGTCTGTATGTGAGTGTATAGATAGGTCAGTATGGGTCTGTATGTGAGTGTATAGATAGGTCAGTATGGGTCTGTATGTGAGTGGATAGATAGGTCAGTGTGGGTCTGTATGTGAGTGGATAGATAGGTCAGTGTGGGTCTGTATGTGAGTGGATAGATAGGTCAGTATGGGTCTGTATGTGAGTGGATAGGTCAGTATGGGTCTGTATGTGAGTGGATAGATAGGTCAGTATGGGTCTGTATGTGCAGACATAACCAGCATTTCAGTGCAAGATGCAAGTATGAAGTTGCATGTATAGACATAAGTACCTTTGTCAATAGTACTTTGATGGCTCCATTTTGTATCTTGCCATAGTAAATCTGTTGTTGAGTCATTTTACATACCCTTTGGAACCAGCTTGGGTTGAAGGCAAATCATTATGCTAGGTCATACCCTTTCCCCACATTTGCCTGGTACTAAATCAACAGCGATAAATAGAGTAATGTGAGGAGCTGAGCCTTGTGAGCCTAAGTACACACAGGTTTGTTCAAATGTGTCTCTTGTTTGTGACTATAATACATGCTCTGCAAATTCCGTTCTTTAATTTATTGATGAATTTCTTGTTGATTGTTTTGCTTTTCAGAAGAATGTTCAGATCCACGGCATGTCCATGCTGAGACAACCAACGAGCCTCCTTGTATGTCAGTTTGTAAATAATGTAGCCATAGTGACTAATTTGGAGAGTAGTAGTCAGCACCAAGCCTTGTGATTAGTTAGAAGTAGTGCAGGTTCCCCAATGGCCACTTTCCATCGGCACATCCAGGTACAGAAGAACAGGAACAGCACCTCTTGTCTTGCTTGATAAAAGGTCTTGTGACCTGAAACGTTGCTGCTGCTATTGTTGTTTGCCCCCCAAAAAAATGTTGCAATAGAG
Organism: Xenopus tropicalis; assembly: GCF_000004195.4. Lineage (NCBI taxonomy): Eukaryota > Metazoa > Chordata > Amphibia > Anura > Pipidae > Xenopus > Xenopus tropicalis. The sequence goes on along the minus strand of NC_030677.2, from coordinate 199,356,537 downwards.
CCATAGTGACTAATGCCATAAATAATGTAGCCACATTGAGAGATAAAAACATTCTCCTTGAACATATATGTAATGCTAGGTACATTCTTCCCCAGAAAACGCTGAGCACTGGGTCTAGATGCAGGGATGTAGCTTTGAACTTCAACTTCCACATCTGCATTTGGCTGTTTTTTAAACTCTTTCTCTTAAAGGAGCTAAAGCCTAAAAATCAATGCAGTTGGAAATACTATATATATATATGTTGGACTGACTGTACCAGCACAGAGCTTCAGCAGACCCATAACAGTAATGACCCAGAGCTTCAGTAGGTCCCCATCAATGGCCAATGTCGCAATGACACAATCATTATTCATCCCTGTTTGAGATGAAGGCTTATTTGCAGTCACATACAGGGCCGCCATCAGAAATCGCGGGGCCCCTCACAACAAAATTTTCTGGGCCCCACCCTCCCACGCCCCCAATGGCCCCTCCCATCAATACAAGGGACACACAGGCATTGGTAGCGAGGGCCCCCTAAAACATTGGTAGCCAGGGCCCCCCTAAAACATTTGTGGCCAAGGGTTACGTTTTGCATTGGTGCCAGGGCAGGGACCCACTAAAACATTAGTGGTCCTCCCCCCGTGTCCCCATACAATGGCCCGCTCTCCGCTGCTTCCTTACTGCTTCTTCCCGCTCACCCCACCCAGCATCCTCCTGCTTCTTCCAGGGCACCCCAAGCATTCTTCAGTTCCCCCCAGCATCCTGCTGCTTCCTTCAGGGCCCCCCCCCAAGCATCCTCCTCCTTCCCCCAGGGCCCCCCCAAGCATCCTCCACCTTCCCCCAGGGCCCCCCAAGCATCCCCCACCTCCCCCCCAAGCATCCTCCACCTTCCCCCAGGCCCCCCCCAAGCATCCTCCACCTTGCCCCAGGCCCCCCCCAAGCATCCCCCACCTCCCCCCCAAGCATCCTCCACCTTCCCCCAGGCCCCCCCCAAGCATCCTCCACCTTGCCCCAGGCCCCCCCCAAGCATCCTCCACCTTGCCCCAGGCCCCCCCCAAGCATCCTCCACCTTGCCCCAGGCCCCCCCCAAGCATCCTCCACCTTGCCCCAGCCCCCCCCCAAGCATCCTCCACCTTGCCCCAGGCCCCCCCAAGCATCCTCCACCTTGCCCCAGGCCCCCCCAAGCATCCCCCACCTTGCCCCAGGCCCCCCCCAAGCATCCCCCACCTTCCCCCAGGGCCCCTCAAGCATCCTCCAGTCCCCTCCCCTTGCAGCCGCCGCCAGAATTTTTCTGCATCCTGTAACTCTGTCAGTTGTCCCGGGCCCAGGCGTTTAAAGGGGGCCCGGCCGGGCTGTATCATTGTTATCGCTGGTGTCCGCTGTTATGTCCCGAACTCCCCGCTGCATGTGCGCTTTTATAGGGTTGCGCCCCGTGCGTGTGACGTCAGTACGCACGGGGCGCAACCTTATAAAAGCGCACATGCAGCGGGGAGTTCGGGACATAACAGCGGACACCAGCGATAACAATGATACAGCCCGGCCGGGCCCCCTTTAAACGCCTGGGCCCGGGACAACTGTACCCCCTGTGCCCCCCTGATGGCGGCCCTGGTCACATACACGGGGGCTGTTTTTCTTAAACCATTATTAAGGCCAAGTGTAACAAAATGTAGGAGAAACCACATTTGCTTAGTTAGATACCATTCTATCTATAGCTAAATTACTGATATCACTATTTACCTGTACAGTATATACAGTATATGTGTAACCTTTCTATGAGGTATTTGGGCCAAACTGGGGCTACTTAAGGAGAATTTGATGCTAAACAGTCTGATAACCACTACTATAGGTACCTGGATTTTAAAAACAGTCCCATAAATACAGGGGTATAGAGGTTGCTGGAAGGAACCCACCTGAGATAAGAAATATAATTGTAAAGGATCCAACTCACAAGTTCCCAAAATTCCCGATGCACACAGGTTGTGGTTTCTCAGCATAGCCTGTAGGTTTATGATACTGGTAGTGATTAGGTGGCAAGTAGGGTGACCCAGATCATTCATCCATAGGGCTCAAGTTATGTCGTAAATGTTCCCTTCTCTCTAGAGAAGACATGGCCTATTTAGTCTGAACAACAAATCAGGTAACAATAAAACAAGATCAAATAGAATCGGTTAACATGTGCTTACACAGTGAAAATAGCTTCTTGCAGCCCCAGGTGCAAAAAAAACAAGATCAGTAATCATCGAATAGAAATTCAAAATTTTTCTAAACATTGAAAAAGGTCAGTGACCCTATTCTGTGTTGTCAGACAAACTCCTGAGCCTTAACGTATCTCTAGAATCCCTGCCATAAAGCAAGAAAGCACTGATGTTCCTCCATGGAAATCATCAAACCTAATTCCTTTTCCACTATGATCCCTACACTAAGAGGAATTATCGCCTTGGAGAGATACCTCCAATTTGCCACTCCTATGTTGGAGCTCAATACCACTTTTTCTAGCTCAACCCTAATTGTCTCTTAGAGTGGTACTATGACAGGAGCTCATGTTAACTGAACCTTAACCTTAGCTGGAAGGGGAACAGTGTTTTGAAAAAAAAAAAAAACATGTTTCTAATAGACTTGCTATCGCTCTCACATGAAAGGTTAGGTTTTATGGAATGGTGACCATTCTCAGATGTAAAGTATTACTTTAGGGATCCAACTGTTGTGCAAAAGTTAGTGCTACTTGTAACTCTGGTGGACTGTAATCCCCAACCAGTGACTCGGGGGCAACATGTTGCTCACCTCCCCCTTGGTTGCTCCCAGTGGCCACAAAGTAGGTGCCATTTTTAAATTTCTGCCCTGGAGTCAAGTTTTGGAAGTACAGAGACTCAGTTTTACTCTAAGCAGAGCCTCCTGCAGGCCAGCAGTCCACAAATAGCCAATCACAGTCCTTATTTTGCATCCTCAAGTAACTTTTTTCATGCTTGAGTGGCTCCCCAACACTTTTTACATCTGAGTGTGGATTACAATTAAAAAAAGTTTGGGGATCCTTGCACTAAGGTAATCTAAGCCTTAGTGAATCTGGGGATAAGGGCTCCAACCCATGAATAAGGTGAATTTAGTGACAGGAAGCTCCTACTATAGAATACTCATAGCTTGTTAGATAGACAGAATGAGCTAGTAACAGGGGCGCTGCTACCATGAGGGGTGGCATCGGATGACCCTGGCTAGTAAGAGCAGCTTTGTGCTCCTCCAAGGAGACTGTAGTGTGGGGTAGTTTCTCAGGAAACACTTGTCAGACTCTAGAGATTCCAGTTGGTAGGGCTCAGGGATAGGGAGTAATAGGGGCGCTGCTACCATGAGGGGTGGCATCGGATGACCCTGGCTAGTAAGAGCAGCTTTGTGCTCCTCCAAGGAGACTGTAGTGTGGGGTAGTTTCTCAGGAAACACTTGTCAGACTCTAGAGATTCCAGGTGGTAGGGCTCAGGGATAGGGAGTAATAGGGGCACTGCTACCATGAGGGGTGGCATTGGATGACCCTGACTAGTTAGAACAGCTTTGTGCTCCTCCAAGGAGACTGTAGTGTGGGGTAGTTTTTCAAGAAACACTTACCAGACTCTAGAGATTCCAGTTGGTAGGGCTCAGGGATAGGGAGTGAATTTCTTTGGAGCACAATGTGATGATCATAGGGCAAAACACTGTTGTGCTGGTAATATCCATCCGTATGTGATACTATACCACTGAATATACTGTTCCTTATTAAGAACCACTGGTGCAAAAGTCTCTTTGTGGGTATAAATGTAATGTTACTCCACCTTCGAGAGCAGTTGACGTTTGGTCTTATAGCCAAAAAAGGGTTAAAATTGATTCTTTGTCTCTCTTTAATGACGGAACAGCAGCATTTGTCTCATGTATCCTTAGCTATAATAAAATTTTAGATTTTTCTAAATCCGTGTTCTGTCATTTACAGACAGAGGAATCAGATGTCCCGTACGGAGGGCTCATTCGGTTCCAGCTGATATATTGTGAGTATTATTTAGTATCTGCCACGTTCTGCCAGTAAGGGCCATACTAAGCATGCCAGAGTTAATCTATCCCTCCCAGAGGCTCCTTGGTGAAGGCTTCGGCGCAGTGAAGTGTAGCTGTCCGTCAGTCTGGGTCTTGCCCATCACAGCAGCTGAACATGATGGAGTTGACATGGACAAGGCTTATAGGAGCTGAAAGCATGGCTGACAGCTGACTTGAAGGCACATTAAGCTGCTCCGTGACTTTTCCTCAGAAATGCAGTGCAGACACATTATTGTCCAATGAGAAAAAAATGGGAATTTTTTTTTTGAAACGTTTTTTTCTTGAAAATATTGGATTTTCTTCACGAGGGCTGTGGGGGGATTCTTCATCCTATTCATCTTCTTTTTCCCTCCTATTATCTTGTCTTGTAAATATTGCTGACTTTTAAATTACTAACTTAATACCGAGTGCCTGCTTTCCTATTGGATTATTACTATTTATCACTCACTGACATACAGACTCTTCTGGACAAATATATATATATATATATATATATATATATAGATATATATATAGAGAGAGAGAGAGAGAGAGAGAGAGAGAGAGAGAACCGCACATGCTGGGACTTAATATACAGAAAAAAGTTTTATTAGAAAAAATCCAATGTTTTGAGCACAAACAGTGCTCTTCCTCAGTGACAAACCAACAGCCTGAAAAGCACTATATATATATATATGAGAAACGTTGAGAGAGGCTGGTTGTAACAGCTGAAACGTCAGTCCTCGCTATGTTTCAATAAAAGACATTTGTGCTTCATAAGACCTGAGTGAAGCAGTTCCTGTTTGTTGAATATCTATCCTGTGATTTTCGAGGGACTGCACCCAGGCCACCATAGACTTTCATTTTCGAGAGTGCCTACTTCTTGGCTATATAAAGATATATAGGTATAGGACCCATTATCCAGAATGCTCAGGACCAAGGGTATTCCGGATAAGGGGTCTTTCCATAATTTGGATCTCCATACCTTAAAAATTAATAAATACTAAATTAATACTAAAAAATTCATAAAACATTATTTAAACACAATAGGATTGTTTTGGCTCCAATAAGGATTATTTATATCTTAGTTGGGATCAAGTACAGGTACTGTTTTATTATTACAGAGAAAAGGGAATCATTTAACCATGAAATAAACCCAATAGGGCTGTTCTGCCCCCAATAAGGGGTAATTATATCTTAGTTGGGATCAAGTACAGGTACTGTTTTATTATTACAGAGAAAAGGGAATCATTTAACCAATAAATAAACCCAATAGGGCTGTTCTGCCCCCAATAAGGGGTAATTATATCTTAGTTGGGATCAAGTACAGGTACTGTTTTATTATTACAGAGAAAAGGGAATCATTTAACCATTAAATAAACCCAATAGGGCTGTTCTGCCCCCAATAAGGGGTAATTATATCTTAGTTGGGATCAAGTACAGGTACTGTTTTATTATTACAGAGAAAAAGGAAATCAGTTTTAAAATTCTGAATGATTTGATTAAAATGGAATCTATGGGAGTTTCCGTTATTCAGAGCTTTCTGAATAACGGGTTTCTGGATAAGGGATCCCATACCTGTGTGAAACAAAGCTTGACAATTTCTTGAATCCCACCAGTGGTGTAACTTGTAGGCGCTGGGCCTCCTCACAAAAAATCTTTGGAGGGGCTTAGCACACAGAGATTACTACCTGGAATTTTGCTTGGAATGCTTGATTATGGGGTTATGGGGTTTTTGTCAAGTTTGTACACTGTGTGTACAAGGTGCGCTTAATCTTAATTAGGGGACAGAGCTTTCTGTTAACTGTGCCTGTTGTAATAATAGACGAGGGATGACCACATTGGTCAGTCATGGAATACACTGAATACAGATATGGCGAAAAGGCAAATGGTTCTCTGTTTGTCATTCTGTACATTCTGTACATTCACTTCCGTATCATTCTGTATATTGTGTGGCCCAGTCCTTAGAGCAGGGGTCTCAAACTCGCGGCCCGCGGGCCATTTGCGGCCCTCGGTACAATATTTTGTGGCCCGCACCAATGCCTTCGCAAAAGCAATGAATGGATCACGATTTTTATTGCGATTCAAGGGATAATGCAAGGCACGGTGGGCGGGTGCTGCTGATTGCGGAAATGACGTTATGCCATCATAACAGTTATTATGGGAAGACGTTCTGTGTGCACAATTAGCTCCTTAGTTAGCAGCTAATTGTGCACACAGAACGTCTTCCCATAATAACTGTTATGATGGCATAACGTCATTTCCGCAATCAGCAGCTCCCGCCCGCCGTGCCTTGCATTATCCGATAAAAATCCATGAAGGCTTGCATTTTGTGAAATCCCTTATGCGGCCCAGCCTCATCCTGACTTTGCCTCCTGCGGCCCCCAGGTAAATTGAGTTTGAGCCCCCTGCCTTAGAGTGAATATACAATTCCTGCCATAAGGTAAAGTAGCCACAGTCAGAGCATTTGCCAAAATGGAAATAGTCACATAAATACCAGGCAATAGATTCCTTCCCCTACGTGAGAATACAAAGAGACAATTCATAGTCCCTGTGTCTTTATTATTGGTATTACCAGCTTGTTGGGAGGAATCACAGCTATAAATAACTACTTTTTCTTGAGAAACAATGAAAAGAATTTAAATTAGAATTGATTATGATTACTACATTTTTCAGGGGCAGGGCACCAGCCAAATATGATGCATTCATTAGAAATGTGGGACCTATTGCAGTTCTGCTAATCCCAACAGTGTCCAATAGCAGTGAAATGAATCTGCCAGTAATATATTAGTAACAGATGGGGGACTATAATACTATAGTACTGATATCTAGTCATATTTCTGTTTGTATAATGTTCCTACATACACGGGAAGGAGCTGTAATGGTGACAGGGGGATCCCTATGGGTAGGAGCCATGATGTACGGTAGCAGCACCATAAAGATGTGATTATTATTGTCAATCTAAGAAGGATACACTGTGTCTATTATTTATAGCCATTATTGTAATCCTATTGATGGCCAGAGAGAAGGGCTACCCTTCAGGCCGTGGTGACCTACATCAGGAGAGGGGGTCCTAACCTGAGAGCTGCACATTATAACTAATATAATGAAATCATTTTTCCTCTATTGACTTTTTCATTCTTCCTTTTTCCTTATATTTATCAAGGCAAAGCCAATCACTCAGACTCACATTAAAATCAAACAAGTAGATTTTTAAAAATGGAACATTTTTAGGCAGGAACACAAAGTTACTTCATTCCACTGAAACACAATGCACTGAACTGGATAAATTGGCCTGGGCCAACCCAAGATGCTTATTTGCCCAAGGCTGGCTTTGAGGGTATTGAAGGAAAGAGCGGTTTACGTAATAGTACTAGCACTTGGGATTCTTAGTTGTAACCCCATAACCTTAAGGTGGCCATACACGCTAAGCGCCAAGCCGCCAAGCGAGCAGATCTTCTACCGATATCCCCACCTTCAGGTGGGCAATATCGGGCTAATTCGGGCAAATTAAAATGACGGATATAGGTGCTGTCGGTCCCTGGATGCAGTCCCCGATCCAACAGAAAAATCAAACCGGCCAGATGTCGGGCAGGCCTGTCGTTAGTGCCCATACATGGGCCGATATGCTGCCGAATCGGTCTAAGGGACCCATATCGGCAGATAGAATCACCCCGTGTATGGCCACCTTAACTCTTAAAGTGATAAGGGTACAGGGTAACTATAGTGCAGGGATACAGGTATTTTATCACCTGGTGCTATTCATCAGAATATAGTAAATGAGGCCTTTATACCTTTATCATTCAGTTACCATTGGGATAAGTATGTTTGTCTCTGATTCTTAGCACTGAATGAGATCTCTGCCTCTGCCCCAGCCTTGAAGTCATAGTTCATCAGGGACAGAGGCAGGACAATCGAATAGATAAATCCTCTGCTCTCAGCCTTCCAAACTTCATGCATCAAACCCCCAGCAATAGAGCCACACTCTCAGCCAATGTCCAATCGAAAAATATATATAGGGGGGAGCACGAGACAAAATGCAAAATTTCTGCAAAAAAAGTGCTTTTATTTTTATGCCATACACGACATGTTTCGATAAAGGGCACGAAAGGGGCCCGTAAACATGTCGTGTATGGCATAAAAATAAAAGCACTTTTTTTGCAGAAATTTTGCATTTTGTCTCGTGCTTCCCCCTATATATATTTTTCGAGAGGCAGGACAATGTCACTGAGCAGTGGTTTTCACACCAGTCCTTAGGGTGCAAATCCATTAGGCTCTTCTGTCAGGTATCCTTATAAGTGTCCAGAGGGATCAATAAGTGAATGAGTGAAGGCTGGAGCTACTGTCTGCTGAGGAGAGCCTGATAATAGTCAGACCTGGGGGAGGGATGGATAATGACAAGACCACTAAGTGCCATCAAGGGCAGTCAGTTAAATTTCCTGAATCTCAGCTTCCCTGTAGTCAAGTAAAGTTGGCCATTCGCTCACTACAAGTGGCTGATATCGGGCTAATTCGGTCGAATTAAAACAGCGTGTATAGGTGCCGTCGGTCCCTGGATGCAGTCACTGATCCAACAGAAAAATTAAACCTGCCCAATCGAGATCTGCCCGATTTCAGGCCAGATGTTGGTCGGGCAGGCCCGTCGCTTGTGCCCATAGGGAGGCAGACAAGCTGCCGAATTGGTCTAAAGGACCGATATCGGCAGCAAAAATCAGCCCGTGTATGGGCACCTTTAGGCTCCTTCCCCTGGCCTAGATATACAGTGGATAATGTACCACTTCTGTCATTTATATACATATTAGTAGTCACCAAGTAGTTATGTGACCATGCTTTTACAAGTCACATAACTCCAACATAAGAATATGGAAAATGGCCAAACTAGATTATATATTTATTAAGCTGTGCTTTACCTTCAGCATCAGACGTAGACAAGAATAGGCTCCTGACAATCTGACAATGCAGTCAAGCCCATGTTCCATAAGCTAAGGGGGCCCATGTATATAGGTATATATATCTAAAAAAAAGCTTAAAGTGGGACTACTATGGCAGGGTTATCCCTGATGTACATACTGAGAATATCAAATACATTATGCATATATATATATGAATGAATATAATGTGCCATTTCTAATTGTATCTATGTTTCCAAGGGTTTAGCTCTAGTGCTGGTACCCAGGGGAATGGCCCTGAACTATAAGTGGTGGTGTTTGCCTTCACTGATTCAACTCAACCAAGCGGCACATCAAACACAACTCTGACAAATGGGCATTTCCACCTTATGAAATACTTATAGACTGTAACTGATCAATTTAGATCTGTGCCCAATGGGAACTTTATAACACACATGTGGCCCACTATAAAAACACCATGAGGCTTACACACCACACTATTATATTCAGGCACAGAAGGGCAAATCTTGCATTAGTTCTCTCTACCTGGCAAAGGTGTTCCATTTTGTTCAGTGACAAACGTGGAACAGCCAATATATGGAGGGTTAATAAATCCCATTATTATTATTAATTAATCCCCCTGTATTTATATAACCTGATTTGCATAGAACAATATATACAATAATTGGGGCACAGCAATATCACCAAGTATTTTGGCCCCAACAGTGCAACTAGTTTTACATTTAAGAAATACCTTTTACTTACAACAGACCAACAGGCCATATCTGGCAGTTTATTGACACGGGCAGTGTTGAGTCCTGACCCTTCTCACCCCAGAACCTTATACCCTTTCTACTAACACTCACACTTCTTGGGTTGGAAAGGCCGCAGCAAAATTTATTAAACATAAGCTAACAATCATATAACTTTACAATTCCAACACATGAAGGCTGCTCCTATGGAGATTCTATGTTAACTACCATAACAAATTCTAGAGGCTATTTCCCTTATCTTAAGCTTACCATTTGTCCCCGTTTCATGGAGACAGGCCCTGTTTGAAAACCCCTTGCCCCGTAGAAAATTGCGTAGAGTGTCCCCGTTATTTGGAATAAACTTTAAAACATCCCCGTGTAAAAATAAATTTCATTGGGCTCATAAAATGCCATTCAAGATTGTTTCTGCCTTCCCATTGGCTAAATTTTGTTGCCAAGGAGAATGGGGCTGGGTAGAGATTATTTATATATATATAGTTTATATATAGTTGTCCTTTCCCCTGCAAGTGTGCAGTTGATGGAGAGAAGGCCATTGTTGTGCAGCCAGGTAAGCGTGAATGGCAGGGCAGGGCAAGAATTAAAATGGAATGTTGTATTCAAAACAATCGCAGGACAGACTTTGTCCTGTGACTGTTTCAAATCCAACTTTCCAAAAGAGCAGCACCGCTTCTCTGCTGCTCTTACTGCTCCTCTCTGCCCTGTGAAGTAAGCGGTAGTGACTTAGCTTTCATTCGTTCATTTATTCTTCATATACACATAAACCAACTTGAACAGTGGGTAAATGTGTAAAGTCTCAGGGAATATGAGCAGAAATAGTCCAACAGAACCCAATCAGCAGCACTCACACTCGGGGAGCTGTCTCACAAGCACTAATCAGAGCTGAGATGTCCCTGTCACTTGGCAGCCCCCGCTCTGTGTATGAAAGTAATAGGAAAATGACCAGAGCAATAGAGAGACAGCAATGGCTGAATCATCAAAGTGCTTTAATCTTCTGGGATTTGAGCTCTACCTGTTTTCTGACCCGGCTGTCCTTCATCAGAGGCCGGCGGCAGGGATTGTTAAGTGACCAGCGAAGTCAAGTCAAAGCCTGAAAGAAAATCTCTTACTCAAATAGATGTCAGACCCCAATGCTGAGATAAAGCTTGCTATTTAATACTATCATCCAACCACATATATGAACAGTGGCTTTAGGTATTATAGTGTAACCATGATTTCCTGCTGGAAAAATTGATAGGAGCACTGAGGTCCTGAGTTTGATTCCAGTGGCAGTGGGGGGATAATAGCCTCTGGGAAGGGACTGGGGCTGTGGGATAGCAGGTATAGTAGGGAGAGATGGTGCCTATAGTAGCAGTGGGGGGATAATAGCCTCTGGGAAGGGACTGGGGCTGTGGGATAGCAGGTATAGTAGGGAGAGATGGTGCCTATAGTAGCAGTGGGGGGATAATAGCCTCTGGGAAGGGACTGGGGCTGTGGGATAGCAGGTATAGTAGGGAGAGATGGTGCCTATAGTAGCAGTGGGGGGATAATAGCCTCTGGGAAGGGACTGGGGCTGTGGGATAGCAGGTATAGTAGGGAGAGATGGTGCCTATAGTAGCAGTGGGGGGATAATAGCCTCTGGGAAGGGACTGGGGCTGTGGGATAGTAGGTATAGTAGGGAGAGATGGTGCCTATAGTAGCAGTGGGGGATAATAGCCTCTGGGAAGGGACTGGGCTGTGGGATAGCAGGTATAGTAGGGAGAGATGGTGCCTATAGTAGCAGGGGGGAGATAATAGCCTCTGGGAAGGGACTGGGGCTGTGGGATAGCAGGTATAGTAGGGAGAGATGGTGCCTATAGTAGCAGTGGGGGGATAATAGCCTCTGGGAAGGGACTGGGGCTGTGGGATAGCAGGTATAGTAGGGAGAGATGGTGCCTATAGTAGCAGTGGGGAGATAATAGCCTCTGGGAAGGGACTGGGGCTGTGGGATAGCAGGTATAGTAGGGAGAGATGGTGCCTATAGTAGCAGTGGGGGGATAATAGCCTCTGGGAAGGGACTGTGGCTGTGGGATAGCAGGTATAGTAGGGAGAGATGGTGCCTATAGTAGCAGTGGGATAATAGCCTCTGGGAAGGGACTGGGGCTGTGGGATAGCAGGTATAGTAGGGAGAGATGGTGCCTATAGTAGCAGTGGGATAATAGCCTCTGGGAAGGGACTGGGGCTGTGGGATAGCAGGTATAGTAGGGAGAGATGGTGCCTATAGTAGCAGTGGGGGGATAATAGCCTCTGGGAAGGGGCTGTGGCTGTGGGATAGCAGGTATAGTAGGGAGAGATGGTGCCTATAGTAGTAGTGGGGGGATAATAGCCTCTGGGAAGGGACTGGGGCTGTGGGATAGCAGGTATAGTAGGGAGAGATGGTGCCTATAGTAGCAGTGGGATAATAGCCTCTGGGAAGGGACTGGGGCTGTGGGATAGCAGGTATAGTAGGGAGAGATGGTGCCTATAGTAGCAGTGGGATAATAGCCTCTGGGAAGGGACTGGGGCTGTGGGATAGCAGGTATAGTAGGGAGAGATGGTGCCTATAGTAGCAGTGAGGATAATAGCCTCTGGGAAGGGACTGTGGCTGTGGGATAGCAGGTATAGTAGGGAGAGATGGTGCCTATAGTAGCAGTGGGGGGATAATAGCCTCTGGGAAGGGACTGGGGCTGTGGGATAGCAGGTACAGTAGGGAGAGATGGTGCCTATAGTAGCAGTGGGGGATAATAGCCTCTGGGAAGGGACTGGGGCTGTGGGATAGCAGGTACAGTAGGGAGAGATGGTGCCTATAGTAGCAGTGGGATAATAGCCTCTGGGAAGGGACTGGGGCTGTGGGATAGCAGGTATAGTAGGGAGAGATGGTGCCTATAGTAGCAGTGGGGGGATAATAGCCTCTGGGAAGGGACTGGGGCTGTGGGATAGCAGGTACAGTAGGGAGAGATGGTGCCTATAGTAGTAGTGGGGAGATAATAGCCTCTGGGAAGGGACTGTGGCTGTGGGATAGCAGGTATAGCAGGGAGAGATGGTGCCTATAGTAGCAGTGGGGGGATAATAGCCTCTGGGAAGGGGCTGTGGCATAGCAATTACCCACCAGGATTATGTCCCACACAGTGACACACTTGTTTCCAGTTTAATATTTCTATTATCCAGAACCCATTATCCATGTTTGTCCATTCATTCTGAATTTCCAGGACAAATTTCCCCTGTGGATAACAAGTGTACAATGTTGTTAGCTTGTAACCTTCGGGGTCTCTGAATGCTTCATTGAAGACACAAAATAATACATTTCTTTTTCCCGCTGCCTGTTACACACTTAGTACAGGTGCCTATATACACGACACACCCCATGGCAAATGGAAACGTACGTGCCCAACACGAGGAAAGCCGGGATATAATTCTTTGGTTGCTGATGGATTTATGACCCTTACCCATAATTGCACTCCCAGAAATAGGAATCCCCCTTTAGACCAGAGCATATAATTGAGCAGTTTTATGACTTATGATAATACATCTCCCTGTATCAATGAGCCGGCTAACAGCCTGACATTCCGGGAATACATAATCACGTAATTATCGCCGGCCGGGCTGCGCTTAATAGAGGTTTCTCCGCAGAATTCCCTCGATGCTGAGGTCTGTTCCTTGAAGTCTGACCCCACGCTGCCAATGAGACCACTATAAATTAATAGAAGATAAATACTAAGAAAAATCTCAATGAACATGAAAAAATGTTTTTTCTGGATCTTAAAGGGGCAGTACAGCTATAATTGCCATTCAGATTGGGGTTGCCACCTGGCCAGTATAAACTATTCTTGATTTTATTGTTTTTAATAGGAATAAAAGATATAAATATAGAGGCCGGTATTTTTTTTTCTTTCAGTAAAGGTGGCAACCCTAGTTCCGATATGCTTTAACTGCACAGGGATGAGAATGATATTTGCTGGGAGGGAAGTACAAATTCTTGGAAATACAGAAAAAAGCTCAACTGAAGGGAAAATGTCACTTGTTTCTATTGGCTGCCCACAGGTGCTGGGAGTTGTACTTCAGCCGCAACCAAAGGTCATGCTGGGAACACAGATATAAAGTGCCAGTGTTGCCCTACAAACCTGTGCCCACCGAGAGCTTGGATTATAACTGCCATATCTTCAAGCCATACTTTATAGACACTAATACAACAGCGCCCCCTAGTGGGTTATAAAAAGAATGCTGGGGCTCAATGGGTAGCACTTCTGTATTGCAACTCTGGGCTGCTGAGGGCTTTCTCCCAAACTCAGGAAGGGTTACTGGGTCCTAATGACCCTAGTGTGTGTGACTATAATAGGGGCCTTAGATTGTAAGCTCCACTGGGGCAGGGACTGATTCATGATAAATAAAGCATAATAAATAAAATAATCAACCTTTTGCATGTAAATCTGCCTTGCCGCCCCTTCATTTACAAAACCAAAATATCTGCCGATCCATTGCATGCACCGTGGGACTGTAAAGGCGCTGACAATAGCAAGTTACCCTTTAACTCGGGTTGATTAATGTTTAGCAGGTGTACCTTGAAATAAGTAGTAAAAAATTAGATGCACTTAGACCTGAGCACAGGGAAAAGATGTTTATTACAGGTCAAGACTATTATGGAGCTCTAGAGCACAGATGTGTGACACTGGCGCCACCTGTTGGTGAATAGAAAAAACTGCTCCAGGTACACCATTTCTAGAGCTGCATTTTGGAGAGTACAGTAATTATTAGCTATTATTTATTTAGCAGATTTGTACATGTACACAGCACTTTACAGGGATTATATATCATTACCATGAGTCCCTGCCCCAGTGGAGCTTACAATCTAAGGTCCCTATCCCATTCCCATCAGTCCCTGCCCCAGTGAGCTTACAATCTAAGGTCCCTATCACATTCCCATCAGTCCCTGCCCCAGTGAGCTTACAATCTAAGGTCCCTATCACATTCCCATCAGTCCCTGCCCCAGTGATCTTACAATCTAAGGTCCCTATCCCATTCCCATCAGTCCCTGCCCCAGTGAGCTTACAATCTAAGGCCCCTATCACATTCCCATCAGTCCCTGCCCCAGTGAGCTTACAATCTAAGGTCCCTATCCCATTCCCATCAGTCCCTGCCCCAGTGAGCTTACAATCTAAGGTCCCTATCACATTCCCATCAGTCCCTGCCCCAGTGGAGCTTACAGTCTAAGGTCCCTATCACATCAACCGATGAAATGATAAATGGTTTCTGATATGGAATAATATAATTTCATACACAAACGTGTTTTCTCTGTTATTAATGTCAGTAAATATTTAATTTTCAACCTTTTTAGATCTCCAAGCAGATCCGATCAGAGAGGGAAGTAGGGAAGGCAGGAGAGGCACGTGCCTAGGGTGCAACGGTGGGGGCTCTTCTGTCTGCCGACCCCCAGTCCAGGTCCTCGTCCTCCCACTGCCATTCATTGCTGCACACATTTCTCCCCAAGGGTGCAAGTTGGCCGGCCGGCCAGACTGACCCCACTCTGGATTCGGTTCATATTGACACACTTATATTAAAGGTGTGAGAATAATGGCATTCAGAATACAGGATCTCAGATGGACAAATACAGAGAGGTGTGCGGCACCTTATTGCTGTGGCAGCAAGTGACATATTAATATTATCATTTATTTATATAGCACTAATTTATTATTAAGAGATATACAGAGTGTGCTTAGCCAATCACATTACTCCTGGACTCCTAGATATCACTGGATGGGGCAGAATATACCTGCTCATGTCACCAGAATGACAAATTTTTACACCCACAACCCACACAATTGCTGCACCGAACCCCTCAGGTTTTGGCCGGATGTGTAGAGACCATTAGTATTCCTCATGGAGAGTCTCTCACAGACCCAGCCAGGTAAGCTGGCCATGCAAAGGCCATTCAAAGCGGGCAATAAGGCTTCTCTAGACCAAGTATGCAGCTTGTTGGGCAGAGTGGGACTGTACCGACCCAGACCAGATCCTGGCCGGGGATCCTGATCTGCCTCCCCCAAAGCACCAAAGATAATATAATATATGTGCACTCAGGGGAAGGAGTTGGGCAGTTGGGCAGCTGGGCCCTGCACACCCCAGTCCGACCCTGGTATGGGACCACTTACCTGACAGATATCTGGCTGAAAATCAGAATTGCATGCAGCTGCCTAGTACTGTGTGATTATACATGGGCACGACTTACCAACGCAACAGTAATTTACCATCCACGCTGGAAAATGACTTTCTGCGTGGGTGTGCGGGAATGAGCTTTTCCAATATACATTCATTGCAAAGATATTTGTAAATGTAAACCCAAAGCAGTATCTGCCTGTCCCTTTCTGTTCTCTGGTTCTGACTCTTGAAAATATGTGGCAAAAAAATCTGTGCTTTTACAGATCTGTGAATCTGCTGGCTTCTGCTACATTGTGTCAGCAGTCGGGGTCATTTTTGCATATGAACAGAGATACAGATGCTGCTTTCATTAGCAGTTACATTTACAAATAACTTAATAACCATCGAAAATGTCTAATTAATGTAAACTGAGAAAGTTGCTTAGATTGATATATTCTTTTATTATGCATAAACATTTATTTGGGTGCAAGAACTGCCCCATTATCGTCTGCAGCTCGAGGCCAGTGAGAACCTTAGTCCAACTTTATAGAAAAGGTGAAATAACAGAGAAACAGCTTGAACCCTCCGGTCCCCCTCATTAGTTATACTGGGATTCCTATAGAAGGCCAAGGGCATTGTTATCCCTTGGTGCTACTCTAATGCTGCTATTCCCTTATAAACAGGCTAAATATATCACAAGGATGGAAAGGTCACGGGACAAAGGTGAACACATTCATTCCTAAGGATTCTTGGTCAGTGGCATGAATAAAATGGCCCGCAGCCTTTCATATGAGGCTACTATGGATGAGTTATGGATGAGATGCTATAACATAGGTCAAGCTTATAAAGCTGTGACCCCGGGGCAGAAAATAGAGGCATTACTGAAAGACTCACAGAATAGCATAAAATTGCATCAAGCTGAAAGGAAAGGGTTATGGGAGGACTGGAACTGTCACTTACATGGAGACACAGAGAGGTATTAATGAAAGGGGACCAGAGCTGGACATTATGTTGAGCAGAGTGACCCCTAGTGGCAGCAGTGAGAAAAGGTTGCATTTTCACAATATGCTTTAAAGGGAAATGTCAGAAAACTGGAATTAAAGTTGATCTATGATTTGTCCATATTTATGAATCATTGGATCTTTCTTTGTTGTAGATTATGCTTGGAATGCCCACCATCTGACTCATTTTGGTTGAGGAGACGTAGACACAGGGTCTTGGTACTACAGATCTTGGTACTGCGCATTTGATCATCTTAAATCAGCCCGGGAACCTGGATAGGGTTAGCACCTAACCAGTATTTGACCAGCCTAGCCCGTAAATCACCAGCTAGGGCCAGCACCAGTATTACCAATTTACCGGTAATGGCCAATAAATCCCTCCCTTCCCTGACCTTCTCCACTGCCAATCATTCTTTATAACAATGGGCCCACCTCTGCTCCACCTATAACCCCGCCCAGTCCACCCATTTCCCCCACCCATTTACTAGCCCCACCCACCTTTCCCTCACTCAGCCCACCCATTTACCAGCCCCTTATATCATAGCTCTGCCCCCAAATGATGCTGGTACAGTATTAGTCACAGAAAAAGATGGCAACCCTCAATCTGGAACCAGGTGGCAGCAGGCTGCTCTGCACAAACTTACCCCAACCTAGTGATCCCCTTAAAAAATGCCCCAACTCAGGGGAGATTTATGCAGAGTGGGAGTCATTAGCCAATTGGGAACCAGTGTTTCCTTCCTCTTTACATTATATGTGAGTGCCAAACCATGTAAACTCAAAGATCTCTGAAAATTTAATGGACAAAATATGTAAACGTGTCGCTTTTGTGCAATACGTTAGACTTCCCATCACTGCTGTACATGGTCAAACCGGGGTTCTGTAAGGAAACAGCAGTGCCGGTTGAATCAGAGCCTTCAGAGGCTGCTGCCCATGGGATCACATTGACTCGTAGACTTCTTCAAAGCAAAACAGCCGCCCAGGCTTATGTATACTTCAAGGCTATGATATTGTTTGGCTTTCCAGCTTGACAAAAGGCTCTCGCCAGCCACGCGTGGGAGTAATAATAACAGAAAAAGATCTTGAGCTGGAAATGGATGAGACAAACTGTGAATCAAAGCCTTTTGGGAACTCCAGAACACTGGGTAAGGAACTGTTGCACAACTCTATCCCCGTGTAGCCACGTGGCCAGTGAAAAGGACGCTTGGTGCTAATGTTATGAATACCAAAAAAGATGGCCACACCAACCATGTTGTGAAGGCTGCGTCAACCATAGTAATATTTATGATGATGAAGAGCAAATAATAGAAGAAATAAATAGGAGGTTATCACAAAAAAACAACATTAAATTCCTTTAGAGGACTTCGGTCTACATAATAATATTATGAAACGTTAAGTTTGAAGGTTAACTTTAACTTCTGCATTGATCTGATTGTACATTACAAATAGAATTCCTAATTCCCCATAAATCTGTCCACGAGTATTTCTGTTATGGCAATACACGCTGAGGCACAGACATTGTCTAAAGTGTCATTGCCAAAAATATCCCGAGTCTAGTTTATGTCTCAGATCAATAGACCGTAAGTCACTGAGATTCAAAGGGGAATCATTTCCATGTCATTCCTTGTTAAACAACACTGCTGCCTGCTGGGGTAAAATTTGTATTATGACAACAATATTTTGTCTACTTGTTGAGAAATTCAGTTGGTTTCCCCTCAGGGTGTCTCTGTGTATGAAGCATCCCGTGTGTATGCGACTGTGAGGGACCCCAGATGGGAAGGGCCCCAGGTAACAGGGCTTTATAAACAGGTAATAAACCAGTGATTATAGACTGTGGGGCCAGTTAGGGCAAGAAATGGAGAGAATGGGCATTTGATCTCCTAAATATACCCGAAAACCCATCTTGAAGGCCAGTTATGGCAAGAAGTGGGGAAAATTGGTATTTGATCTCCTAGATTCATCTGAAAACCCATCTTGAAGGCGAGTTAGGGCGAGAAGTGGGGAGAATGGGCATTTGGTCACTTAATACATCTGGAAGCTCATCTAGAAGGCTAGTTAGGGTGAGAATGGGGATTTGTTCTCCTAGATCAGTGATCCCCAACCAGTGGTTTAGGAGCAACATGTTGCTCACCAACCCCTTGGATGTTGCTTCCAGTGGTCTCAAAACAGGTGCTAATTTTTGAGATCCTGGCTTGAGGTCAAGTTTTGGTTGCATATAAACCATGAGCACTGCCAAGCAGACCCTCCTGTAGGCTGCCAGTTGACATAGAGGCTACCAAATAGCCAATAACAGCCCTTATTTGGCACCACAGGAACTGCTTTTATGCTGTTGTTGTTCCCCAACTCTTTTTACATTTAAATGTAGCTCAACGGTAAAAAAAAGTTGGGGACCTCTGTCCTAGATACACCTAGCTTGAAAGCCATTTAATGCAAAAAAGTGGGTTGACTGGAATTCAAAATAGGCCCAAGCATTTTAAGTACATTGAGGCCCAAATAGCACCCCACCAGGCCAATCAATAGTTAATGTCTGTGGCAGCTTACAACAGCCCCTCTGGCATTTGCCAGAATCCACAGATTGCCAGTTAGGATGAGATTTGTGGTAAATTTGTGTTTGCTGCCTGACATATTTTTGGAACTATGACTGAATGACTGATACACTTATATAATTCTTGATCTGTACCCATTTCATGACCTAAGGTAAGGCCTAGCCAAAGGTTGGTCTTCAAGTAGACTTGACCTAAAAAAAAGTTTGACAAACACTGGTAAAGAATATTTGTCCTGGTCCATCCAAAACACAAAAAACATTCGGTGTCCGGCCTGCTGCCCTCCAGCTGTTATTGAAACTCCTAGCATCCCACCGACAGTTGAAGGCTGTAGTGCAATAACAGCTGGAAGGGTACGGGTTGTAAACATATACCTTAGACTGTAAGCTCCACCGCAGCAGGGACTGATGTGAGTGATATAAAATCTCTGCAAAGCACTGGGGCATATGTTGTTGCTACATTGGCACCACAAAGGGGCCCAAATGCACTAGTGATGGGATATCTTGCAGCTCTGCCCCAGCTCTGCAAGTATAGTACGGGCAAATATCTCCAGATACCCAGACTAAAATTACGTGTCCCCTGTTGGGACACTCACTGCTGAGTAAGCAATATCCACATCAGCACAAAAACTATTAGTAGGGGGAAAGGGGGTTACTATGGGTGATCAGAGGCAAACAAACCTAACATCACCATGTGGCTGGAAGATATAAAGATCACCCCAAATTGAGCAGTGGAAACATGTACTCTGAAATGATAAA
The DNA here is from genome assembly GCF_000004195.4 of Xenopus tropicalis. Taxonomy (NCBI): domain Eukaryota; kingdom Metazoa; phylum Chordata; class Amphibia; order Anura; family Pipidae; genus Xenopus; species Xenopus tropicalis. Next base: position 199,336,448 of record NC_030677.2, on the reverse strand, counting down.
TGGCCTTTACCATGTGGCAGTCTAAGGGGAAGAATATGGGTTTGGCAGATGCCAGGAGAACCCTACCTGCCTGATTACATAATTCCAATAGTAAAGTTTCATGGACAAAGAATGATGGTCTGAGGCTGTGTTCTATGGTTTGGACTAGGGATACTGGTTTCAGTCAAATTAAATCCCAAGGTAACAGAAGCCTTCTTGACAATTCCATGCTTGGGGAAGTTTGGGGAAGACCCTTTCCTGTTTCAACACAACAATGTCCCCATGCATAAAGCAAGATCTGTACAGAATGGGTTTGCTGAGATGGGTGGGGAAGAACATGACTAGCCTGAACAAAGCCCTAACCTCAACCCAACTGAACCCCGGAGGGATGAATTGGAACCCTAATTGTCAGGCCTGATCCCAAACATCTGTGCCCAACTTCACTAATGCTCTTGTGGCTGAATGAAAGCAACAATGTTCCACCATTGAGTAGGAACCTTCCCAGTAGAGTGGAGGCTGTTATAGCAGCAGAGAAAGTACTAACTTCATATTAATTAATTATGTGTAATAATTATGGTGATAGTAGGTTATTATTCAGGGAAAGAATGAGGTATTTTGGTGGCTTAACAATTAAATCTTTGAGCTGAGCCAACTAGTGGCAATAGGGATTCTTACTCTTCTTCCTCAAGGCATACATAGTGTAATCTTACCAATTGGCTGACGGAAGCATGCTATCATGGAATGTGTCTAACATATTGGCATCCCCCAGTGAATTTAGCTTTCCTTTTCCCTTAAATATCCTCTGTATGACCTGATACCCACTGAGTTTATTCCTTTTCTCTTGGGTGGGTCCAACAGCCAAACCATTGCTGTTATTCAGCTCTATGCACTGTGTGTCAGTTCACAAATCAAAACTAATAATAAAAATAGCTCAAGCTGCACAGATCACTGAGGAGTATTAGATATCCCGGTCCCCCATGCTGCGATGACTGTTTGTATTTCCAGTGTTTATGATGGCTGACCTGAAATTCCTAGACAAAAATCCAGCTGTCTAGGCAAGAAGACAGATTGCAGGGCAGTGGCATCTGCAAGTCATTTACTAAGTGGAATGCAAAGGTCAATAAGTTCTCTATATGGATTTAACTCATGGGCGGAACATTGCTGCTCCTGCTGGAACTACTGTACTTAATGGTGGAGTTCTATGTGTCAATGCTAATCTTACAGGTCGGGGACATGGGCTATGTACATAGTGGGGTCCTACAGAGCCCAGTGATGCTCTACATATAGTATTTATGCAAGCAACAGTGCAGCACTAGTCTGTCTTACACTACAGCATGGCTTGGGGGCAAAGTTATTATGCTATTCCATCTTTCATTAGTAATTTTATCCTAAGACATGATAACACAAGTTCTTAAAGCTCTGGTCCACCAGAAGCTGCACCCACATTACGCACCCAGGACCTGAGGAGACCCCACTGAAAGGGCTTATTTAGAAATTCAAGTATAAAGCACCAAAATTGCGGCTGCTTTGATGCTATTCACAAAGATACATGCATCTTGTGGCCTGCTCTGATGATTATCATACAACTGTGTGGTGTCTTTTGACTAAATTGATGCAGTTTGTCCATTTGCAATGTATACAGGTATCGGACCCCTTATCCGGAAACCCATTATCCAGAAAGTCCATCTCCCATAGACTCCATTTTAACCAAATAATTAACATTTTTATAAATGATTTCCTTTTTCTCTGTAATAATAAAACAGTACCTGTACTTGATCCCAACTAAGATATAATTACCCCTTATTGGGGGCAGAAAAGCCCTATTGGGTTTATTTAATGGTTAAATGATTCCCTTTTCTCTGTAATAATAAAACAGTACCTGTACTTGATCCCAACTAAGATATAATTACCCCTTATTGGGGGCAGAACAGCCCTATTGGGTTTATTTAATGGTTAAATGATTCCCTTTTCTCTGTAATAATAAAACAGTACCTGTACTTGATCCCAACTAAGATATAATTACCCCTTATTGGGGGCAGAACAGCCCTATTGGGTTTATTTAATGGTTAAATGATTCCCTTTTCTCTGTAATAATAAAACAGTACCTGTACTTGATCCCAACTAAGATATAATTAATCCTTATTGGAAGCAAAACAATCCTATTGGGTTTAATTAATGTTTAAATCATTTTTTTAGTAGATTTAAGGTAGGAGATCAGAATTACGGAAAGACCCCTTATCCGGAAAACCCCAGGTCCTGAGCATTCTGGATAATGGGTCCCATACCTGTACTGGAGAATCAATAAGACTGGCCAATGTGTAATCACTGAAAGGGTGGCCATGCATAGACCGATAATAGTTGCTGACAGTCCGAGTTGGCAGCTATCAGTGCATATATGGGGCCCTTAGACTGGCCTACCATACTAATATCTGGTAGAAAGTCAGCCAGATGTCGATCGGGATAGCTTTAAAAATCCCTTTGGAGTAAGAAGCGCATGGGCGTGTTGATATGGTCCTCTTCCCGACAACCTGTATCTTGCCAATGTTATCCAATTGTTTGGTCCTCAAGCCAAACGATTGGTTCAATCTGATATCACCCACCTCAAGGTGGACATACTAGGGAAGGATCCATTCATTTGGCAACCTCTCTAGATGAACAGATCTTTCAGTGTATGTGCACTTTAAAGGGATTCTGTCGTGATTTTTATGGTATAGTTTTTATTACTATATTATGCTGTTCACATTGCAAATAATTGATTCTACCTTTTAAAATGTTATTCTTGAACCAATAAATGTTTTATTTTAGCTGCAATATTGGTGTGTAGGCGCCATCTCAGTGCATTGTGCCTGAGTCTGAGCTTTCAGCCGGCGCTACACATTAGAACTGCTTTCAGCTAACCTATTGTTTCTCCTACTCCCATGTAACTGGAGGAGTCCCAAGCCGGACTTGGATTTCTTACTATTGAGTGCTATTCTGATACCTACTGGGAGCTGCTATCTTGCTCCCTTCCCATTGTTCTGCTGATTGGCTGCTGGGGGGGGGGGGGATATCACTCCAACTTGCAGCGCAGCAGTAAAGTGTGTCTGAGTCTGAGCTTTCAGAAGGAGCCAGCGCTACACATTAGAACTGCTTTCAGCTAACGTATTGTTTCTCCTATTGAAGGAGTCATGACTTGGCTTTTAACTTGGATTTTAACTACTGGATGCTATTCTCATATCTACCACTAGGTGGGCATGGGAGCATTTTTAGCAATGCAGGTGTCAGTTGAAGGGTGTCAGGTGTATTGAAGAACGGATTTCAATGCAGGATTCTGGTAAAGCGCTATAAACTGATGCATTTTGTAAAATCATGTTTTCCCGTCACACAATCTCTTTAAGACTTATAACACCTCCCATTTTCAACCAAGAAAGTGCTGGCAACTGGAGCATATAATTGTCTGACTCCTGGCTATACCTCATAGTATTTTGTACATTGCAGACATTAGGCAAACAAATGTATCCTTAACTCTGATGTGTGTGGCTACTCCATATAACAACGTGGAACATGATTGGGTCCCACACAGGATAGTGCAATAAACCTATCACAAATATTTAGAACAAGAGATGCTCTTTTGTAAAGTATGGGACCAAGCCATGAAGCCTAAACAAAATGAAATGTAAGAATAGAAAATTCAATAGGAAAACACTGAGGTCATATTAGGACTTGGGTCGTTAGTGGCCAGCAACAGGAAACATTGTAAACTAAATGGCAACACCACAATTTATTAAATTCAAATACTTCTTACCACAACCATCTGTTAGCTGTTTATCAACACACTATCTTCATCCAGCGGAAACCTCAGTGTCGTCTCCGTGGCTTTATCATTTCCCCACACAAGCAAATGCTACTGAGATACAATCGGGTCCTTCTCAAGAAAGAAAATCCCTTATCTACAAGAACAGTTTTACTTTGCTGTGTTACTGTAAATGTTCACTAAGCACTTTGGCATTGGGACTAAATGTCCAGCATAACTGGGATATTAAGAAAAAGCTGCAATGCTCTTATATGTGCTGCCCATACTTATCTACAGTTATTTACAGTATATTTATCTTTCTTTCTAGACCAGGGGTCCCCAACCTTTCTTACTCGTGAGCCACAGTCAAATGTAAAAAGACTTGGGGAGCAACACAAGCACCATAAAAGTTCACGGAGGAGCCAAATAAGGGCTAAGATTGGCTATTAGGGAGCCTCTATGCACCCTATCAGCTTAAAGGGGCTTTATTTGGTAGTAACTCTTGTTTTTATTCAACCAAAACTTGCCCCCAAGTCAGGAATTCAAAAATAACTCCCTGGTTTGGGGGCACTGAGAGCAACACCCAAGGGGTTGGGGAGCAACATGTTGCCCCTGAGCCACTGGTTGGGGATCCCTGTTCTAGACACAAGGAAAAGTCAAAAGAGATCAAAACATGAATTCATAATCAACAGCAATTCGGGCACCCACCAAATATGGGCCATAGATTTAAAAAAAAGGGTGCAAGATATTTCTCACTGAGGTGGTGTCTGTGCTACCTGCAGGAATGAATGCAAATGGGGTGCAGGCAGCCTATGTACAGTACATTGGGCCCCCCAGCAGGCTAGGCCCAGGCTTCAGTACCCCACTGGGCCAGTCCACCCCTGTTTGGCAAGAGCAGTGTAAAAATGTTCCATGCTGTACAGGGGCATAACTGGGGTACCCAAGCAATAAGCCCCCTGACTGCCTCATTTGTGGGTCACTTTAATTACAGCCAAAACCTTCAGACTATATTGTAGCAGTTTCTATCTTTCTATCCATTGTCAATGGATGATTGACAATGGATGGATAATTGAAAAAAGGGTGAAAAGAGGTACCACCTGTACGATCAACTCTAAGGGCACCATACCCAACCATTTAAAAGCATAAGCAAACCAAACAAGACAGCATAAAACCATCAACCTGCAAATTTCTACCTGACAGACATGCAGGGGACCCCCCCCATAGCAATTTATAAGGCAGCACGCCCCATTGCTTTCAGCCTCCTAGGGGGTAACACTTAATTCCCTTCTATTACCGTCCCTGGGAAACTTTTACCCGACAGCCTACAGAGCTCAAGCTGCACCCCAGCCACATCAGTTGTGAAACGGAAGTAGCTGTTTAACCACTCACAAAACTTCATGTGTATTCGATAAATTTCTTTTAGGTTTGCTATAATTATAAAATATATTTCTGGGGAAATGCCAGTGAAATACCAGAGAGTTAAATGAAAAAAAAATCTATGAATTCCAAACCCATTCTCAAAACATTTTGATGCCATGACTTCATTCTGTTCAGCGCAAGGTTTTGCAATTTCTCCCAAGCCAAACAGATGTGATCTTAGGATAAAATGTTTAAAGAATGGTTTCCAGCTTCAATAAACTGGCCGTGTAACAGTAAATGCATTATCTGTTTGTGTTTTGAATTCTCCTGATATAAGGGCTCATTTAAAACAACAAGGGCAAAATGGGTGATGGGTAAACAAAGGCATTTGTGCCTGTACACATTCCGCACAACTTATACCAGTATGGTTGCTCAACTTGCTTTGTATACAATTTACCTATTGCACTAATCTGTGGGTGCAATTTTAGCTTAAAATGATGCTTTGTGGGCAAAACACCACAAATGTCCCAGATACAAATGCTAAAGCACAAAGTGTGCAAAATTATCCCTTGAATAGAGTAGAATGCTGGCAGACATTCACCTTCCAATCTAACCCAAACCCCATCCACTTTCTGGCAAAGGCCAGCCATTTTGCAGGTATTCCTTGAAAAACAAAAGACAACAAGATATTGCCCTGCATTAAAAGGTAGGAATATTATTAGGAAGAGCGTGTTATTCTCCATCTTTATTAAGTGCTAGTAAGGTCTCCAGTGCATAGAAAAAGCATTATGGAAAGAAGAACAACAACTACACTGATGAATATAGCATGCTGGAACAAACATAGTATGTTTCTTAAATCTGTACTCTCTATATCTGCTCAATAACCACCTCACCAGACTTGTACCAGTAGAACATAGCATACGCTAGACTCTCTCACCCAGAATGGGCCTAAGTGGAAGAGGAAGGTAAAGGTGTTGTGCAATTACACACTCTTGCTGTTATACAAAAAAAATAAAGACAGGGGGGCCAGAGGTTTTGTGCAAACAGTGAAACACAGAGTTTCCTGAACATCCACATGGTTACTCACAGCACAGCTTCTCAGAGCCAAGTGGAACAGGCTGCATCCCTATCTACTGGGATCCCTACCCTACGGACTGCCACTCCTATGTTGGAGCTCAGAACTGCTCTTTCTAGCTCAACCCTACTAACTAAATTAACTGGTGTTTTTTGGAGGGTTTGAACTTGATAGGGGGCGTGTAAATACACTTACTTGACACAGACATCCATAAAACAGTGCATGTACCATGTTTTTCCCCCATTTTCCCCCACTGCTGTGTTATTCTCAGCTCTGCCTCCTACATAATGAGCCAGATATCTATTTAGGATAACTGAAATACAGTGGAGGATGATACACGAGGCCTAAGGAAAGTGCTTTCCACAATGTGGGACTGTCCACCTAAGGGAGGCCCAAAGCAGTGTATGTAGGGCCCAGTTTTAAGGCCAGTTAGGGTTTATAGGTAAAGGCTTAGTCACCATCTTGGAAATCCCTGGAACTCAAGCAGACTGTTAAATCCATGTTTTCATATACAGGTATGGGACCTGTTATCCAGAATGCTCGGGAATGCTATTGAATAAACCCAATAGCCTTGTGTTACCTTCAATAAGGATTAATTATATCTTAGTTGGGATCAAGTACAGGTACTGTTTTATTATTACAGAGAAAAGGGAATCATTTAACCATGAAATAAACCCAATAGGGCTGTTCTGCCCCCAATAAGGGGTAATTATATCTTAGTTGGGATCAAGTACAGGTACTGTTTTATTATTACAGAGAAAAGGGAATCATTTAACCATGAAATAAACCCAATAGGGCTGTTCTGCCCCAATAAGGGGTAATTATATCTTAGTTGGGATCAAGTACAGGTACTGTTTTATTATTACAGAGAAAAGGGAATCATTTAACCATTAAATAAACCCAATAGGGCTGTTCTGCCCCCAATAAGGGGTAATTATATCTTAGTTGGGATCAAGTACAGGTACTGTTTTATAATTACAGAGAAAAAGGAAATCATTTTTAAAAATTAGAATTATTTTCTTATAATGGAGTCTATGGGAGACGGCCTTTCCGTAATTCGGAACTTTCTGGATAATGGGTTTCTGGATAAGGGATCCCATACCTGTACCTGTAACCTGGTGGTGAACTATGGGGTGCCCAAACAAATATTTGTAAAATATTTTATTGTGGGGCCTGAAGAAATCTGAAGACCTCTGCCTTAAAACAATGGAACCTTAAAAAAACCTACAGTTTGCTTTCTATTGGTTGTACTGTACCACAACAATGTTTTCAAATAATGGCGGCCTCAGAATTACTCATCGTAAAGCATTGTGACCCAACTGTATAAATAAACCATGTAGTTAAAAAATAAGCAAGTAAGAATCGTAAGATATGACTTGGTGGATATACAGTATGATGTTTAGGATACCATCAGTTTTAATTACAAGCTACATTAATGGATGGGATAAACAAAAGCGTTGCATGCAGTAGGAAATGACTTCTCTCTCTTGTGACTTTGCTGTGCAAGCTGGGAGTTCTGCACTGAATGTAACAATTAACGTTGTGTAATCATTCCAAAAAACAAAGCTCCACTGACAAATGCCCTTAATTATAACTGAGTGCACATCAAACAGAACCAAATGAAAAGGTCTGGGGCGCATTTGGATCATATTTGTTCCAACCGAAAGCATAATGCTACATTGCACGTAATATCGGGAGGATCATGTTTCCGTTTACAGTTCTTGGAGGAACGTCGACAATACCCGGAGTATTGGATTCCAGAAGTATCTCGATGAAAGTCCATGGGCCAGGATCGCAGCAATTTATGGGATTCATTAGACATTATGTCATAAAAACCGCACTGCATGGGAGTGCATTACATACTGAGATTCATGATAAGGATTGTAATTATAGGCAAATAGTCCGCTGCTGCTGGGGGTCATACAAACAGAATCTGATGATAGATAAGAAGCCAGGAACCATTTTGGTTTAGTCTGTGTGCAAGGCCCCTGCCTCGAAACGGAATTCATGTTATAAATGTATACTTGTATAGGGGAAAGTCTGTATGAGGCTAGGGCCAAATGTTTATACACGGTGGGAAGTCAATCCCAAAGGGTTATACTGTTGTACTGAGACAGGGTTTGGATATGTTGGTGCAACTAGTGTAGCACACATTTATTTAGAGACAACTTGAACTCAAAAAGAATAAGCTGAAGGACAACAAGTTCATAGTAACATTATTCATTTAGGGGGAGTAAAGGCATCGGTCCATCAAATTTAACATTTAATTATTTATGTGACAAAACCACAATAAATCTAAAAGCAAAATGATACACCATCTAAAACTTGTAAAGATCATGTGGAAGTCAATAGTGGATGATGATAAACGGGCCACTTAGGGGGGCATTTATTAGAATTCAGATTTTTGTGGTTTTATAGTTTTTTGAAACCATGACCATGAATGTCAGTCATTTATCAAAAGTTTTGAATTGAAAAAACCGCAACATTTTCGTATTGTCGCACAAAAACTTTTTTGAACTGTCATACAAAAGCCAACATAAAAAAAAAACAAACCCTCTAAAACTATGAAGGAAAGAAAGATCTTCCAGTTGTAAATGGGACAACTGCCATTGACTTCTACACAATCTCGACAGGTTTTCAATGGTGTATTTTTGCATTAGGATTTGTTGCACTTTTGTCACATAATAAATCTGCGATAAAATTGGGTTTAGGTGTCAAAAAACCTGAACTGAAAAAATCAAGCATTAGTATGCTAAAGTCCTTATCGTGGCTTCCTATTAAACAAAGAATATATTACAAACTCCTTCTCTTAACCTTCAAAGCCCTCCATTCCTCTGCCCCTCACTACATCTCTTCCCTTGTGTCTCCGTACGTTCCTGGCCGACTCCTTCGTTCCTCACTGCCTTGCTGCCCCTCACATTGGGAATGCCCTCCCTGATTTCCTCCGGAGGGAATCCTCCCTCAGTCTTTTTAAAAACTAAACTTAAATACTCCCTTTTGGAGCACTCACCCAGCACCTGATCTGGGAATCAGCACTTATATTGTAGTGTCACCAACTGTGACCTACAGCACTTATATTGTAATGTCTGTGACCTACAGCACTTATATTGTAATGTCTGTGACCTACAGCACTTATATTTGCCTATTTGTGTCTGTAAGTCCCCCTCCCATGTAGATTGTAAGCTCTACGGGGCAGGGACCTCCATCCTCTTGTGTCTTTGACTCTTAACTTGTTGCAACTGTATTTATTGTTATATTTTGTATTTATCTATTATTATCTTAACCCCCTGTTTGTATTAATGTATTCTACGGTACAGTGCTGCGTACATAAGTAGCACTTTATAAATAAAGATATACATACATATATATATATATATATATATATATACTCAACATATCAACATACAGGCGCACATAAATACATGAGATCTGATTGGCTGCTACAGGAGTGGTGCAGTTTAGCACTCATTGTAAGTATCTCATAGTTAGTGAATCACTCCCACTATGTCTCCCTTTCAGTCAGCCATACGACAATAGTCAATAGTAGGTCTCTATTCTTTAATATACAGGGAATGCTGGAGGTATGTTTGTTTCTAGGCAAGTTACTAAAAACACTTTACTGCACATGGACGAGCCGCTGATTGATTAATGTGTTTATTATATGTAGAATAAGCAGATTTACCTCTTGAGACCATCTATCCAGTTCAACCTTTTATGTCTATATAAAACCTTCCTAACTGCTGGTTAATCCACAGGAATGCAAAAAAAACCATTGCAAAGCCTTTCCAATTTCCTGACTCCAAGATGGCAAATGGACCAGTCTCTAGATCTACTTGTACCAAGAGCTATTCATAACCCTGTCCTCACTCACAAAAGCCATCCAACCCCTTCTTGCTATCTAATGTGACTAACTAAAGTGTTCCTCTGTTCTAATTGGGCATTTCACATCTGCTATTAGTACTTAATCATATGAGGGAGTCTTTATTGATTTTAGCAGTTACATAAATGGATAAGAAGGGTTTTTTCACCAACTAATGATCTGGCTCCCTAGGGTGGGAATGGTTCCAAAATGTGGGGTTTCTGCCTCCCCCAATGGGACTCAAAGCAGCACAAAATATCCTTGGGACCTCTAGCCAAAGGCCAATCAGGATGGCATTTGGGTTAAACATGTATATGAGTTTAGCAGAGTGATTTCTGTCTTATCTTGTTCTGCTGGTAATTCTTGAAACCCAAAAACACTACATGGGCCATTTATACTGCCGCAAGTGCGCCGCTGCTATAATTGGCCAAATGTTGTGATTATTAATGCTATTTATTAAAGGTACTTCTGTCTAAACATTTTGTCCAGTGGTTTAATTATAGAGGAAGCAGACCCTACAGTCAGGGGTCGGGGGAACAGGAGGGTCTGCTTTCTCTATAGTTGTCTTCCCTCCCCGCTTGCAAGTAGTAGAGCGGCTGTGGAGGGAAGACCCAGGCAGGCAGAAAATATTGGCTAGGGGTGGGCAGAAGATGTTGGAGAGGGGCAGGGAGTGGGCAGGTGGGGGAATGGGTATGGATTGCTGTGCAATGGGCCTCTCAAAGATATTTTCGTGTTTTGCCACTGATTATGTCCATCCTGCCCCTTCACGGAATAGTGTGCAAGTGTGCCTGTCGGCACTGTGGAACCCTGAACATTCTCAGCTTCCTAAAGCAAGTTGTGTCAATAGGGGCAGCAGACTCACTCGCAAAGAGTCGCAAAGAAATGTGATTGTAATTCTGAGCACCAGTAGTTACAAAAACCCAATTCAATTTGCAACAACACACATGCAGTTGGGTGCATTTTTATACATCAGGCATAATTCCCCATGCGCTGCAGTTACTCTGGATATAGGAGGAAAATTCTGCTTTGCAGGTTAAAAACGTGGCAATTTGCATCTCAAATGGCACACTGCACTTTCCTTCATAAATGCCCCTTTACTTATATACACAGCACTGTACATTAAAACAATACATTAATAAGAGACACTGGGAGCAATGCAATAATAGTGCATAAATATAAAAATTATAATTAAGGTTAAGTGCTTAGAGTAATAAGGCAGATGAGGAATGAAGGCCCTACAGTGGAGAGGTTATAATCAAAGTTTTTTCCCTTTTCTTTAGGACTTAAGTTGAATTTTTCCTTTTACAGTAACAAGAGTGTGGAAGCAGTCTTATATCATCATACAGCAACATCTTTCTACAATTAACACAATTATAGGAAAATATTAAAGAAGAAAAGATATATATACAGTAAAAACAGGGTTAATTTTGTAGCTGGGATGCAAAAAAAATGCACTCAAGCCATAAGTACACAATTTATGTGAACACTAAACAGCTTATGGTGTAGCCAGATACTGAGCACAGATTCATTTATGTTTGTTACTAAAACCATATGTGGCTCTTGTACATATACAGATAATTTACAGCCGGCAACTGTAATAATAAGTTGCGTTTGTGCAATGGATAAACATACAAGCAGATGTACTCCTAAATGATGCAGCTCGTTGGAGATTGTCATTTCTAGTTAGAATTACTGCTTGGGACAAATATTGCCACTTACAAGCTCATTGGCTCAAAGTTATATGCCTGATAAGGGACACAGCTGGAGTCGACAAAGTGTTTTATGGAGATATTCATTTTACAGATGTTCATTTATCCCATATGTGAGATTATATGGTCTTTCTCAGACATCTTGTTCTGTAGGCCAACCCCTCACCTTCACTGGTCCTTTGTGCCATTTCATCCAGTTAATATTGATCTTAAGGCAGAAATGAATCCTAAACTTCAAACCAATGGGCAAGACGGTGAGAGATGCGAGTGGGGTCACATCCAGATCTTCCAGGAATAGGATAATAATTAATGGTGATTTTTGTTTCTAGGAGTTAAATAGAATAGACTTGCACATAAGCATATTTAGCATGCAGCTATAGCTATAGCATGCATTTAGAATTTTGCCATAGAAATGTTTGCCCAATGCTTTTTCATTACACATCCAATTCTCATGTTCCCCTATGACGGGGCTGCCATATTTGTCCGTTATCATTAGAAACTATAACTGACAGGCTGAGAAGGGACAGTCAGATTGACAAAACAGAATTAGGAACTTCAGATAACAATTAATTACAAAAGCAGCCCTATCAGTGAAAAATGACCAACATGACATTTGTATGCATATAACTATTTTGAAGAGTTTTTTAGTGTCAGAATAACTTTAAGTTGGATCATATTGAATAAGCCTTGTCCTCCACAACAGTATTCCATGGAGTATTGTGGCCCAAAGGTGACTTCATGGACAGTACGAGCAACACAGTATATAGTGGTACCCCACTAAAAGTGTTGCCCCACTAAGGGTGCCTATTGCAGTTGAAAGGTAAAGTCTAGTGGGGTTGAGGTATACTAGTAAATGGTTATTTATTGTTTTATCTTTCTCTGTAATATAGCAGGGTGACTTTTAGGGTCATGGTTTTTATATATGTATTATTATTATTTTGGCCAGGAAGGAAGTGGAGGTATATTATACCCTGTTAGTGTCTTTTCCCACAGGGCCAAATCCTGGCAATATAAACTATGGTAAAAGCACCAATAAAAAGGAATTGTGTGAGATATACACCCTGTGTGTATTCTGCCTTCTCTAAGGGCTCTGGCACACGGGGAGATTAGTCGCCCGCGACAAAACTCCCTGTTCGCGGGCGACTAATCTCCCCGAGTTGCCATGACCCGCCATCCCACCGGCGAACATGTAAGTCGCTGGCGGGATGGCACACGCGGTGGCGCGATTTACCGAAATCGGCGAAAAAGACTCGATCGCGCCGCCGCGTGTGCCATCCCGCCGGTGACTTACATGTTTGCCGGTGGGATGGCGGGTCATGGCAACTTGGGGAGATTAGCGCCCGCGAACAGGGAGTTTTGTCGCGGCCGACTAATCTCCCCGTGTGCCAGAGCCCTAATGCCTCTTCTGCAAATGAAACCGGTTTGTCTAATTACCCGGCTTCTGAACAAACACAATGTTCTGCCATAGATATCTACCCAACAGTACCACTGGTTAAACACAAAGCAGGGCAAATATACAATATCCTGCATGCATGGAGAATGTTATTATCAAAGCCTGTAATGAGCCCTAAAGGCCACCTTAAATTCCTTCAGTACCAGGTGCTTGCCTGCCTGCCTTGCACAAACCTTGTGTGTAAATTTCAGTGACTAATCTTCCCCCTACCCCCTAGATTTAGGTAGAAAGTTGGAATAGCCGAAATGCCATCCCACCTGCCTGAATGTAAATCGCCGGCGGGATGGCATACGCTGCGCCGCAATTTCCCAAAACTGCGGAAGTTTCCTCTCAAGGCAACTTCCGCGATTTTGGGTAATCGCGGCGCCGCATATGGCATAGCGGGCGACTAATCTCCCCGTGTGCCAGAGCCCTAATGCCTCTTCTGCAAATGAAACTGGTTTGTCTAATTACCCGGCTTCTGAACAAACACAATGTTCTGCCATAGATATCTACCCAACAGTACCACTGGTTAAACACAAAGCAGGGCAAATATACAATATCCTGCATGCATGGAGAATGTTATTATCAAAGCCTGTAATGAGCCCTAAAGGCCACCTTAAATTCCTTCAGTACCAGGTGCTTGCCTGCCTGCCTGCCTTGCACTGGACATTTATATACAAATATATGCAGGAATGTGGATTGCCAAGGACTGAACTGGAGAGGAAATTGAGTTCTAGGACAGGAATGTTGCAATCTATTATAATGTAAAAATGAATGGGAACATAGGGGATCTTGTTACATTAGGTTTTACAGTTTTAACTCCCCAGTGGCTAAGAATGCTGATTTCATGAATTCCTCTTCCAGGGACAGTTCAACAACTAGAAGACTACATAAAATAATATACTGTTTGTACCTTTATCCAGATTCCCCCCCCCCCCCCATTATTTGCGCTTTTGTTTTACAATGAGCCATTATTGAATCTGTGTCCAGTGTTGGGCTGGGAGCCAGGATCCCACCAGAAAACCATAGACCAAGGGTCCAGTCTCCAAAAATGTTTTCCTCCTCTCCTCACTTAACCTCTTAATACCATTTTCTATTCTTACATCTATTAAGCCTGTGTTCCCATACAGAAATAGGGAATGACTATGAAATAGGCTAAATGGTTAGAAGCTAATACCTGGGCCAGTCCAACACTGCCTGTGTCCTTCCAACAGGTGCTGAGTTACACAGGGTATTGTCAGCATTGGACTTGGCCAGCAGGACATCAAGAAAAAGCCTGATGGGAACTGGGCTTTGTGTACCCAACCAACCCAGCCCTTCTCCCTGTTCTTAACTTTTGTCACTCCACCCTCACCCCCAGTAAAAAGTATTCAGCGCACAGGGGGTGAGGGGTGGAGTCTGGCAGGTGACTTTAACAAATGGAGGAGTAAGCAACTGGGGAGGGGGCCCCTGAGGTGGCAGCTGCATTGGGCCCTGGACTCCCCAATCTGATACTAGGCATTATCACAACAGCAGATGATCAATAGTGATGCTGGGAGATACAGCTCAAAAAAACTGAAGGGTTGTATTTTGTATCTTGGCCAAGGGCAATGTATTAAAAGTTGTTGGACCTTTTCAGTTCAAGCCCTTACTTGGAGTTCCAACATTTGGTAAGGGCCCCGTGAAGTGCATAGCAAGGTTACAGATACACAGTATAAAAACACTGATGAATAAGTTATATATAAGATATGAATATCTAGGGCTGCGCGACAAATCTCCCTTGTAGCCGGCTACTAATCTCTCAGCCCACCGACTTGAATGTAAATCGCCGGCGGGATGCCATATGCGGCGCCGCGATTACCCAAAATCGCGGAAGTTGCCTTGAGAGGAAACTTCCGCAGTTTTGGGAAATTGCGGCGCAGCGTATGCCATCACGCCGGCGATTTACATTCAGGCAGGTGGGATGGCATTTCGGCTATTCCAACTTTCTACCCAAATCTAGGGGGTAGGGGGAAGATTAGTTACTGAAATTTACACACAAGGTTTGTTAACCAGATACACTCTTTACACGAGACCCCTAACAATTTGGCACAAGGATGGTGGGTGCCACACTGATCCCACCCATGAAATAGGAACTTGTGGCAAATGAATACTATTAAAGAGATAGCATGATGCAAACGCAAAGTCTATATTAGTAACTTAATTACAGTTAGGTATACAGTTAATATGGCTTATCTTATGGCATAGATTCTAGGATCCGAGCAAGTGCCACACATGACACACAGTAGGGTCAGTTTCCCTTTATGCAAAAGACTTGTGTGCATTTACTGCACTGCCGCCTGGAGAAGCCTGGGTCTATGGTACCAATAAGAATGGAAGAGTCAAGAAAGCTGAGCTGAAGCAAACTAAACAAATGTGCTGAACATTTAAAACATATAAATATATAAAATGTGGCATTAAAATAAATTAGTGCTCTAAACTTGGGTAGAAAAACAAATAAATGTGATATCTGTTGACAGCTTTCAATGAAATATCTGCCAGTAAGAAAGAAAGAATATGCCAAATGACTGCATGCCTGAATAATATCCGCCTAGGCATTTAATGGGCAGGTCAGAAATCCCATTGGCCATGGGCCGCATTTTCTATTCTAATGTTGGCCTATGGGGCCTCTGTAAATCAGGATTTGGGAACTGTTAAACATGAATGATGACATATGTATATATATATGAAATGCAGCCATGCAACTGTGAGTCAGGTGGTACCTCGGAAGTGGTGGGAACTGCTAAACCTGTATGATGACATGTTTATATGTAGGAAATGCAGGTCATAACAGCTGATTATGTATGATTTTCAGGAAGGAAATACCTTCATCTATACATGATTTTGTGGCATACTTATATGTAGGTCAGGCCAAGGCTTTAAGACAATAATAGCAATTATAATCCTCATATCTTCCTGTTTAGTTTAGAAGAGCACCCATCTGCCCTATGACTGACATCAAGCCTCAGGGATTATTTATATAATGATACTGACATATTTCAACCCACTGAACTGTGCAGACCACAAGAAGTCAGGGCAGAGTGAGGCAGGCACAATCCTCTTTGAGGGTGATGTACAAATATTAACAGTACTCCTTCCTAAAGAAAGGCAGCAACCCCAGCCATGGGTGACCCTAGCTGTGGCCACTATAGTACAGAGTGTTGGAGTGTCAGTTCCCCATGTAGCTATTGAGTTAGGTGCTACAAGGAAAAGGGCAGCCAATGCTTATTTATTGGTTATATTGTCACATTTCCTATCTTTGAAAAGAAAAGCTTTAGGTCACTATGGAAAAAAATGGCTACACCAAACTTAATGCTGTGTTGGACATACAGGACAACCATTGGAAAGATAGACTTAGGGAGCAGATAAGATTACAAACTAGTTAAAGCCCAGGTATAAACAAGGCAGCTTAGCTTTACTTCAACCAATTTTAGTTAATAGAAACTCTCAGTTTCAACTTACTTTCTACATCTCGAGAGAAGAAAAGATTCAACCCCTGAACATCCTAATCTAACCATTAGAAAATTCCAGTCTGCGCCACCACTACTATGCAACTCAATTACAGCATGATCCTTTATCTCTCTAGGCTTTTAGCACCATTTAGTGTGTTTTGATCATCATGTTTTTCCATGATTAAAACATGGTCTTGTTGCCTGTGACCCATGCTTTAAACCTTCATATTCAACTGTCCTTTTGAGTACAGTCTTTACTGCTTTCCTTATGATATAACAACATTTGTAGGACACAATGCACAAAATACTCTCACAGCATATAACCATCAGTACTAATCCCTGAAAGGTAGTTAATATATAGACGGCTATGTGGTGAATGTAACGGATGGGGCTGAAGCTCTAGGCTTTTTGGAAATTGGCCACACCTAATATTAGGCTTTCATGGACATAAAAACTTTAATAAAAATATATTTTTTACTTTTTATTTGGCTCCTTACGTTAGAATTTTTCAGTGCTAGCTCAGTGTTTTATGATATAGTTAATCCACTCCCTCATGCAACATTAGGGCTTGGCACCCAAACCCAACATTTCTAATGGGGAGAAATATGCTTTCTACATCTATTGGGGCTTTCTTTCCCTTTGCACATCAAACTTAATTCCAATCCGTGTTCACAATTACGATCTTGAGGAGATGGCACTGGAATTTAAGTGGTAAAATAAAAAATAATTGTGATGGAGCAAGTGAAGCATCTCCAGATTTCTGGTACAGCACAGAACAAGTATTGAGGGCAAAAAAGATAGGATGCAAGGTGTGGAGAACATGAAAGATTTATGGAATATATTTTATAATATGTAATATAGACGATATGTAGTATGGCACAATTGTAGTGAGGGTATTGCATGTATAATTGGATGCTTCATTATAATCCTGACTGGCTTGGTGGTGCCTATGTAATGTCTGATGGACCTAGGCAACAGAATATTTGGAGAGGAGGAGTCCTGTATGAATTGCAGGGAAGGCTGTTGCGCAGAAGGCCTGTTAAAAGACATATGGCTGTCCATTTATGAGCCATTGCAATCCCTTAAATCATGGTTGACAGTAATGAGGCAAAGCAGTTTGTTTGTATGAATTTGTTCTGCAGCAGCCCTGGGCTCAGCAGCCGTACTTATTGCTCCACCTGTTCTTACCTGACCCTTGTTTCTCCTATTCCCTACATGTAGCATTTTAAATGTCATTATATAAGAGTACTGTTACACATATTTTGTACTGTTTCATTTTTATCCCAGAAATAGCAAAGAAATAATTTATTTCTTAAAAATGACATAAGGTGGGTCATATAAAGATTTTTTGTGAGCTTACTTGGTTTAATAAATAACTATATATTGAATAAATACCATCAAAGTTTCTGGCATTTCCTTATTGATATGAGGAAATGTAAAAATTCCTTTTCGCCTTCTGCTATGGTTTATAGGCTGGGGCTACTGTTTTGACTCCTAAAGCCATGCACATATATAGATCTGAATGTTTCATTTGATCGGAATTTTGTGGGCTAAACATATTTTGCCCACACACATAGTCATTGCTGAATTTGAGCAGGAACCTTCTAATTGAATGGACTTGTACCTAGGCGGGCTCTGGGCAAAGGTTCCATCGGTGAGCCCCAGCAACCCTTTCCTTACAGCATTCGCAAATATTTATTTATGTAAGGGCAATATGGCTAATGGATAAGGTCATTGATGGAGACAGAACTACTCAGGTCCAAAAGTAAAACAGGGATCCACACCAGCATTCCCCTTTTACCTTTCTTTCTGCCATTTCCCTCCCTTGTTTGTTCAGAATTTAACCAATGAGAAGAGTAATTTTGCCTTTTAAAAGAGGTCAGGTCAACAGTACCTTAATAACCCTCTATACAGAAGTGAGTTATTTTCAATGTTCCAGCCCTTTATACCTGCTGCAATTACAAGACTATGGAATCTATTGAGGGACCACCATTAGTTGATGGAATAAACCAGTGTTTTTCAACCTTTTTTGGGCAAAGGCACACTTGTTTCATGAAAAAAATCACGAGGCACACCACCATTAGAAAATGTTAAAAAATTTAACTCTGTGCCCAGCAGCAGTGCCCCCCTAGTACACTGGTGCCCAGCAGCAGTGCCCCCCTAGTACATTGGTGCCCAGCAGCAGTGCCCCCCTAGTACATTGGTGCCAAGAGCAGTGCCCCCCTAGTACATTGGTGCCAAGAGCAGTGCCCCCCTAGTACATTGGTGCCAAGAGCAGTGCCCCCCTAGTACATTGGTGCCAAGAGCAGTGCCCCCTAGTACATTGGTGCCAAGAGCAGTGCCCCCCTAGTACATTGGTGCCAAGAGCAGTGCCCCCCTAGTACATTGGTGCCCAGCAGCAGTGCCCCCCTAGTACATTGGTGCCAAGAGCAGTGCCCCCCTAGTACACTGGTGCCCAGCAGCAGTGCCCCCCTAGTACATTGGTGCCAAGAGCAGTGCCCCCCTAGTACATTGGTGCCCAGCAGCAGTGCCCCCCAGTACATTGGTGCCCAGCAGCAGTGCCCCCCAGTACATTGGTGCCCAGCAGCAGTGCCCCCCAGTACATTGGTGCCAAGAGCCAGCCCCCCTAGTACATTGGTGCCCAGCAGCAGTGCCCCCATAAGTCAGTGTGCCCCGTGGCCCCCCCTAATACATTGGTGCCCAGCAGCATTTTACTTCTGCTCTTCGGCGGCTTCAGCAGCATCTTCCCCTCACGCGCGCCGCCTCTGCACTTCTGCCTACACGCGACCGCACACAGGCCCTTTTATAACGTTGCGCCCCGTGCGTACTGACGTCACCCGTACACACGGGGCGCAACCAATGACAGGGCCTGGATTTTTTTTTGAAAGTAAAAATTGCGGCCCTGCCTACGGCACACCAGGCAACATCTCGCGGCACAGGAACAGTGGTTGAAAAACGCTGGAATAAACTACCCCCACTCCCATCTTACTAACCCATGAGCTCCAGCATTCCATTTCTTTACACCATATTTTGCTATTTTAAAAAAATGGTTAACATCAGGAAAATCTAAATCCTATACAGACTGATGGGTTACAGTAGAAACCCTATTTAATACCCTGTTAAAGTGACATTGTACCACACCTGTAGCATGTTGTTTTGACTTCTTGCAAAGGAACTATAACAGAAGCGTTATGGGAGGCTATAAGAAAGGTTGTGGCCAGCCTGTGCAACAATGGGCACAAAGTTAAAACTGCAAGCTGAGCCAGTAATACCTTCATAGAATATATTGTTGGGAAGCAAAAGGTAACCTTATAGGCGCTCCAAACAAATCCAAAGACTTGCCCTATCATGATCAGTTCCTTTTTTTTCCTAATTCCTGCATCTTTATATTTATAGGCGCAATAAATGCTTCTCTCATTTAGGGTGTTGCCTTACTACGCGCTGGAGAGGGGTAATGGATACCGAATTTTGCCTTATGGTGCCAAGAGGTCTGACTCGAGCAGCTGAACTAATAGAGAGCTCTCTCTGTTGTGGGCATGCCCATTGCAGGGTGCCCGTACTGTCGGATGAGTGGCACCGTCACACTTGAAGCAGGGTGCCTAATGCTTTGACATGTATATTTGTTCCATTTTTAAGACCAAAGCTGTTCCTCTTTTATGAGCTGTTTTTCCACTGAGCTGTGCAAATCAATTTGCCTTAATGCTCCGCAGCATCCTCCCAGAAAATTGTACTTCCCCGTGCCGAGACCAAGCAGAAAAGTGAAATCATTGCCACAGTTTCCTGTGAACGGGACGTGCTATTGGCTGCATGTTGCAGTAAAACTATATCGGGTTATGGAAACAATACTCATCATATTGCAAAGCCATGGGAAATAAAGCCAACACTTCAAGTGGGAATATTATTATTTATTTCTGTTTAAAGGGAACACAGGCAGTCTATGTAATGATTTTATTCTAAAATCCATGCACTTTCTTCAAACAGGGCTTACCGTATATACTCGAGTATAAGCCAAGTTTTCAGGCACTCAAAATGTGCTAAAAAAGGAATCCTCGGCTTATACTCGAGTAATGTAGTAAGTGCAGTGGCTGATTACTTGTCCTACCGGCGCATCCGGCGCACGAGCACGCAAGGGGGGGGTGCGTGCGCGGCGCAACATGTATTCCTTTAATGTTCTCAGAAGCAGAAGCAAATATGTGTTTTGCCTTTGTAGGGAGCATTGTGCGAGTCCAGAGAGCATGGCCATATAACAGAAAAACACAAGATGGGCCAGTAGGACAAATAATACGGCACTGCCCTTACTACTCTGCCCTTACTACTCGGGCACAAGCTAGTGTGCAGGTGAGTTAAACGAAATGAATGCCATTATTTTTACTGCTCTAAATTCTGAACAGACACAGCTTAATTCATTCAGTGTTCATACACCATTGATGTGTATATAAAGGCATAAAGAAGTAATCACATTGGATTGCTCTTAATCTGCAGCTGCCAACATACATACACATACACATACAACATACATATTTATGTAGAATTCACAGGGGGTCACGCTGAGTGTCCTTTTATTAAATAATCTGATTATTGAAACTTAGCAGTAGCGGCTGCATTTCCCACCCTAGGCTTATACTCGAGTCAATAAGTTTTTCCAGTTTTCTTAGGTAAAATTAGGTACCTCGGCTTATATTTGGATCGGCTTACACTCGAGTATATTTATTTATTTGTATTTACTATATGCCCAATAAAAGAGATTTCTATTGGATTTTGGCATGCATACATCTTTCATATCAGTCTCTGCCCCAGAGGAGCTTACAATTTATACACACAATAAATCCAATTTTATCATGAGCCAATTAGCCTGTATGTTTTTGGAGTGTGAGAGGAAACCAAGGTACCTAGATGAAACTCAAACAGACACGGGGAGAACATACACACTGTTTGCAGTTAATACCGTGGCTGGAATCAAACCCAGGACCACAGCGTTTAGGGCTATATTAAAGCACAACTAAAGTTTCAAGTAAAACTGTATGATATTGTATTGTGATACAAACGTGCTGTGCTGCAGGGAAACCACACACCAGCCCTAATACTAATCCACAACCCAGGCTTTAGTTGCCCTTTAAACCTCATTCACAAACCCCAGCATAACAGTGTCCTCTAGTAATGAATGTCATGAAAAAATGGCATAAATTTAGACACATCTGGCACAACTCGTGATCGCTCCCAAATGTACCAGTGACTTCCTAGGAAGCAGAGACCCCCATTATCTGTAAATCACTCCCAGGCCACTTAAGAAAGAAACCACTTATGTTTTTTTATACATGGACAGCCGACCCAAGGAGACGTAAGTGGGGAACTGCTAAAGCATAACCCATCATTCCGTTTTATCACAAACAGAATTTCCGAGTTTCTCTGGGAACTCGGGCCAAAAAGTCTCGGACTGGGCTGAATACTGAACACCAAATGGAATAGTAAAAACTTAATTTGTATATTCAAATGTGAGTAAAATAAAATATTTGAATGTGAACAAAAATGTATCCTTTTCACGTGAGTATAGTCATGGAGCTCCTCAGTGATGCCTAATATTCTTATATTTTACAATACAGGTTACAGTGGCGTAATATTGCCCCCTTCCACCCCCACCTGAGGCCCCCCCAGCTCCAGCACTAGATGTAAAAGGCAGAGGGGAAAGGAGTCTGTAGGGGGGATTGCCAGCGGTGGGCATAGGGTTGAGAGAACCCAAGGCAAGAGTCAGCAGCATAACTTGGTGGTAAGGGCCCCCTGCAAAAAAAAAAAATTTTCTGATGGGACCCAGCGGAGACCAGTCATAGAGGGTGCCAGCGCCCCCCCCCCCCACACACACACCATTGCGCCCTAGGCATGTGCCGCTCCTACTTACCCCTAATTCTGGCCCTAGGGATTGAGGGTGCCGATGGGCAAAATAAAAGCAATTGTGAGCTGCAGGGGGTCCTAAATGGAACGCTGGCTCAAGAGGAGCAGAAATCACAGATATTTATGGGCCCCCCTGTGTCTCAGGCCCCCCACAGCTGCAGAGTCTGTTCCCCACTAGTTACATCACTTTTTATGGATGCAAACTTATAAACTGGCATTTAGCACTGCCTCCTTACAGCCAACGTGGCTCAACTAGAAGGGGCTGGGCCCCCTAGCAAAAACTATAGTGGGTGTTTCACCCTCAGCTTTAGTATGTTATAGAATGGACTGTTCTTGGCAACTTTTCAATTGGCCTTAAGTGTTTGGAAAGGGTCAGAAGAGGAAGGCAAATAATTCAATTTTCAAATGGGGGCCACTGACTCTGGCAGCCAAAAAAAAACGATTGCTCTGTAAGGCTACAATGTTATTATTAATTTGTATTTGTATTACTTAACTTCCTATTTATGCCCTCCTTTATTCATATTCCTGATCTTTCACACCACTGACTTGTTGCTAGGTTAAATTAGAACCTAGCAACCAGCTGCTGAAATTCCAACCTGCAAAAAGCTAAATAATTAAAAAACTGCAAATAATAAAAAATGAAGACCAACTGCAAAACTGTCTCAGACACAATTTTCAGCATCATACTAAAAGTTAATTTAAAGATGAACAACTCCGTTATGAAGGGAAGGGTATATAAAATAGGCCTTATAGGATAAAAAAAAAATTAAGACTCTGCTAAGAACCTTTTACATGTATTTGCTGCACAGACAAACAGAAAATACACCGTGTTTTTGGTGAGACTGCCCCTATAGCCCTCAGCCAGTTACATATTCCAAAAAAAAACATGTAATGCCTGTTTCCATGCACAAATATTACATTTCAGACCACTGTGTGCACAGGAATAGGGCTAGTGGTTTCTGCGGTAGAACATGATTCTATTTGTTCCCCACAATGGCAAACTCTTTCTATTTATGAGCCGAACGGAGTTGTGTTGGTGCCAGGGAGACTTCGCCAAGTACAGACAAATCTCCACGGCCGTTGTATTACAGTAAATTCATCACACTCCAATGCATAAGTATAGGAACCTCATAGAATGACACTACAGATACAACCCCCAGACTGGTTTATGCCACAGACATCCAACCTGGAACCTACACGGGCAGCTACAATTCCTAGATGATCCATCTGTATTTCTGGGGTGTTCTTAGACTTGTATGTTAACTATAGTAGTCAAGGTTACAGGTCACAATAAATCCATTATGTGCATATACATATTTTTTTTTTTAATTTTGTCCTACTGTGTTGACACAGTAGTGTTGACAATACAACAATAGCAATATTACAGTGTGAAGTTGGCAAAGTCTTGCTGTAGCAAATAGAACTGCTTTTGCCAACGTGGGGAATGAATAAATAAAGTTGTACTATTAAGAATATTAAGAATTAAATGAGTATAAAATTCTATAACACATTTAGTTGCCAGAGCGGCCAGCAAAGCACAAATGTAGCAATTCTTTCTCCATTGGTAAAAGTGTATTGTGAAGCCTAGACTGGGGCCTTTCATGTATTCATACTAAGGGGCAGATTTATCAAAACACGAGTTTGAATCCCGAATAGGAAAAATTCGGATTGGAAACGAAAATTTCTGAAGATTGCAAATATCACAAAAATGCTTCCGAAAAAATCGTATTAGTCACGAAAATATTGTATTGGCGATCCGAAAGTCACAACATTTTTGCACGGAACGAATGTAAACAGCGGCTAAACCGATCCGTTTTTCTAAAAATACGAAAAAGTCATGCAAGCACCGAAAAAGTTGTGCAAGTGTCGAAAAAGTCACGCAAGGTACGAAAAAGTCACGGAAAATACGATTGGACCGATCGAACGAACGCTCAGAGCGTTCGTGGATAAGTAAATGTGCCCCTAAGACTTTATGAGGGTCTCAATAAAGGAAATGACACAGAACTAACTAGCCGGTGGGGCCCTACGGAGAAGCATGTTTAGAAGAAGAGTGTGGGATAGTTGGGTCAGTAGGGCAAGATAGTGGCAAAACGAGAAAGTTGGAGACCATGATACCTTATACCTTCAGCCCCTCATTCCTATTCCCAGTGCCAGGCTTGAGGTTGTGGCAGGAGTTGTAGGACAACAGCAGCCATAGATTAGATCTCCTATTATATACAGTAAATCCACTTGGCATTACTTGTTTGGCAATATTGCCAACCCCTAGCAGGTATGGCCAGCATTATTCTTTCTTTTTATAAAGACTTAGCTTCATGGCCAGATCTAATCTGAGCTTTTGACATTTAGTGGTCAGACACAGACCACTTCCACAGACTGATACAACAACAGGGGCATAATTAAAGCCCCCACATTGTATGTCTTCCATTGATTCCCCAATGATCACCAGTTTCTTGCCCCATGCAGCATTGTGAGTTGGCCCCCTTTTCCCTAAGGCAGAACGGTCTTATACACAAAATGTGAGTTACTTCCCTGCAGTTTGAGAATTGTATTTCCTTGTAGTCATGTGCCTATTATTTTACTGTTTATTTCTATAGAAGTTCCAGGGAACAGGGGATAGAAAATGTATAGGGCTCTATTATTTAACAAAAGCGGGACAGGTTGACCTGGGGGCCTCCAGCTATTGGAACTACAACTCCCAAATACCAACAGCCCTTGGCTGCCAGTGGGAGCTGTGTAACAACTAGCCCTCTATTACATCTATTGTCCCTCACTTTTCCTGCCATCTGCTCCTGCTCTGTGGCACCCCTGTTTCTATGGGACAACTATAGAGAAACCAGGCTATGTGGCTGCTGAGGGCCCAGAGTGACACTGATTGTTGAATTTATTTTTAAGAAAGAAGGTACACTGATATTTTGTTTTGGGGCCCAGCCCCGTCAGTTTCTCTGCTATCAGTTTGTGTGTCAGTCAGTGCCATTTTGGAGGCCCCTAGAGACAGATTACAGTGGTCCACCCATTCATACTAAGTGGAATTTCCCAATGTATCTGAGAGCATAAGTCACAAAAGAGTCACAGTAATTCTGTTCTTCTTCCAATGACGCATAGAGGGAGCTTGGTATTATGCCAACAGTACAGATATGTGTGAAATATTTTCAGTTTATAGTAAACAGAGAGATTTTTTATAGTTTGCTGAACATTTAGAGAATTATAAAGTATTACTACAAAGAAGTAGGGTATATTTATATATATATATATATATAGTGCTACTATATGCAGCAATGTACAGAAGAACAATATATTATATAGCAAACAGGCGTCAATACCAACTGGGTCAATGGGGACCCAGGACTGTTGCCTGGCTGGGATCTGCGGGGCCACCCTCCCTGCCAGCTGACTGGCATCTGGGGTTGCCAACTTTTTCTGTGGCTTATACTGCTCTTTGGGTTGGGGGTGGGACTTGGCATAAGTTGGGGCCGGGGATATGGTGTAAGGAGTGGGGTGGATGGGGCTGGTAAATGGGTCAGGAAATTGGGTGGATTAGGTGGGGTTATAGTTATAAAGCAGTGATCACCAACCAGTGGCTCGGGGGCAACATGTTGCTCACCAACCCCTTGGATGTTGCCCCCAGTGGCCCTAAAGCAGGTGATTATTTTTAAATTCTTGGCTTCCTGTAGGCTGCCAGTTCACATAGGGGCTATCAAATAGCCAATCACAACCCTTATTTGGCACCCCAGGAACATTTTTTATGTTGTGTTGCTCCCCAACTCTTTTTACATTTGAACTATTGCTCACGGGTAAAAAAAAGTTGAGGATCCCTGTTATAAAGGGGATCGGCAGAGGAAAGGGTCAGGGAAGGGAGGATTTATAGACCATTACAAATTTACCGGCAAGTACATGTAAAGACATAAAAAAGAGAATTAACATCCAGTTAAAAACAACCAAAGCCATACCTATATCACCCCCCTCCGCTGGTTGAGATCTCACCTCCAACCCCCCCTCCCCTGCAGACTGGGATCTGTGGGCCCATTAAGAAAGAGATGGTTTGCAGTGGGGAGGGAATTGGCAATGGGGTGTTGGGGTAGGCCCTAGACACCCCAGTCTGAAAGTGGCCAATACAGTAAGAAATACAAATAAATACAAAATAATAAAAGTTAAGTTTCAAAAGAAGGAATGGGAAGGAAATCATTGCCCCATAGAGCTTACAATCAAACTTTTCCCATTAACCCTAATATATTGATTTCAAGCTAAATTCATGGGGGGGGGGGGGTTAATGTCATTTACAGTAAATTCAGCACCTGTAACTGTAGTGGAACCAGTTTCACGTGAATTCTTTCTAAATTCAAAAGAATGTGTAGATAAAGAGAGAATCTCTGTTTCCACAATTCAGATTCCTGCTGGGCAGTTTCCTTCTTTACAGGGGCCCCATGCAATTCTTCCATAGCTCAGGCTGCACCAGGAATGGCTCCTGTGGGAAGGGGCCCTTTAATTCACCTGTACTGTGACACTTCTAAGGGTCCGTCCCCTAGTAATACCTGCTGGCACCAAGTGTCTGTATGGGCACAACGAATGGGAAGCAACTGTTAGTGGGCAAAGGAGATTTGCCCACGGTGTAGATGGCACGGTGCTGTGTGCCATAGCACTTATGGCTGAGATTCTAGTTCTCTTTATTACAAAGCATTCTGACCAGAGTGGGCACATATCTGATACCCATAGCAGAATGATCCCATAGCTGGCCTTCGGGTCATAGGCATAAATGGGAAACATCCATGAGCCGTAGGCTACCTTGGGCTTGATGTTAGGCACATACCTGAGCTATAGCCTTCCTTGGGTGTAACACTGC
The DNA here is from genome assembly GCF_000004195.4 of Xenopus tropicalis. Classification (NCBI taxonomy): domain Eukaryota; kingdom Metazoa; phylum Chordata; class Amphibia; order Anura; family Pipidae; genus Xenopus; species Xenopus tropicalis. Next base: position 199,309,067 of record NC_030677.2, on the reverse strand, counting down.
ATTACATTACACCAGCCCTGAGTGTTACATTAGACACACATCCAAGGCACAGGCAGCCTTGGGCATAGTACCAGGCACATAGCCAATGGGCATCATATAGGTACCCCCTGTCCTGTGCCATAACTGCAGGGTCACAAACAAGGGGGTACAGGCAGTGTTGGACTGGCCCTACAGGATACCAGGAAAATCCCAGTGGGCCCAGGTGTCAGTGGGCCCTCCTTTTCACCCAGCACCCTCATTTCAATATGAGAACAAAGAAAATAATAGAAGGAAGAATAAATAATAATTTGTATGGGGATGTGATTAAGAGAATAAATAATACGAGTGAACAGAGAAGGAAAAAGTCTTTGGAGAATGGGCCCCTGCCACCCCAGTCTGACACTGGGTACAGGGGATACTGCAGTTAGGGGCCCTGTAGCAGAGAGGGCCCCAAGATGAAATAATGTGATTAGTGGGCCACAAATTTGTTGGGGCTTAATGCTTGCTTATGGCAGGAATGAAGTACAGTACTTTTAATATGGTGCTGGCTGCAGAGTACAGCTATGCCCCAGAGCATTGAGCAGTGTCGGGACTGGGGTGTCCGGGGCTCACTAGAGCTGCCAACTCCAGGGCCCTCTACCCAAGCAACGGAGCTCCCCAACACCATTGCAAATCCCCCTGCTTTACCCTCCTCTCCAACACATACCACTATTTTGGATTTTGCTCCTTCAGACCACCGGAAGCAACAAATTCCTACGGAGGTAAATTGTTCTGATTTTCCATCGTCCCCTTACGGAAATCCATGGCAAAGGCACAGACTCTTCCTAGGACTGAGACTGCTTTTGTCCAATTGTCAAGTTTTCATCGGGACAGTTGGCCAGTGGACTGGGGGGGGGGGGGGTAATTTTGGTTGTAAATTGAAATTATTGGCCAGCATGTTGGTCTGAGTTATGTTAATCTTTTCTTGTAAAGTTTTTTAATTAAAGAACATAAAAACCCAGCACATACGATCAAACTGCACTGCTCCCCCTACTCATGCCTCCAAGTCACATTAGATTCCTTGGCGGTGTCTATGGCCGCCACATTGGGATTACAGCACTGCACTTTGTGGCTAATGTTTCATTGAACAGACACTAAGGGAACAGTATGGCAGCTTTCATACATATATCAGAATATACAAATATGCAAAGAAAACCGGTACTTGGGGCAGAATAATGCATGTCAACATAAAATAAACTTTAAGCAAGCTATTCTTTATTTTACTAATTTATACAATATTTCAAGCTATTTTGTAACCTCCCCGTTAAACTACAACTCCCAGCAGCCCCCATGCATTCAGGCACTTATTGCCCAGTTGTAAGAAGCCTCAGTACCAATGCACATTCTTCCCCACACAGTGGAGGTTCTATAAGGATAACCCTAATGGAACATAGGGCGCATTATCATCCTATTCTCCCCTCCCGGCAGTAGGTTTCTCCCCGGCCATTAGTCGGTCGGTAGGAGGCTAATGATTTAACAGCAGTGATTCCGTGCCTGTGGCCCCGCCCCTGGGAATGTGGCCCCACCCATACTGTGACAGTGGCGCGGCGCTGCTATTGTACAGTTACGGGGACCCGCACTTTCGCGCCGGTAGGTGGCGCTGATGAGCCTCACCCTCTTGGCTCAAACTGGCTGGAACAAAAGAGAATAAAAAGTCCAAAGATCAGAAGCCGGAGAGTGAAGGAGGGAGAGAAGCCGGCAGTTAGTGGGAGCCAAGGCAGCCGGCGTGCAGGATAGTTCGGGGCTGCGAAGGAGAATCCCAGGCGACACTTCTCTCCCTACAGTGGCAGCCTGCCCGCCTGTGCCATGCCCCAGGGATCGGGGGCACTACCAGCTTGTAGCGCTGCCCTTCAGGGGCATTAGCAGCTAACTGCCTGCGGGGCAACTGGGAGAGAGAGGGAGCTGCCAGCCTGCATGAGGTGAGAGCTGGGCATTCTGTGCAAGTGAATGGGGAGGGATGAATAGGGGCATTGTGTGTGCCAGGGCTGCAGGGGGGGTGTTACTTTGGGGGGATCCCAGGCTTATCCCATTGTGGGAGGAGGACAATGCAAGAATGAGGGGGAAGCTAGCCAGGCTGGGATTGCACTAGCCATTTGGCTAGACATGGCCAGATTGTGAGTTAAGAACCAGGGGGCAGCACTTTTCACCTGTAGGTATGGAAATAGGTTTGAGCTATAATACTATCAGCTGCTGCAGAAACTCTTGGCTGCCCTTCTTATGGGGCGCGGGTTTTGCCACCCAAGAGTTCAGCAGCAGCAGCAGCAGTCACACCTGGGCAGAGAGACAAGGTGCAAGGCTGATTATTTGCTACTCTATGCTTGTCACTGATCATTCCATAGCAGCTCAGGCTGACACACTTCCATCAAGGGGCATCACGGGTGTCATCCAGTTGTGTCTGCACATCTGGGGGGGGGGGCAAACTAGGTAAGAGATTCAGCAGCAGCTCTCTACTGTGGCTACTCTGGCATCTGCCCGTGTTATCCCCAGATTATTCACACTTCACTAGCCAAAGGGAGGGGGTTACAAGCCCTCTCCATCAAGTTAGTGTGCGGCTGAAAGACTTGGCTAGCTACCAGACTTGGCCACAATGCCACTGGAATGTAATTGCTTGGTGCTTTTTAACTTTGTAAGCCTGAGTCGCTGCAACAAGTGTTCTACAACTCCCAGAATCCTGCAGTCAGCTTGGTGTGTTGGGAGTTGGAGTTTAGGCCCTAATGTCTTCTGTTATTTTATCTGTAATCAGCACTGTATGCTATCTAATAACATGCAGGGGCCATAGGCTACACAAATGGTGGCCAACCCAACCTGTAAATTGCGTGCATAACTGTGTATTCATCCGATCTCTGTATCCAGGAACTGTATGTCATTGGAAGGCACGCGATTTAAACCGACCTATGACATTAATAGCTGGGAGTAGCACACCTATAATCGCCCTATGGGGCAATGAAAGTGCCTAATTATTATTATTATTATTATTAACATTTATTTATAAAGCGCCAACATTTTCCGCAGCGCTGTACAATAAGTGGGTTTCATACATTGGACATACAGAGTAACATATAAAGCAATCAATAACCGATACAAGAGGTGAAGAGAGCCCTGCCCAAAAGAGCTTACAATCTGCAAGGATAATTATAGTAACAGGACACTCCAAAGTAGCCTAAATATAGTTTTACATCACCCATAATATCCCAACGCGTTTTGCCCATTTTACTATATTAATGCAGTACAGCTATATTTATGCTACTTTATTTATAGGGTGCTCAGTTACTATTATTTACTGTTTTGAGCACCATCTAGGGACCCCCTTCCCTCCCCTGCGAGCATCTTTAAATGCTAATATTTATAGGAGGTGTATTACTCCCCTAAAAACCCAGGACATTATTGGTGTGAAGGAGTTTAAGTTGTGGTTGCAGGTGGCCCTAAGGTAACAGTGACATTAGTACTTGCGCAATCTGTGCGTAACAGTCTGAATGCTCACACTCCTGTAGCAACGTAACCCCTGAGTCAGTGACTGAACCCTGCAGCTGTCTCGTCTCACTGCACAGCAACCAAACAAACCCAGGTACTGGGGGGGTGAATAGAAAGAAAAGGATAATTTAGGGTTAAATGTGACTTATTTGATGACAGGCGGTTCATTCCCGTATTTTAACATATAATTAACTTTTTTGTGTGTCGCATATGGAAGTCATTTGGCCTTTTTCTGTGGGGTTTGAAAGATTTGCCTTTCTAATTAGCCTCTCCCCAGAGTGCAGTGCAACATGGAATCTGTTCATTCATTTATCATATCATATCCGTTGTTTGTTCCGACTGATAAATGGTCTGTTGCTAGGGTCAGTTAACTTAGCAACCAGAGAGCAGTCCAAATGGGTAATGTTATAATAATAGCAAACCTGGCATTAGGTTTTGCAGCCTATACCAAAATGACTAGGAATGCCCTGTCTACATGACTCCAGACTGTGGCACAGTGAGTGCAGTGAGTGCCATAAACCAACAATGGGTATTGTGCCATATGGGCATTGAAAGCCAGATATTTCGGTCAAAAAATGCCTGACCCCATCTGGGCATGTAGAACTGGGGGTATATCTCAGGGGGACACATTTGCTCACTTGCCCTTGGCATCTGTTCCTTGCTTGTAAGCTGGCACATGTGATAAAGGCCTAAAGGTGGTCAAACTTGTTGCAGACTGCAACAGTTTCTGTGCAGCCACGTAACACGCATTTAAAAACTTCTACTTAGCCGCTCAGCATGGGTGTTTAATATGCATTTGGAGTGATACCGCGACCATAACTTGTGGGCTGCCGCCGCCCTAATGGCTTGCTCAGATTTTGCAAGGTAAAGAGTGGCAAGAAGAATGGCATTCCAGGGGTTAACAGTAGGTAATCTGGAAAGCAGATATCCAAAGCACAGGATGTGAATCACCTAACTGGATTACATGCTAACGACACCATTTGCCTTGCTGCTTATTTAGAAAATGTGAAGTAGCCGCCCCAAAGATAGATAGGCAGATTATATAGATAAAGAAAGATAGATAGAAAGATAGATAGATAGATAGATAGAAAGATAGATAGACAGATAGATAAAGATAGATGATAGATAGATAGATAGATAGATAGATGATAGATAGATAGATAGATAAAGATAGATGATAGATAAAGATAGATAGACAGATAGATTAGATAGACAGATAGATAGACAGACAGACAGACAGATAGATAGATAGATAGATAGATAGATAGATGATAGATAAAGATAGATGATAGATAGATAGATAGATAGACAGATAGATAGATAGATAGATAGATGATAGATAGATAGATAGATAAAGATAGATGATAGATAGATAGATGATAAATAGATAGATAGATTTCTACTTTAAAGGCAACGATCAACAAATAGGGAAAGTCTGCAAACCAGGTGGCGGCACATACACATCACTTTTTTTAAATGAGGATAAGATCATTTAGATGTTTTCTGCATGGCATCTTAGAGACCAGCACAGTCTGAAGCATGCATATAAATTAACTGCTAATTAGACATGCACGATTTATGTTCAGTTTTCATTTTCAAACAGAGAGGACACAACAGACCCCCTAAGGGTGAAGACACACAGAGCTACTAGTAGCAGCTACTTAACATGGCTACTAAAATAGACAATGTTTAATTCTTACTGATAACTGTCTCTATGTGTATTTTAGCAGAGGCAATTCTCAGTATTGTCTATGGCAGGGTATTTTCTGGGGTTTAGTAGCTGTTAAAAAGTAGCAGCTACTAGTAGCTCTGTGTGTCTTCACCCTAAGGAAGGTGACAGACAGGGAGATTAGTCACCCCACGACAAATCTTCATTGCCGCGGGCGACTAATCTCCCCGCAATGCCATCCCACTGGCAAGAATGAAAATCGCCAGTGGGATGGCATACCTGTCGCTACGATTTCCGGAAGTTGCCTTGAGAGGAAACTTTGGGCAACTTCGGCAAATTGTAGTGATGTGTATGCCATCCCAGTGGTATAGCATTGCGGGGAGATTAGTCACCCGTGACAACGAACATTTGTCACAGGGCGACTAATATCCGCGTCTGCCACTGCCCTAAAGGAGTAGGGCATCATCGATGTCAATAACACAGCTCCCCCTAGTGTTCATATTTTCCAGCAGTTAATGGAGACCCAAATGCAGGCAGATAAGCTGTCGACTCGGCCTGAGGGGAAATATAAATATATTACAAGCCTGACTGTGTGGGGGCAGATTCTACTCCATGGTGGGAACCAATGGAGAATTTGCAAAGATGGACCTTTAGTACTGTGGTTGACCAGTGGTTAAATTTGTTTCCAAGGGTTACTACTCCAGAGTAAAACTGCACCTGCTTTGTGAAGGCCCCTATTGTTGGTAACCTTTGACATCTGGCAGAAGAGGTCACAACCCTGTAATAACGCAAAAAGATCCAGGTCCTGTCAGCCATTTCTGCTCTGTGTAACGTCACAATAAGGGCTTTCATGAGCATTAGCTATTTATTTAATTGGGGGAAAAAAGGTGGTTCCAGTCTGAAGGCAAATTATGTTAGATAGTAGGGTGACCCTTATAACCATACATTTGTTGGGAACTTAGAAGAGCCCAATCAATTGCTGGATTACAAAAGGTGGGTCTGATCTCTGGACTAATCCTGAATATAAATATCTAAAAACATAAATGTATAAGGAACAGGCAGGAAGGTTGTACATGATGGGAATCAGTTATTTTTAAACCTAATGTCACTACATAGCCTACAATAGAAGGAGTGTCAGTGCGGTGAAGTCACTGGACTGACTCAGCAAGGCCGGGCTTCTTTCCATTCACACTGTCACTGACTCAGGGAAATACAGCGCAGCATCTCCCACTTGGTATGGCAGCTGCTGTTGGAGCTTAGGTCTGGCCCAATGCTTGGTGACAGCCTGGGTGACTTTCCTGCAGAGATATTTCAACCTGTTATTTCCTACCTCACTAAATGTCATGTATTTGTGTATTTTAAAAGTTTAGTGGCTTGTTTGTTGTGCTTGGGCCAGAGATCCTTTCTCTGCTGCAACAAATATAGGACGTTAGATAAAGACTAAATGACCCTGATCCTCCATGAGTCTCTACTGCATTAATACTGAAATCAAGTACACTAAGGGAATGTGGTTGTGGAGTAAGTGGGCATGATTGGGGGTAACTACTGTGCAGGCTTGAGGTGTGTTGTTGGGCAAGTGGGGGTCACCAAAAATCTTGCCCAAGAGTGTATATCTGGAATCTTGCCATAAAGCAATACAGTAGTGTTGTTGGTTTTTTTATTTGCCTTATTCCCCTATATGCTGGCAGAGACATTCAACCTTTTCTCTTATCTGGTTTCAAAGTGATGACTTCTGGAACTTGAATTCCCTCTTCTTTGATTAGTAAGTATAAAGCTGGCCATACACGTGGCGATCCGCCACACACCGTCAGGGCTGAAACAGCAGATAAGGAGGTAGGAACAATAGGATTTCTACCTCCTTCTGCCGATTCAGCCCTGACGGCAGATTTTGGTCAGGCGCCTTCTATGGCGCCCGATCAAAATTTTCTAACCTGGCCGATCGGCGAGTCGTCCGATATCAGCAGCTTCCTGCGATATCGGTCGACTCGCCGACATGCCATACACGCACCGAATATCGTACGAAACGAGGTTTCGTACGATAGTATCGGTGCGTGTATGGCCAGCATAAGGGTGAAGACACACAGAGCTAATAGTAGCAGTTACTTGGCTTGGCTACTAAAACAGACAATTCTAATCATTTACTGATAATTGTCTCTACGTGTGTATTAGCAGAGGCAATTCTCAGTATTGTCTATTGCAGTGTATTTCCTGGGGTTTAGTAGCCGTGACAAGTAGCTGCTACTAAGTAGCTCCGTGTGTCTCCGCCCTTAGGAAGCAGTCACCAGCACCCCTATAAAAGGAAAAAATACCCTCCTTTTTAACATGAGTTCATTCAGTTGAGGTTATGTAAGGGGTACCTAAACCTTCTGAACTGCCACAAATAAATATATATTATATTTTTACACAGACCTGTGCAATTTTTTTAGATTGAAAGAAAGCCATAATAGTCTGCCACTGACTCAAAACTATTTTCCAACCCCACTTAGGCTCACAGAGTCATTCAACTCCCCCTTCCATTGCAAAATGATGGATTCTGGGACTTGAAGTCCTTTTGCTTTCCAGATAATCTATGCACCGCCCACTATGAAAAGCAGAGGGACGTCAAGCCCCAGAATCCATCACTTTGAAACCGGGAATGGGAGAAGTTGAACTAGGAAAATGTTTTTTGAGATTTTTTTATATGAAGGAAGGTAAGTGGTGTCAAGGCAATTTGTGGGTGTTTGGTATAATGTTAGGAATGACTAATACAGATATGGAGTTGCTCGGGTTGGCTGCTTTGGAGAATAGCAGTGTGTGTCATGCGCCTGACTAGCCATAATCTGAGCCCATTCATCCTGTGGATCAGACATTTTCCTGGAAACTTCTGTAATAACTTTGTGGCTTTCATAGTTCTAACTAAAATAAGGAACTGGTATTTCAAAATCGTTCTATCATTCGCTCAGTTTCTTGTTTTTTTGATTATATTATCAAGAAAAGCAATGTATATTTATATATACAGTATATATATATATATATATATATATATATATATATATATATAAAGCAAGAGAATGAGCTGCACACACCAGGACTTGGCAAAAATATAATAAGTTTATTTAAGAAAAGAGATCCAACGTTTCGAGCACTAACTGTGCTCTTCCTCAGGGAAAAAAAACAGTTTTTTTCCCTGAGGAAGAGCACAGTTAGTGCTCAAAACGTTGGATCTCTTTTCTTAAATAAACTTATTATATTTTTGCCTGGTGTCCTGGTGTGTGCAGCTCATTCTCTTGCTTTATATTTTTTTTGCTAGCACCCTGGGCATTTGAATCTCAATAGGGTGTGCTCCGTTTGTTCTTGTTGTTATATATATATATATATATACAGACAGTGGCCAAGGCTTAGGTGTTTGTCGGTAGTGCAGGTAATAAGAAAAATCTTAGTTTCTTGTTTTTTTTGTATTGCTTTCTTTGTTTTTTTTTGTCCCATAAAATGAGTGGAAGGGAAAACACGACCCTGCCTACAGGTTGCCTACAGATTGGGATTGCCACCTCTACTCCTGCCGAAATAAGGAGTGGCTTTAGATGCAATTACAGGTATGGGATCTGCTATACAGAAACCCATTATCTAGAAAGCTCAGAATTACAGAAAGGCCATCTCCCACAGACTACATTTATAGCAAATAATTCATATTTAAAAAATTATTCCTTTTTTCTGTAATAATTAAACAGTACCTGTACTTGATCCCAACTAAGATATAATTACCCCTTATTGGGGGCAGAACAGCCCTATTGGGTTTATTTCATGGTTAAATGATTCCCTTTTCTCTGTAATAATAAACAGTACCTGTACTTGATCCCAACTAAGATATAATTACCCCTTATTGGGGCAGAACAGCCCTATTGGGTTTATTTAATGGTTGAATGATTCCCTTTTCTCTGTAATAATAAAACAGTACCTGTACTTGATCCCAACTAAGATATAATTACCCCTTATTGGGGGCAGAACAGCCCTATTGGGTTTATTTAATGGTTAAATGATTCCCTTTTCTCTGTAATAATAAAACAGTACCTGTACTTGATCCCAACTAAGATATAATTACCCCTTATTGGGGGCAGAACAATCCTATTGGGTTTATTTAATGGTTAAATGATTCCCTTTTCTCTGTAATAATAAAACAGTACCTGTACTTGATCCCAACTAACTATATTTAATTCTTATTGGAAGCAAAACAATCCTATTGGGTTTAATTAATAATTAAATGATTTTTTAGTAGACTAATATATGGAGATCCAAATTACAGAAAGATCCCTTATCCAGAAAACCCCAGGTCCCGGGCATTTTGGATAACAGATCCCATACCTGTAATTTAATTGTATGGTATCAGTTCGCGACTGTGGCTGACCTTTTTTAGTCCTAAAGGTTTTATACTTACTAAAGTAGCAGCCCCTACTAACAGATTAGTAAAGCTAAGAATAAGCAGGCAGACAGGGTGGGATAGTATTGCCTTGTACCAGGGCCAATGGCACAAATAGTCATTTCAGTTGACTAAAATCTAACACCAAAATCATACTGAACAATCTAATTAAAAGCTTTGATATTCTTGGACGTTGTGCTAAGTACATACACAGTTTACTAATGGTTAAGTCAAGCCATGACCACAAGCCAAGAAATTCCGTAACATTATCTATATGGCACAAGTGACCTTGCTGTGGATTAATCCATTACACGTCTAAGTTAGCGCTAGACATGCTTGTTAAATCTGTACATTAAATTCCACAGTTTAGTGCAATAGATATCTGAGGTAGCATGCCTGGTGGAGCTTATCATGTTTGCTTTTCCTTTCTAAGATGTTTTCAGAGGTGTCACTTTTTGAGACTTTGGCCATACGTTATTTCATAACCACCATGCCTGCTGTTTGCTTTAAAAACATTGTTCTATATCGTAACCTTTTATCGCACTGTTTGTTTGGAGACTGGCGGAAAGGTCACAAGCTTAGGAGTTTAGGTTATAACAAGGCTGCAGATTTCACTTTTCTGTGTTTCATAAACCTCTCTCTCTCTCAGGGCTTGACTAGTACAGATTGGTTTTGACTTGTTTGTCTGGAGAAGAATGCTGTGTTTCAGTTACCAGAGAGCAATACTCTGTTTAATAAAATGCTCTTCTGGCAAAGGCCAGTGCTGCTTTTCAGCAGAATGTTCTGTTAGAGAATAGTCTCAAAGGAGAAGGCTTTGTTTTTGTAGTATGTATTGTCCCAGAGGGACACATAGCCATACATAGGCTGAACTGAGGTTAATCTGACTGATCGGCACAATTTGGTGCACTTTGCCCAATCACATGGATTTGAGATGAAAATAGGAGACTCTGGCATTCCATATATGTAAATGGTGTGTCCTTGTGCCAAGAAGTCTGGCTGAAAGATGCTGAACTACCTGGGCATGTCTGGCCATCTTTGCTAAGGAATGCTGTGTTTCTGAAAAATGCTTAGTCTTGGATAATTATTCATGTTCCTGAAAAATGTTTAGTCTGAGAAAAGAATGCTGTGTTTCTGCTGATTGCTTTGTCTTGAATAGGAATGGCATGTAACAATGCTTCATCTCAGAGAAAACTGTTATGTTTTGGAAGAATGCTCAGTCTAGGTAGTGCCACCAAGTTTCATAAGGATGCCTATGCTTGGAGAAGAATGCCATATTCCTAAACTATGCTTCTTCTCACACAAGAATGTCATGTTTTGGAAGAATTCTCAGTCTGGATAGTGCCACCTTGTTTTATAAGAATGCTCATTCTTGCAGAAAAATGCCATGTTCCTGAACAATGCTTCATCTCAGAGAACAAATGTCATGTTTTGGAAGAATGCTCAGTCTAGGTAGTGCCATCATTTTTCATAAAATGATCATGGTTGGAGAAGAATGCCATGTTCCTGAATAATGCTTCCTCTCTAAGAAGAAGGCCATGTTTTAGAACAATGCTCAGACTACAGAGGGACACCATGTTCAACTGCTTAGATAAGAATGCCATGTTATAGAAGAATGGTTGGTCTTAGAGAAGAATGTTGTGATTCTTCAAAACCTTTAGTATCAGAGATGAGTGCAGTATTCTAAAAGAATGTTCAACCTCAGGGTGGAATGCAGCTTTTTGATTGATTTCTGGAAGTCTGACGTTTTGGCACCATACATGGTCCAACATGCCCACTTTGGTCAGGAGTGATCAAGTCAGTAACCAGTGTAAGCTCATGTAGTTAGTGTTAGCCCTCAGCTATCCTCCCTGCCCACCCCAACTCAATTGTCTCTTAATAAGCTAAATCTAAAGTGATCTTTCTTTTTTTACATGATGTAGTGCTAAAGACTTAAGCTGGTCATACACATGCCAATAAAATCGTCCGAAACCTAGTTTTGTACGATTTTCGTGCAGGGTTTGGGCTCTGAATTATCATCCCGATAATTTTCGCACCATGGCGATTGATTGTTTAGTCGATCGGCCAGGTTAGAAAATTTTGGTTGGCTAACGATAAAATCTGTGCATGTATTGTGTATCGGATGATATCCTTGGGGGACCTACAATGGAAGTCACTTTTGTACGATTGGTGTCTGCCATGTACATCAGAAGTAGACTAAAATCTGAATGTGTATGGCCACCTTTAATGTGATTCTGACCCCATTTAAACGCAGACGTAAAGTCAAGTTGGGTAAGCCTTGCCTGAGACATCACCCTGGGCTTTCAGTTACTTCCTGTAGGCGCTTGTGTCTTTATCTAGGGTGTGCCCCACTATAATATATTATTTGTGTCTCACTGATATTTTTTTTATTAGAAACAGATTGAGTATTCTACCCAGCCCTCCTAACAAAAATGGGAGTCATTTTATCCTTTGAGTAATTATGTATTTTAAGGCCTATGACTGCCAGAAATTGATTTAATAATTGTACAGTTGTGAGGAATGTTGACTCAAGTGCGCCATCTTGGTCTAATTAAAAGCAAGAGCAAGTTTTAACTGATAAATTTGATTATACAGTATATCATAAAGAAAGATATAATTAAAAATATTATTTGTCCTTAGAATTTTTTCCCCTAGAAACAGCAGCAGGGTAGATCTTTTATATGGCCCCCTATAGCAGTTTTGGTGGGGTAAATTTGAGCTACACATTACAGCCCCTGACAGCTTTGTTCTACTATGTTGGGGTGTTTGGGACACAGAGTTGTACTGAATGCCGGCTGGAAGCCACAGTGATGTCCTATGCGGGTGGTTACTTGATGTTTTTGGTTTGTCATGCTGCCATTTTTGCTGCTTAAAACTAGCGGTTGCTGAGTTCATAGGCTGGGGGGTTACAGTGCTATTCTGTGCTGGCAGTTGATGGAGTCCATATTTTAAACCAGGGGGGTTGTTGGGTATTAGGGAACAGATTCTGCTTGTAGGACATAAGTGGCAACTTATTGCTTCTAGCAGCAGGTCTGTTCTACACACATTGCCTCCAGCTATCTATATGTCCACATACAGGGTGTTCATTGCCCCTAGCAGTATGGCAGCCCCATATGTAGTGAGTTATACAGCATTATTTCCCAGTACATTATTGCTTCCAGTGTTCTGTCCCACAAGTGTTTGCATATCCCCAGCAGTATGTCAGCCCCACCATGAGTTATTACCTCCACAAACAGTGTGTAATCACCTTCTACCTACACAGAGTATATAAATGTTTCAAGTGGTGCAGATATGTACAGTATATGTTACATTTTGTGTAATGCACTTATTAACTAGGTGAGCTAATTCCCTGCCCCACTGCCAATGCAAATAGAGAGATATTGAAGCTTTACGTTGGGAGAGGGTGTGAATTTATTCAGAAATTGTCGCCACTGAGCCATTGATTTGCCCTAAGCCAATTAACTTCCAGCTGAAACTGACTGACCTTTCTGGATATTGCTCATTTTTGAACCCCCCTTCACAAAATGCTATTTCCCCTCTTCAGAGCCTACTTGGTGCATAATAACAGTTTATTGGCTATGTGCTTTTTTATTGTTTAATAGGGATTGTTTACCTTTACCAACTTTTAGTATAATGTACAAAGTGATATTCTGAGACATTTTGCAATTGGTCTTCATTTTTTATTATGTGTGGTTTTTGAATTATTAAGCTTTTTGCTCGGCAGCTCTCCAGTTTGGAATTTTATCCAAATCCAAACAGTTGTTCTACCAGTGTATAAATCATTAATTATACCCATTAGCAAAGGAAGATCGCAGTAACGGCCGTGTTGTTTAGGAACTTGCTACTGACGGGATGAGATGGACTTGAAAATGCCTTTAATGGCTCTATGGCATCTGCAGTTGACGTTCATAGTGATGGCTTCAGGGAGTCATCCTGTTTGCTCACAATAACTCCCTTGGAAGCTGGGTAACTGGGGGCTTTGTCTTTTTTCTCACCATGCCTTGCTCCAGGGGCCTCATTTACAAAGGCAGGCAAGGATTCGAACCTGTTTAGTAACCCGTAGCAACTAGTCAGCAGTTGGCTTAGGGAACTGTTCCAAACCATATTATTACATTAAAAATCATGAAAAGGCTGCATATTTTTTAAGCAATGTATATCGCAAAGTTGCTTGCAATTATATTTACTTTTCAAAAAGCTCAAGTTGTGTTTGGGTGGATTTCCCATTTAAGTGCTCTATACACTTCTACAGTATTTTAACGGGAAGTACCTATCACCCTTTGATAAATATGGCCTTTTATTTTTTTAATGTTCCTTAGTGAGCTATGGCACCCACATTGCCCTGCAATGATTGCAGTGATACAGGTTCATCAGTACTCAGATTATATGGATTTATCATGCAAAGAACTTGTTATCAGTGGGAGTGCCTTCGTTTTACTTAGCGAGAAAATCCTTAATTGCCTTATTGGGCTGTAATTGGTCTATATAACGGCATTATCTCTGTCCCCGTGGCTGTAAATCCCGTCACTAGGCCCTGCCACACCTACGTTGTCAAACAACTCTCTACACCCTGTCAGTCCTATTCCCTTCCTTGGAGAAAGTGTTCTCGTCAAAATCCTGGTAATTCCGAAAGAACATTTAAAGCTGTCTGTCATATCCGCTCTCACCCTTTGCTCCTATAAGCCAGCGATGAGCAGTGTTTTTAAGGAGAGAACCAGTTTTTCTCTTCTCCGTTTACAAAGATTGTATCAGATGTTCCCTTGCACCATTTGAATACGCAAATTGACATAATGAGTCACCTCTTTGGGATTTTAAAAACATGTGTAAAGTTGTGTAAGTGTGGGATCCGTTATCCAGAAAGCTCAGAATTACAGGAAGACCATTTCCCATAGGGGCACATTTACTAATCCACAAACGCTCCGAATGCGACCGAATGCATTTTTTTTGTAATGAGCGTATTTTTTGTGTCAATTTCGTACCTTGCACGACTTTTTCGTATTTTTCTCTACTTTTTCGTACTTTGCGACAAAATTTGCGAGTACAAAAGTTTAGGATTCATTCAAGCTTCGGTATCGTGACTTTCCTTGGGCCGGGTTGGAGCTGCAGAGTGCCATTGAGCCCTATGGGTGACTTTCCTTGGGCCGGGTTGGAGCTGCAGAGTGCCATTGAGCCCTATGGGAGACTTTCCTTGGGCCGGGTTGGAGCTGCAGAGTGCCATTGAGCCCTATGGGAGACTTTCCTTGGGCCAGGTTGGAGCTGCAGAGTGCCATTGAGCCCTATGGGAGACTTTCCTTGGGCCGGGTTGGAGCTGCAGAGTGCCATTGAGCCCTATGGGAGACTTTCCTTGGGCCAGGTTGGAGCTGCAGAGTGCCATTGAGCCCTATGGGAGACTTTCCTTGGGCCGGGTTGGAGCTGCAGAGTGCCATTGGGCCCTATGGGAGACTTTCCTTGGGCCGGGTTGGAGCTGCAGAGTGCCATTGAGCCCTATGGGAGACTTTCCTTGGGCCAGGTTGGAGCTGCAGAGTGCCATTGAGCCCTATGGGAGACTTTCCTTGGGCCGGGTTGGAGCTGCAGAGTGCCATTGGGCCCTATGGGAGACTTTCCTTGGGCCGGGTTGGAGCTGCAGAGTGCCATTGAGCCCTATGGGAGACTTTCCTTGGGCCAGGTTGGAGCTGCAGAGTGCCATTGAGCCCTATGGGAGACTTTCCTTGGGCCGGGTTGGAGCTGCAGAGTGCCATTGAGCCCTATGGGAGACTTTCCTTGGGCCAGGTTGGAGCTGCAGAGTGCCATTGAGCCCTATGGGAGACTTTCCTTGGGCCGGGTTGGAGCTGCAGAGTGCCATTGAGCCCTATGGGAGACTTTCCTTGGGCCGGGTTGGAGCTGCAGAGTGCCATTGAGCCCTATGGGAGACTTTCCTTGGGCAGGGTTGGAGCTGCAGGGTGCCATTGAGCCCTATGGGAGACTTTCCTTGGGCCGGGTTGGAGCTGCAGAGTGCCATTGAGCCCTATGGGAGACTTTCCTTGGGCCGTGTTGGAGCTGCAGAGTGCCATTGAGCCCTATGGGAGACTTTCCTTGGGCCGGGTCGGAGCTGCAGAGTGCCATTGAGCCCTATGGGAGACTTTCCTCGGGCCGGGTTGGAGCCGCAGAGTGCCATTGAGCCCTATGGGAGACTTTCCTTGGGTCGGGTTGGAGCTGCAGAGTGCCATTGAGCCCTATGGGAGACTTTCCTCGGGCCAGGTCGGAGCTGCAGAGTGCCATTGAGCCCTATGGGAGACTTTCCTCGGGCCGGGTTGGAGCCGCAGAGTGCCATTGAGCCCTATGGGAGACTTTCCTTGGGCCGGGTTGGAGCCGCAGAGTGCCATTGAGCCCTATTGGAGGCTTTCCTTGGGCCGGGTTGGAGCCGCAGAGTGCCATTGAGCCCTATGGGAGACTTTCCTTGGGCCGGGTTGGAGCCGCAGAGTGCCATTGAGCCCTATGGGAGACTTTCCTTGGGCCAGGTTGGAGCCGCAGAGTGCCATTGAGCCCTATGGGAGACTTTCCTTGGGCCGGGTTGGAGCTGCAGAGTGCCATTGAGCCCTATGGGAGGCTTTCCTTGGGCCAGGTTGGAGCTGCAGAGTGCCATTGAGCCCTATGGGAGGCTTTCCTTGGGCCGGGTTGGAGCTGCAGAGTGCCATTGAGCCCTATGGGAGGCTTTCCTTGGGCCAGGTTGGAGCTGCAGAGTGCCATTGAGCCCTATGGGAGGCTTTCCTTGGGCCGGGTTGAAGCTGCAGAGTGCCATTGAGCCCTATGGGAGACTTTCCTTGGGCCGGGTTGGAGCTGCAGAGTGCCATTGAGCCCTATGGGAGGCTTTCCTTGGGCCAGGTTGGAGCTGCAGAGTGCCATTGAGCCCTATGGGAGGCTTTCCTTGGGCCGGGTTGAAGCTGCAGAGTGCCATTGAGCCCTATGGGAGGCTTTCCTTGGGCCAGGTTGGAGCTGCAGAGTGCCATTGAGCCCTATGGGAGACTTTCCTTGGGCCGGGTTGGAGCTGCAGAGTGCCATTGAGCCCTATGGGAGACTTTCCTTGGGCCGGGTTGGAGCTGCAGAGTGCCATTGAGCCCTATGGGAGGCTTTCCTTGGGCCGGGTTGGAGCTGCAGAGTGCCATTGAGCCCTATGGGAGACTTTCCTTGGGCCGGGTTGGAGCTGCAGAGTGCCACTGAGCCCTATGGGAGACTTTCCTTGGGCCAGGTTGGAGCTGCAGAGTGCCATTGAGCCCTATGGGAGACTTTCCTTGGGCCGGGTTGGAGCTGCAGAGTGCCATTGAGCCCTATGGGAGGCTTTCCTTGGGCCGGGTTTGAGCTGCAGAGTGCCATTGAGCTCTATGGGAGACTTTCCTTGGGCCGGGTTGGAGCTGCAGAGTGCCATTGAGCCCTATGGGAGACTTTCCTTGGGCCGGGTTGGAGCTGCAGAGTGCCATTGAGCCCTATGGGAGGCTTCCCTTGGGGCAGGTTGGAGCTGCAGAGTGCCATTGAGCCCTATGGGAGACTTTCCTTGGGCCGGGTTGGAGCTGCAGAGTGCCATTGAGCCCTATGGGAGACTTTCCTTGGGCCGGGTTGGAGCTGCAGAGTGCCATTGAGCCCTATGGGAGACTTTCCTTGGGCCGGGTTGGAGCTGCAGAGTGCCATTGAGCCCTATGGGAGACTTTCCTTGAGCCGGGTTGGAGCTGCAGAGTGCCATTGAGCCCTATGGGAGACTTTCCTTGGGCCGGGTTGGAGCTGCAGAGTGCCATTGAGCCCTATGGGAGACTTTCCTTGGGCCGGGTTGGAGCTGCAGAGTGCCATTGAGCCCTATGGGAGACTTTCCTTGGGCCAGGTTGGAGCTGCAGAGTGCCATTGAGCCCTATGGGAGGCTTTCCTTGGGCCGGGTTGGAGCTGCAGAGTGCCATTGAGCCCTATGGGAGACTTTCCTTGAGCCGGGTTGGAGCTGCAGAGTGCCATTGAGCCCTATGGGAGACTTTCCTTGGGCCGGGTTGGAGCTGCAGAGTGCCATTGAGCCCTATGGGAGACTTTCCTTGGGCCGGGTTGGAGCTGCAGAGTGCCATTGAGCCCTATGGGAGGCTTTCCTTGGGCCGGGTTGGAGCTGCAGAGTGCCACTGAGCCCTATGGGAGACTTTCCTTGGGCCAGGTTGGAGCTGCAGAGTGCCATTGAGCCCTATGGGAGACTTTCCTTGGGCCGGGTTGGAGCTGCAGAGTGCCATTGAGCCCTATGGGAGGCTTTCCTTGGGCCGGGTTTGAGCTGCAGAGTGCCATTGAGCCCTATGGGAGACTTTCCTTGGGCCGGGTTGGAGCTGCAGAGTGCCATTGAGCCCTATGGGAGGCTTCCCTTGGGGCAGGTTGGAGCTGCAGAGTGCCATTGAGCCCTATGGGAGGCTTTCCTTGGGCTGGGTTTGAGCTGCAGAGTGCCATTGAGCCCTATGGGAGACTTTCCTTGGGCCGGGTTGGAGCTGCAGAGTGCCATTGAGCCCTATGGGAGACTTTCCTTGGGCCGGGTTGGAGCTGCAGAGTGCCATTGAGCCCTATAGGAGACTTTCCTTGGGCCGGGTTGGAGCTGCAGAGTGCCATTGAGCCCTATGGGAGACTTTCCTTGGGCCGGGTTGGAGCTGCAGAGTGCCATTGAGCCCTATAGGAGACTTTCCTTGGGCCGGGTTGGAGCTGCAGAGTGCCATTGAGCCCTATGGGAGACTTTCCTTGGGCCGGGTTGGAGCTGCAGAGTGCCATTGAGCCCTATGGGAGACTTTCCTTGGGCCGGGTTGGAGCTGCAGAGTGCCATTGAGCCCTATAGGAGACTTTCCTTGGGCCGGGTTGGAGCTGCAGAGTGCCATTGAGCCCTATGGGAGACTTTCCTTGGGCCGGGTTGGAGCTGCAGAGTGCCATTGAGCCCTATGGGAGACTTTCCTTGCGATCTTCAGAAATTTTCATATCCAATCCAAATTTATCCCATTCGGCATTCGGACTTGCGTTTTCATGAATGTGCCCCTTAGACTCTATTTTAAAAAAATAATTCTAATTTTTAATAATGATTTCCTTTATAAAGATTATTATGGTTTCTTTAATAATCAAACAGTACATTGTATTTGACCCTAACTAAGAAATCATTAATCCTAACTGGAGACAAAACAATCCTATTGGGTTTATTTAATTTTTATTGTATTTAATGATTTTTTAGTATGGAGAACCAAAGACTCAGCACATAATTGAGCTTTAATTTAATTTAATAGACATTTAAAGGGCATCTGTCACTGTTATTATAAGCTCACTGGCTTTGGAATAAGCAACGAAGCAGAGCTTTCTGTTTCTCAAATCTCTCAGCTGATATCAAACTCTGTGCTTTGGCCTTTTCACTGCTTTGTTTTGGTTTGCTTTAGCAGTATTTTCCACTCTCCTGAATTGTTGAAATATTTGATGTAATTTAATTGGAAAAAAAAAATAGTTGCGTTGTCATTGTTTGGGTTAAGGCACTAGAGATTTTTTCCCTTTCTGTTTATTATAATACAGCTCACTATAATACAAAATCAATGGGAGACCAGGTGGCCCAGTTCAGCACAGCCCGCGGCCCGGCATCGGCCCACGGCCTGGTGGTTGGGGACCCCTGCTATAAAGCATGACACATAGGATATGGCTCAGGATAAAATTGACCCTTGTATGTGTGAATGTGATAGGGGCCATATGTATGGATAACTTGTACAGCTGTGCAGTTTTAAAATATTGAAAAGTACATACAGGGTAGACAACATTATACAAAATAATAGTAAATAAGCATACATACATAGCCTGCCCTTTAGGAAGGAATCCCTGCCCCATAGAGCTTGCAATCTAAGTGGGTGAATAACATGCAGGCGAAAATAGGAGGGCAAAGTGCACAAAGGTTTTGACATTGACCCTTACGTTCCAGGACTGGGCAGGTAGTGTACTAGTGCTCCAGAAGGTAGGACCTGAGTTTGTATTTGAAGGGGTTCAGAGAGTGCTCCTCCGGAGTTATTCAGGGATAGAATGCCGGCAGTAAGGTTGAAAGGTTTAAGATGAGAGATGCAGTGGGTGTGGATGGTGTAGAAAGACTCTGAGAGGAGCGGAGGAGACAGCAAGGAACGTACAGGGAGACAAGTGAAGAAATATAGTGAGGAGCAGAGGAGTGAAGGGCTTTGTTAACAGAAGGATTTAGTATGCTATTCTCTGCCTAACTGGCAGCCATAATAGGGATGTTACCAAGGGATAAACAGGTTCCCTCTTGGGAAAGAGCAGGAAGATTCTAGAAGCAGAGTTTGAATGAATACTGTCATGGGAAAACGTGTTTTTTTCAAAACACATCAGTTAATTCAGCTTCTCCAGCTTCTCCAGCAGCACAGATTTTTTAATATTTAATTTTGAAATTTTTATATGGGGCTAGCTATATTCTTCATTTCCCAGGGTGCCACAGCCATGTGACCTGTGCTCTGATAAACTTCAGTCACACTTTACTGCAGCGCTGCAAGTTGGAGTGATATCCCCCCCCCCCCAGCAGCCGATCAGCAGAACAATGGGAAGGGAGCAAGATAGCAGCTCCCAGTAGGTATCAGAATAGCACTCAATAGTAAGAAATCCAAGTCCGGCTTGGGACTCCTCCAGTTACATGGGAGTAGGAGAAACAATAGGTTAGCTGAAAGCAGTTCTAATGTGTAGCGCTGGCTGAAAGCTCAGACTCAGGCACAATGCACTACACACCAATATTACAACTAAAAAAAATTTGTTGGTTCAAGAATAACATTTTAAATGGTAGAGTGAATTATTAGTTATGTAAACAATGTAATTGAGAAATAAAAAGTATACCAGAAAAATCATGACAGTATCCCTTTAAGACTGATTGCAGGGGAGAGAAGCGAGAGACTGGTTAGTAGGAGATTGCAGTAGTCTAAATGGGATTGGATAAGGGCACGGACTTATGTTTTAGCTGTGTCTTGTGAAAGGAAGGGATGTAACTAAGAAATATGCATTATTTTAAATGAAAAGAATAGGCAAAATGTTTTTTTCGACATAGGTTCTAAGCACTGCCAAGTGATATTTACCCATTAAAACCAATGGTAGCCGGGGCCAGTATAAGGACACAGTACAGGGGCACCCTTTTCCAGAAACTTGTATGGGTGGAAGTGCAATACTGTATTGAGTAATAGTTACCAAGTCAGCAGCTTATTGGCCTATGTATGGGGCCTATCTACGGGCCTGCTCATCCAATTCTTTTAAAAAAAACAGGCAGGTTTGATTTTCCTGTTTGAGTACCAAGTGGACGTGTTGACGTAGTCCTCATTTAATGGGTCTGTAGGGCCAACAGTCAGATCCTTTGCAATTGGCCCAGAATGTGATTGGCTAAAGCGGGTCCAGATCTGCTTGTTTGTCGAGGTCCAGCAGTGTACTGCCAGCTTTAGTATTCATGTCAGCTGTTTTTCAACTGCAACTCCCACCATCCTGCAGACAATGAAATGAAGATAGTGGGGGTTGTAGGTCATGTATGTGAAGGCAGCAGAGTCGGAATGGGGAGAGATTTTACTATTGATTGCCATGGGCATGTGAGGTCTTATTCCTCTTTGTCAGTAGGTCAGACACTGCCTGGGGACATAGACGCGCTCCTGAAAGCTTTATGGAACATTTTGGGAGCCACCAAAGTGCAACTGCCTAAGAGATTCACTAAGATGTATAGTAAAGTTGCCTAGAATTACATTTTCATTCATAATGTTTTTGAGTGGAAATTCCATGTGAGTGGGGACAGTTCAGTTATATTTAATGGCATGACGATTGCTCCGGCTTTAGCCTTAGGCACAGTGCTGGAAACTGCCCCTGCTGAGTGCCCAGTGACTGTAATGGGAAAGCACTTACAGTGTCTGTATATTGTATAGTGTATAAAGGAAAAGTACATCCCAAAGGCCATTGCTGTTTCCTAATAAAGCTGCCTGTGTCTGTAGCTATGCACTCCGTGCCTGTTTGAGCTGATTTATATCCCGGTTGATGGTGCCTTAAAGCTATTATCAGATGGCAGTATAATTCCGACACAGTTGGGTGCAGCTCCACTCTGCTGTGGCATAATAAAAATAAAGCAATGTTGCAAGAATAACAGAGGGCAGTGGAACAATCCCACAGATGTGTCTGTCCCAAGGCAGCACAAGCTAAAATAGTGCATTGGTTTCAACAGGAAGTGGAGCTTGTAAAAGACTCGAGTAGAGAATGTAACTCTGCAGCTCAGGTATTTCTTTTCCCAAGTCTGTAGCTGCAGCTTTTATAGGATTTGGCCACACACTCTGGCTCCATGGTCAGTAATGCGGAGGCAATATGATACTTTAAGGACCGGTACCACCAAATAGGTGAAAAGTATTTAGCAAATAGAATAAGGGGTTGTTCAGTTTTACTATGGCAGGGGCCTCTATCCTCTTGTCTCTTTGATTATTATTGCAACCATACCTTCTATCTATTTATCTATTATTTTGATGACCCCTTGTTTTGTTGTATCAATTTATTGTTCTACTGTACAGCATACATAAGTAGCACTTTATAAATAAAGATATACAGGTATAGGATCCCTTGTCCGGAAACCCGTTATCCAGAAAGTTCTGAATTATAGAAAGGCCATTCTAATTTTTACTTTCTCTGTAATAATAAAACAGTACCTGTACGTGATCCCAACTAAGATATAATTACCCCTTATTGGGGGCAGAACAGCCCTATTGGGTTTATTTAATGGTTAAATGATTCCCTTTTCCCTGTAATAATAAAACAGTACCTGTACTTGATCCCAACTAAGATATAATTACCCCTTATTGGGGGCAGAACAGCCCTATTGGGTTTATTTCATGGTTAAATGATTCCCTTTTCTCTGTAATAATAAAACAGTACCTGTACTTGATCCCAACTAAGATATAATTACCCCTTATTGGGGGCAGAACAGCCCTATTGGGTTTATTTCATGGTTAAATGATTCCCTTTTCTCTGTAATAATAAAACAGTACCTGTACTTGATCCCAACTAAGATATAATTACCCCTTATTGGGGACAGAACAGCCCTATTGGGTTTATTTCATGGTTAAATGATTTCCCTTTTCTCTGTAATAATAAAACAGTACCTGTACTTGATCCCAACTAAGATATAATTACCCCTTATTGGGGGCAGAACAGCCCTATTGGGTTTATTTCATGGTTAAATGATTCCCTTTTCTCTGTAATAATAAAACAGTACCTGTACTTGATCCCAACTAAGATATAATTACCCCTTATTGGGGGCAGAACAGCCCTATTGGGTTTATTTCATGGTTAAATGATTCCCTTTTCTCTGTAATAATAAAACAGTACCTGTACTTGATCCCAACTAAGATATAATTAATCCTTATTGGAGGCAAAACAATCCTATTGGGTTTATTTAATATTTAAATGATTTTTAGTAGACTTAAGTTATAGAGATCAAATTACAGAAAGAACCCTTATCCGGAAAACCACAGGTCCCGAGCATTCTGTATAACAGGTCCCATACCTGTACCAACAAATAGGGGAAAAGTATTTAAATAGGAAAATACTATGACAGGGGCCTCCATCCTCTTGTCTCTTTGATTCTTATCGCAACCATGCCTTCTATCTATTTTTATTTATTATCATACTTGGTAATTATCTATTATTGTGATGACCCCCTATTTTGCTGTATCAATTTGTTCTACTGTACAGCATACTTAAGTAGCGCTTTACAACTGAAGATATATATATATACATACATATTCTAAGACAATTTGTGATTGGTTTTCTTTTTTTGTGGTTTTTCAATTAGTTAGCGTTTAGCAGCTGTCCAGTTTGGAATTGCAGCAGCTATCTGGTTGCTAGAGTATTGTTTACCTTAGCAACCAGGCAGCAGGTTAAATGAGAGACTGGAATATTAATTGAGAGGGCCTGAATAGAAAGTTAAGGAATAAAGGGCAACTATATTAATAAATGTAGCCTCACAGAGCAATAATTTTTGGTTGCCGCGGTCAGTAACCAATTTGAAAAGTGGAACGATGTAAAAGAAGAAGGCAAATAATTAAACAAACTATAAAATATAAATAACGAAGACCATTTGCAAAGTTGCTAAGAATAGGACATTCTATAACATACAAAAAGTTGATTTAAAGGTCCTTTACCAATCTATTGAAAGTTGCTTTCATTGAGCAGAAGTGGAGATCCCCTATAAGAGCAGGTCCCGCAGACAGACATAGGGAAGCCACAGCCCAGTGAAAGCAGAACCTAGTGGAGGGGCAGGAAAAAGAAACCAAAGAAACTCATTCAATATTAATAAAAACAGCATGTTTTGACTATTTTCACAGCCACCCTTTCTGGCTAAGATCATTCTAAATGAAGGAGAATTAAGTGGCATTCTAAGTAAAATAAACAGAAATATAATAGCAAACTCCCCCACAAATTTTTGTATTGGGTGCGTCCATTAAAAGGGAGCTTTTTCTTAATTTGCCTCTGTGAAGCTAAAGGTCCCCTTACACGGGGTGATTCTATATGCCGATATCGGTCCCTTAGACCGATTCAGCTGCTAATCAGGCCGTGTATGGGCACTACCGACAGCCTGCCCGACCGATATCTGGCCTGAAATAGCCCAGATCGCGATCGGGCAGGTTAGAAAATCTAGTTGGATCGGGGACTGTATCGGCTCATTGATGCGGTCCCTGGACCGACTTTTCCTGTGCCCTGGGGCCAAACGATCGAATTATCCTGGACTCTCCCGATATCGCCCACCCGTAGGTGGACTCTCGCGACATCGCCAAACAAGCGGATCGGCCCGTGTATGGGGACCTTTAGGTACCAGATCTTAAAGGAAAAAGAAAGTCAAAGTCACTTGGGGGTGCCAAAATGTTAGGCACCCCCAAGTGACTTTGACCACCTACCTTTTACCCCGGGCTGGTGCCCCTGTGAGGAGGGAACAGCACCAGCCCGGGGTAGCTTCCTGATTCGCTGCGCGCGCATGCGCAGTAGAGTGAAAAGCCTAACTTAAACATTAAAGTCGGCTTTTCACTCTACTGCGCATGCGCCCACCGCCGGCATTCCAGCAACGGAAGCCGGAAGAAGGAAGCGATCCGCTCCAGGTGCCCCGGGCTGGTGCTGTTTTCTCCTAACAGGGGCACCAGCCCGGGGTACGAGGTATGCGGTTAAAGTCACTTGGGGGTGCCTAACATTTTGGCACCCCCAAGTGATTTTGCCTTTCGTTTCCCTTTAAGGTGGCCATACACTTTAAGATCCGTTTGCTTGGTGAGGTCACCAAGCGAGCGGATCTTCTCCCGATATCCCCACCTACGGGTGGGCAATATCGGGTGAATTCAGTCTAATTCGGTGGTTTGGCCCTGGGGCCAAATAATCAAATTAGAACACCAATAATAGGCGCAGTCGGTTCGGGGACCGCATCAACCACCCGATACACAGCATACAGTGTACCGGTAATTAGTGGATAACTTATTTAGGTATCCTTCTGTAGAATATGTCTTTCATTCATTATCAAATCATTAAACAATTTAAGGGACACTAGGAACCAACCATTTTAATTGTTAGCTTTAGTTAGCAGTTCCACCTGCCCTCTCCCTAATTGAATTCCTCACCACAATGCCATATGTATCTGTTCCCCAGTAGCAGCTCCCCAAGTTCAGAGTGGTGTTGGGATTTGTCATCTTTGGCTGAGTCATTACCATTCCCAGATTCCGTGGTAGTGATTAGCAAACAGAGCATTCTGTCACAGTGGCACAGATCTTGTCTGATACCTCCCACTGTTAGCAGCAGTCCTGCCCTGCTTTATGGCTGAGATTCTAGCTATCTGTATAACAGAGCATTCTGTCACAGTGGCACAGATCTTGTCTGATACCTCCCACTGTTAGGCTGATGCCACACCAGGCGTAGGGCTGATTTTTTCGGCAAGCGGAAAAACGCTTGCCGAAAATTCAGCCCTACGCCTGCTACTTGTGCCTGCACCCGAATGAATGGGATACGCTCGAGTGCAGGCACATGTAGCCGATATACGCATGAAAACGAGACTTTGCATTTTCTCGCGCTTTCATGCGTATATTGGCTACATGTGCCTGCACCCAAGCGTATCCCATTCATTCGTGTGCAGGCACAAGTAGCAGGCGTAGGGCTGAATTTTCGGCAAGCGTTTTTCCGCTTGCCGAAAAAATCAGCCCTACGCCTGGTGTGGCATCAGCCTTAGCAGCAGTCCTGCCCTGCTTTATGGCTGAGATTCTAGCTATCTGTATAACAGAGCATTCTGTCACAGTGGCACAGATCCTATCTGATCCCCCCATTGTAAGCAGCAGTCCTGCCCTGCTTTATGGCTGAGATTCTAGCTATCTGTATAACAGAGCATTCTGTCACAGTGGCACAGATCCTATCTGATCCCCAGAGTATCTTCATAACAGTGGTTTAAGACTGCAAGTGTTGGAGATCCTGTCTGAAGCCAGTTGTTTATATCACTACAGATTTTTTTAACTTAATGAACAGTGACTGAAATAAGAGAACTTAGCAAGGCAGAGTGAACAACTTGTTCGTAAATTATGTAAATAGATGTATTTAACAAAAGAAAACTGTCAGTTCTAATTGGATGTGCCTGAAAGAAAAGCTACAGAATATACTTTTAAACAGCTTACCTCAGTTGAGGTTAACTGGAATATTATCAATAGGCAGGAATTGTGACAGCGCCCCTTGTGTTCTATTCGATGTATCACTAAACACATCAGTATGTTCAAAGTACGTCAGAGTGGGCTGATGTTTGCCCAGATTTCTTTGTCCTCCTGGGAGGAAGGAAAGTTCTTCCAGCATTAATAGAACTCTGCAAACGAGACTCTAATGACCCTGCTGTGCTGTGAATTTGCAAATACAGTGTTATCCCAAACAAGTGATTGTGCCACGCACCGCCTGCTCCAAAAACATGACAAATATAGTGAGAGCTGTACAGCCAAGAATAACAAAGTCATAAATAGGGACCATTATCAGATTCCCTGCTATTAACATGTTGTTGTGTTTGAGCCTTTGCCCGTTAATGGAAGACTGCAGATACCAGGCATCTCTTTCCTGCTGCGCTCCCCAATTTCAACCCACGCTCCCCACCTCTATGAATGGTGGCATGCTTGTCTGCCATGGTAATGTCTAGAGTAGGGTTCCGCAAACTTGTCCCTCTGGATCAGAGACTTCCAGACTTTGGTCCAAGTCCTCTTTTTAGGTCCAAAACCCTCCAGGACACAAAATAGTAATTCACCCATACACTATAAGATCCAGTCGTTTGGCGGTGTCACTAAACGAGGGGATCTTTCCTCCGATCTGCTTACCCAAGGTGGATGAAATTAGAATAATCAGATTATTTGGTCCTCTGGCCAAATGATCAAATTAAAACAACAACGGGAATAGGCCCTTTGGAGCAAGGACCATATAAATGAGACGATGCGGTCCCCCATCAAACGAGAAAACCAAACCAGCCAGATATTGGTCAGGTAGGCCCATTGGGGGTCCCTATAAAAGCGCAGATAAGCTGCTAAATTGGTCTGAAGAACCTGAATTGGCAGCTTAAATCTGCCCGTGTATAGCCACCTAACTTAAACAGGTCTTTATGCTAGGTTCCCCCACTGATTGCTCTGTGCCTTCCTAAGGCAGCCAGCTCCTCAGTTCAGAAGCCAGTGCTCTAGCTGTTTGTAAAATACAGCTCCCAGAACCCCCAGTAGCATAGAAGCTGTAGGTGGGTTCCTCAGCAACCCAGTTTGTAATCAGTGGTCTCGATACTGTTCAGATTCTGTATTAAGGTGGCCATACACGCACCGATATTATCGTACGAAACCTCGTTTCGTACGATAATCGGTGCGTGTATGGCATGTCAGCGAGCCAACTGATATCGCAGGAAGCTGCTGAAATCGGTCGGCTCGCCGATCGGCCAAGTTAGAAAATTTTGATCGGGCGCCATAGAAGGCGCCTGACCAAAATTCTCCCTTCAGAGCTGAATCGGCAGAAGGAGGTAGAAATCCTATTGTTTCTACCTCCTTACCTGCCGATTCAGCCCTGAATGGTGTGTGGCGGATCTGACGATGTTTCGTGCGACCGACGGTCGTACGAAACATCGTGAGATCGCCACGTGTATGGCCAGCTTTAAAATTGAAAATCACAATCTCAGTTGCTAAAACATCTCAGTGCCGAGAGCAGGTAGGGCAAACATGTAACCCTCTACTGTGTGGCAAATGCCTGTGATAAGTGAATCTGTCCTTTTTCGCTTTGCCGAAAAATTTGTGAAATGGAAAATTTTGCAAAACACTTTGACGTCAATGGGCACTTTTTCTGCAGCAAGTTTTTTTTTAGAAGAGAGAAATTTCTACCTGGTTGTTCTTGGGCAGCTGTAAAATGGCTTAGTCTATCTGGAGGATTGGCAACTTGACAACATGTGATACACCTCAAAGATAAGTGTTTGGCTGCTTCTGATTCATATTATTTAATGGTAATGAAGGTCATCAGGCTTCTCTGAGAGAGAATGGGCTTAAGGCATCAGCCTAAAGGAAAAATATTCTCTACTATTTGACACAAGCTCATTCAGTTGGGTTAGACATGGTGCATAAACACTATCTGAACTTTCATAAATAAATATAAATGTAATTTTTTACACAGACATACCTGGTTCCATAGATTGAAGGGAAACCATAATAATCTGACAAACCATTTTCCAGCATCCCTTAACCTGGCCATACACGCACCGATAATACTGTATGAAACCTCGTTTCGTACGATATTTGGTGCGTGTATGGCGAGTCAACTGATATCGCAGGAAGCTGCTGATATCGGTCGACTCGCTGATTGGCCAGGTTAAAAGACTTTGGTCGGGCGCCATAGGAGGCACTTGACCAAAATCTGCCTTCAGGGCTGAATCGGCAGAAGGAGGTCGAAATCCTATTGTTTCTACCTCCTTATCTGCCATTTCAGCCCTGAACGTTTAGTGGCGGATTGAACGATCTTTCGTGCGACCTAAAGGTGTGTGGCCACCTTTAGGCTCACACTGTAATACAACACCTCCCTTTTCTATTGTAAAGTGATGGATTCTGGGTCTCAAAGTCCTTCTGCTTTCTGTAGTGGGAGGAGCACATATTCTCTGGAAGGCGGAGAGGCACAGAATTCATCACTATACAATAGAGGTGAGGGAGAGGTTGCACAGTGTGAGCCCTTTAAAAGAGGGCAACTTACCTAGAAAATGCTTAAACTGCAGATTATTTGTTTTATACACTCCATGTATTTATGGGATTTCATACCTGCAGTTCCTCGGTTGTAGTTGATCAGTATGTCCTATCATTTTCTTGACAGGTGAAGGTGGCAGCATCTGGTGAAGAGATCTTGATCCATGTTTTGTTATTATATTGCAGAAGTGAAGATCGCTGAAGCTGGGAGATTTTGAATGGACTAAACATGAAGAGTCTGAAAGCAAAGTTCAGAAAAAGTGACGTAAGTCTCCATTACTAAAGCAGAACCTAAGAGCCATACGAATGTTACTTTATATTGTACTGTTTATTGGCAGTTTTGTTGTAAGAGTGTTCTGGAAGAAAGATGGATATAGCGCAATTCTTGTGGCCATGTTATCCAGGGTGCAAATAGTACATTTTTTTAATCACATTAATCATTGAGAGCAATAGGTAATGCAACCCCAGCAGATAATTCAATGAGAGCAACGAGGAATGACATTCTCTGCATTTACAGTGAGTGCAGTGGGAAATGGAATAGTGTCCTCAGCACATAATCAAGTGCCAGTAATTATATAGTAAGAGAAATGGGTAATGACACCACCATCATATTATACATTAGTACAGGGCCACAGTCAAATGTGAAAAGACTTGGAGAGCAACACAAGCACCATAAAAGTTCATGGAGGAGCCAAATAAGGGCTGTGATTGGCTATTAGGGGCCTCTATGCACACTATCAGCTTACAGGAGGGTTTATTTGGTAGGAAATCTTGTTTTTATTCAACCAAAACTTGCCCCCAAGTTAGGAATTCAAAAATAACTCCCTGGTTTGGGGGCACTGAGACAATATCCATGGGGTTGGTGAGCAACAAGTTGCCCCCGAGCCATAACATTTTCTGTCCTGTACAAATGTATAATTTTATCTGCAATTAGCAGATGTTGGATACAGTCCCTTAGATGAGAGTAAAATCACTTAACGCCATGCAAACTTACTGGGTAAGCTAAGGTAAAAATGCCTCAGCGCTATTCTCTGGTGGATCACAGTACCTATCTGCCTATCACCACTTCCCACAGAGAAGCATTGATAAGCAGATAGGCCAATTTTGGCCACTGTAATTTGTTTCCTCAACCCAAAGTCAGCCAACACCTTTAAAACAGCTCCCTGTATGTTTGGTTGGAACTTTTATGAAAGTGAGACAGTACATTTATTAAATACATATGGTTAATAAAGGCTCATTTCCTCTTTATTTGTAAGGCCACTGAGCTTCCCTATTCTGAGCTAAAAAAAAGAGGTGATTCATTTAGACCTTTCTCCTGTTCCTTCTATTGCGTGTATACTGTATAAACATACATTCCTAATATTCTGATTCAGAGTGCATATTAGTATCACAATGGTTCCAGGAGGGTGAGAGAAAACTTAAATTTCAGGTTCTACCAGTTTATGGACACCCTTACAGATATGTCCACTATTGCTACAGTATGGTGTTAAGATGGCCATACACAGGCAGATTTAAGCAGCCAATCTGAGTTCTTTAGACCGATTTGGCAACTTATCTGCCCATGTATGGGGATCCCTGTTGGCTTTACCCAACCAATATCTGGCCAAAAATCAGGCAGGTTTGGGGACTGCGTCAGCTCAAATGATTGAATTAGCCCAATAACGTCCACGTTAGGTGGGCATACTGGGGAAAGATCTACTCGCACAAGCATACACGCATATCCTTAGTTTTACTAACATAATTGGCAAACTGGAGCACTCAGGAGATTTAGTGTAAGTGTCCCATGTAGGAACTTTGCCTATCTGACTGCCTGCTGCACATTATTTTATCAAATACAGTGATAGATAAATTATGAAGATAAATTATGGCAAGTGTTTGGGGCTGGCGAAATATAAACAGATAAAATTGTGCGAAACCTAGTCTCAATGGAAGTCACTTTCGTATGATTGGTGTCTGCCAATTATTTCATGTTTTATCCTACAATTTCAGTGTGAATGTTAGTTTCAGATTGTTGCATTTAAATGTACAACCGATATCTGAACGTTCATCGGAAGGAGACGTGTATGGCCGCCTTTACAAGATTGTACTGTTGTACTACAGGGCCAAATCACATTGTCAGCTCATAAGTTATATTGAGTCACTTCTTGTTTTAATGTAACATGAAGTCAGAACATGTAAGGCCCTTAACGACTCCAGCAGTGAAACCTTGCGCCAAGGAACTGAATGAAATTATTTGCTGTGTTTAAAGCACCGGAAGGTATTTGTATTGTCCATGGAATTACAGCACTGGGCATATGAATTACAGATATTCTGTATAAATGTGTTTTTCATAAGCTCCCTTTTATTTGGAAATGGAGAAAGTATGAGAACAACAGATGTTAGAGAGCATTAAAACGTGTAACAGTTCCTCAGACATTTTTCCTTAATCTCTAAAAACTTGTTAAATCTAATGTAGGTGTAGAGCGTTGCTCCTGTACTGAGGGTCCAGCGATCAGGTAGATTTTGGAATTCTTGGAAGACCAAATGGAAGTTTAATTATGGTTACATTTGGGGTGAACACATATTTGCTGTCATAAATATCCTAGGAACTATTACTGAGTTACTGATGCAGCTAAGGGTGAGGGCGGGAAGTGACCAAATGTTAAACCTCATATGGGCTGTACCAAAAACCACTACTGTAGAGTTTGGGGCATATTTACTTACTTGGGTGTTTTTATACTGGCCCAAATCCTGCAATGACATGCAGCCTTGAGCCAGTAATGCCAAATGCAGCCTCAAATATTAGTACAGGTATGGGATCCGTTATCCAGAAAGCTCCAAATTACAGAAAGCCTGTCTGCCATAGACTCCATTTTAATTAATTAATTCACATTTTTAAAACTGATTCCCTTTTCTCTGTAATAATAAAACAGTACCTGTACTTGATCCCAACTAAGATATAATTACCCCTTATTGGGAGCAGAACAGCCCTATTGGGTTTATTTCATAGTTAAATAATTCCCTTTTCTCTGTAATAATAAAACAGTACCTGTACTTGATCCCAACTAAGATATAATTACCCCTTATTGGGGCAGAACAGCCCTATTGGGTTTATTTCATAGTTAAATGATTCTCTTTTCTCTGTAATAATAAAACAGTACCTGTATTTGATCCCAACTAAGATATAATTACCCCTTATTGGGAGCAGAACAGCCCTATTGGGTTTATTTCATAGTTAAATGATTCTCTTTTCTCTGTAATAATAAAACAGTACCTGTATTTGATCCCAACTAAGATATAATTACCCCTTATTGGGGCAGAACAGCCCTATTGGGTTTATTTCTTGGTTAAATGATTCGCTTTTCTCTGTAATAATAAAACAGTACCTGTACTTGATCCCAACTAAGATATAATTACCCCTTATTGGGGCAGAACAGCCCTATTGGGTTTATTTCTTGGTTAAATGATTCCCTTTTCTCTGTAATAATAAAACAGTACGTGTACTTGATCCCAACTAAGATATAATTACCCCTTATTGGGGGCAGAACAGCCCTATTGGGTTTATTTCTTGGTTAAATGATTCCCTTTTCTCTGTAATAATAAAACAGTACCTGTACTTGATCCCAACTAAGATATAATTACCCCTTATTGGGGCAGAACAGCCCTATTGGGTTTATTTCTTGGTTAAATGATTCCCTTTTCTCTGTAATAATAAAACAGTACCTGTACTTGATCCCAACTAAGATATAATTACCCCTTATTGGGGGCAGAACAGGGTTTATTTAATGGTTAAATGATTCCCTTTTCTCTGTAATAATAAAACAGTACCTGTACTTGATTCCGAATAAGATATAATTAATACTTATTGGAGGCAAAACAATCCTATTGGATTTTATTAATGTTTTATTGATTCTTTAGTAGACTTAAGGTATGGAGATCCAAATTACGGAAAGACCCCTTATCTGGAATACCCTTGGTTTTGTGCATTTTTGATAACGGGTCCTATACCTGTAGTATATTGGTATTGAAGTCCACACCTGGAAAGCCAGAAGCTACTTTCATGGGCCTCACTTTTCTCCGTCACCAAGAGTGGCAATGTTTATCTGTAGATATTGCTGAGCCCACTCTTCATGCAGAGCTACAGTATGTAACTAATGCCGGTACTGTATTGTTGGGCTGGTTGTGTTTTGGTACCTTGCCATACCTGAAACCACCTGCAGATTGGATGTGATCATTCAGTTACACTGTTATGGTTCCCAGCTTGTCCTTTGTTCCTGATCTCTGTATATAATATCATCATTTAATATAATCCGTCCCTTGAAAATGTAAATTATGGCACAAGCGGCCCATTACTCAGAAAATAGGACATAACTATATTAATATGCCACTTGCTTATCTGAGCACAGCGGATGTGGTGCATCCATTAGCAACAGGGATTTTGCAAACAGCAAAGAAAATAGGGTTCGCTGATGTATGGCACCAAAGGCACAACAGTGCAACTCAAAATACAGATGAAGTTTAAGAAAAGCTTGAGGGTTATATAGACCCTTTAGTCACATGCCTATGAAAGTATGACAAGTCATTGTTATTGTTGTAGCAGTGTCATTGCTGTCTTTAGTTGCCCTTACCGAAATTCCAGTTTAATGTCTTCTGGGTTTCTCACTATTGTATTCATATCAAAACCCTGGGTTTCTCTCTATTGTATTGCTGCTTGGTTTGTTTGAGAAACTCGCCTTCTCACAAATGTAGGATGCCCCCCCCCCCATAAAAAAAAAAGATGAACAGCAGGATGTCTTCTATTTACACTCCTCTTTTTATAGTTATAGGGAAGATAAAGGGAGAATGCAAAGCAAGCAGAACCACAGTGTTCACAACATAAACATAATGGGCCTCATTTACTGTTAGAATGTACAAACAAAGCGTGCAAACCTAAACGTGCTAAAATGACATGAATCTATATCCATGGCATTTAAGCTTGTTTAAGATTGCATGGTTTGTTTGTGCCTAGTGTTACATATAGTGCTTGCACCTTTGTTTTCTTAAACCTTGCCCTAGTAACTAGGGCCCTAGATTTAGAGGGTCAGTCCCTAAAGGTGGCCATACACGGGCCGATTGTTGCTGCCAATGTTGGTCCCTTAGACCGATTCGGCAGCTTATCGACCTGTGTAGGGGCACAAGCGGCAGGCCTGCCCGACCGACATCCGGCCTGAAATCGGCCAGATATCAATCGAGCAGGTTAAAAAATTTCGTCGGATCGGGGACCTCATCGGCTTGTTGATACGGTCCCCAAAACAACTGTGCCCATTACTGTTGTTTTCATCCGATCGTTTGCCCCTGGACTGAATTAGCCCCCCCCCCCCGTACATGGGGATATCGGGAGAAAATCTGCTCGCTTGGCGACCTCGCCAAGTGAACGGATCTCAATGTGTATGGCCACCTTAAGGCTAAAGACACACTGAACAACTAGTAGCAGCTACTTGTCACAGCTACTAAAATAGACAATGCTGTTTACTGATAATTGTCTTTATGTGTGTTTTAGCAGAGGCAATTCTCAGTAATGTCTATGGCCGGGTATTTTCTGGGTTTTAGTAACTGTAACAAGTAGCTGCTACTAAGTAGCTCCGTGTATCTTCACACAGGGTAGGCAGGATTAGGAAGCTGGTGATGGTTGGAATAACGGCGGGACAGAAAAATTTGGACCAAGGTGCCTTACTGTTCAGGCATGAGGAAAGCTAAAACTTTGGCTTCTATGTGTCAGTAAAGAATGTAAGGGGTGGATGATTTTGTAGGCTGCTCATCGCTGCTGTTTTTATGACACCACTGGGTTTCGTGGCCATCAAATGTTTCTGTGGTAATCTACAAACATAGGTGTTAAATTGCACCAGTACACATATTAATAGCAATCAATCAGTAGATAGGTTTCATATGCCCAACCAGTGGCTCAGGATCAAAATGTGGTTAACCAACCCCGTGGATGTTGCTCCCAGTGGCCTCAAAGGAGGTGCTTATTTTTGAATTCCTGGCTTGGAGGCAAGTTCTGTATGTATGTATGTATGTATATCTTTATTTATAAAGCGCTATGTATGCTTAAAAACAATGTGTACTGCCAAACAGAGCCTTCTGTAGGCTGCCAGTCCACATAGGGGCTAACTGGCACCCCCAGGTACATTTTTCATTCATGTGTTGCTCTTTTACATTTGAATGTGGCTCAGGGGTAAAAAAAAGTTGGGGATGGCTGGATGGATTCTTAGCAAGTGAGGGAATACACGGTT
The DNA here is from genome assembly GCF_000004195.4 of Xenopus tropicalis. NCBI lineage: Eukaryota > Metazoa > Chordata > Amphibia > Anura > Pipidae > Xenopus > Xenopus tropicalis. Next base: position 199,274,060 of record NC_030677.2, on the reverse strand, counting down.
ATGGGAGATAGCTCTTAGTACAAGTTGATACAGGGACTGGTCCGATTGCCATCTTGGAGTCAGGAAGGAATTTTTTCCCCTCTGAGGCAAATTAGAGAGGCTTCAGATGGGGTTTTTTGCCTTCCTCTGGATCAACTTGTAGTTAGGCAGGTTAGGTATAGGCATTATGGTTGAACTTGATGGACGTATGTCTTTTTTCAACCCAACTTACTATGTTACTATGTTACTATGTTACTATGACTCCTGGGTGGGATCCTACTAGTACAATATTGTAGTTATAAATTGAAAGACAAGATCTGCAAGGCCAGTTGCTGTAGGTAACTGCTCTGGTGCAAAGTAGCATTTTTTTTTTTGTAAATTAGTGTTTCTTTGTATTAAAATACTAAAAACCACTTCAGTAATTAATTAAACAGCCCATTCCCAATGGCTGGAATTTCCCAGTTCAGGCTGTGACGTGTGAAAATTCCTGTAGTGGCAGGCAGGCAGCTGAACAAAATGTTTTTCAGGAAATCCTCCGAATGTTTTTGTCTCCCAAGTCCAGTGAGGAATTTGTAATCGTATCCTTTTCTGCCCTTTAATTAAAAGTAGCAGCGCAAAAGATCATTTAGAGCTATACACGGTAGTTGTATGTAGACTAGCTAGCAGCGACTTTTGTATCTGTGATATAATCTTTGATTGTGACTGAGGCCATTTCTCAGATTTTGACTTCCTGTCAGTGAGATTCCTGTCAGACACACCCACTTGGCCTGCATGTTGCTAGCAGGTAAAAATTAAGTTTGTGGCAAATGTTACAGAGGCGAAACAAACAGAGAAAGGAAGACTGGGATTTGGGTTCCAGAGAAGTTAGCAAACCTAGCGAAAGGCTGTGCTTGCTGTAAGCCTCTCTGGTTCCAAAATGGCTGTTAACAGAGGGGCGGGACCAGCAGAGAGGTAACAAGGTTATACTCAGTGGTTCCTCCAAGTATGGGAAATTAGTACAGGTATAGGATCCGTTATCCAGAATGCTCGGGACCAAGGGTATTCCGGATAAGGGATCTTTCCGTAATTTGGATCTCTATACCTTAAGTCTACTAAAAAATCAATAAAACATTAATTAAACCAATAGGATTGTTTTGCATCCAATAAGGATTATTTATATCTTAGTTGGGATCAAGTACAGGTACTGTTTTATTATTACAGAGAAAAGGGAATCATTTAACCGTGAAATAAACCCAATAGGGCTGTTCTGCCCCCAATAAGGGGTAATTATATCTTAGTTGGGATCAAGTACAGGTACTGTTTTATTATTACAGAGAAAAGGGAATCATTTAACCATGAAATAAACCCAATAGGGCTGTTCTGCCCCCAATAAGGGGTAATTATATCTTAGTTGGGATCAAGTACAGGTACTGTTTTATTATTACAGAGAAAAGGGAATCATTTAACCATGAAATAAACCCAATAGGGCTGTTCTGCCCCAATAAGGGGTAATTATATCTTAGTTGGGATCAAGTACAGGTACTGTTTTATTATTACAGAGAAAAGGGAATCATTTAACCATGAAATAAACCCAATAGGGCTGTTCTGCCCCAATAAGGGGTAATTATATCTTAGTTGGGATCAAGTACAGGTACTGTTTTATTATTACAGAGAAAAGGGAATCATTTAACCATGAAATAAACCCAATAGGACTGTTCTGCCCCAATAAGGGGTAATTATATCTTAGTTGGGATCAAGTACAGGTACTGTTTTATTATTACAGAGAAAAAGGAAATCAGTTTTAAAATTCTGAATTATTTGATTAAAATGGAGTCTATGGGAGATAAGCTTTCCGTAATTTGGAGCTTTCTGGAAAAGGGGTCAGATACCTGTACTCATACATGATATGAAGTTTTTAAAGAGCAGTCTTTATCAAGCCCAGACTGGCAATTTATAGATTCTGGCCAATGCCAGAGGGAGTGCCACAGACAGTCACAATTTGTTGGGCCTGTGGGGGGCTCTTGGGGCCTCTTGTACTTGAAATGCCAGAGCCCATTTTTAATCTCACACAGCCTGGGCCCTGAGGGGCAGCAGGTTTAAAAATAAGGGAACAATGAGTATAGCAGGGCAACATGGAGGCAGTAGGACAAAATTTAGATAGATAAGAATTTATATATATTTACAGTGGCTTGCAAAAGTATTCGGCCCCCTTGAACTTTTCCACATTTTGTCACATTACAGCCACAAACATGAATCAATTTTATTGGAATTCCACGTGAAAGACCAATACAAAGTGGTGTACACGTGAGAAGTGGAACGAAAATCATACATGATTCCAAACATTTTTTACAAATAAATAACTGCAAAGTGGGGTGTGCGTAATTATTCAGCCCCCTTTGGTCTGAGTGCAGTCAGTTGCCCATAGACATTGCCTGATGAGTGCTAATGACTAAATAGAGTGCACCCGTGTGTAATCTAATGTCAGTACAAATACAGCTGCTCTGTGACGGCCTCAGAGGTTGTCTAAGAGAATATTGGGAGCAACAACACCATGAAGTCCACAGAACACACCAGACAGGTCAGGGATAAAGTTATTGAGAATTTTAAAGCAGGCTTAGGCTACAAAAAGATTTCCAAAGCCTCGAACATCCCACGGAGCACTGTTCCACCGATCATTCAGAAATGGAAGGAGTATGGCACAACTGTAAACCTACCAAGACAAGGCCGTCCACTTAAACTCACAGGCCGAACAAGGAGAGCGCTGATCAGAAATGCAGCCAAGAGGCCCATGGTGACTCTGGGGGAACTGCAGAGATCTACAGCTCAGGTGGGGGAATCTGTCCATAGGGCAACTATTAGTCGTGCACTGCACAAAGTTGGCCTTTATGGAAGAGTGGCAAGAAGAAAGCCATTGTTAACAGAAAACCATAAGAAGTCCCGTTTGCAGTTTGCCACAAGCCATGTGGGGGACACAGCAATCATGTGGAAGAAGGTGCTCTGGTCAGATGAGACCAAAATGGAACTTTTTGGCCAAAATGCAAAACGCTATGTGTGGCGGAAAACTAACACTGCACATCACTCTGAACACACCATCCCCACTGTCACATATGGGGGGGCAGCATCATGCTCTGGGGGGGCTTCTCTTCAGCAGGGACAGGGAAGCTAGTCAGAGTTGATGGGAAGATGGATGGAGCCAAATACAGGGCAATCTTGGAAGAAAACCTCTTGGAGTCTGCAAAAGACTTGAGACTGGGGCGGAGGTTCACCTTCCAGCAGGACAACTACCCTAAACATAAAGCCAGGGCAACAATGGAATGGTTTAAAACAAAACATATTCATGTGTTAGAATGGCCCAGTCAAAGTCCAGATCTAAATCCAATGGAGAATCTGTGGCAAGATCTGAAAACTGCTGTTCCCAAACGCTGTCCATCTAATCTGACTGAGCTGGAGCTGTTTTGCAAAGAAGAATGGGCAAGGATTTCAGTCTGTAGATGTGCAAAGCTGGTAGAGACATGCCCTAAAAGCCTGGCAGCTGGAATTGCAGCAAAAGGTGGTTCTACAAAGTATTGACTCAGGGGGCTGAATAATTACGCACACCCCACTTTGCAGTTATTTATTTGTAAAAAATGTTTGGAATCATGTATGATTTTCCTTCCACTTCTCACGTGTACACCACTTTGTATTGGTCTTTCACGTGGAATTCCAATAAAATTGATTCATGTTTGTGGCTGTAATGTGACAAAATGTGGAAAAGTTCAAGGGGGCCGAATACTTTTGCAAGCCACTGTATATATAAGTCAGATCAGAGTTGCCCAAGTTGCAGCTCCTCAGAAGGGCGTGGGAGCATTCTGGGAGTTGTAGTTCAATAACAGCAGAAGTACAATAGTAACTCCTACTATATTAAAGTAAATAGGCCTCCACAAAGGTCCCACCATTCATATTGTGTTACTTTGCATGGCACTCTTGCAGGCTACACTAGTGTAACGTGGCAGATTTTTTCTCATTATGCCTTGGTTAGGCGTACTTCCAGCCCCCAGAAAGAGAAACCTCAGGAAAATATCAGATTCTATTGAATAACAATGTGTTGAATGTTGCTGCCAATTTTCTGAACAATAAAAATTATGTCAAAGTTCAGTGAGCTCTTGGGAGCATTTCCCTGCGAGTCTGTTCAACTGCATGTTTTACTGATCTTTTTTCCATATCTGTGTATGGCTTTTTACCTGTTATGCAGAAGCCAGTATCAGGCTGGGATTCCTGATGTATTAACACATTCGTTATAGGGGCTGTAAACCCAAAAACATTTTGCCCAATGAAAGAAAATGTCTTGTTTTAAATATACGTTCATTATAGCTTTTCAGTGGTTTTATTTTTTTTTTTTTATAAAAACGGTACTGCTTCTTTTGACTCTTCAAACAATGTAGTAAAAGTCAGAACCAGCAGTGAATAGAATAGAAAGGGACAGACAGAAACTGCTTTCAGTAGCAATTACATTTACAAATAACTTTCAAACCGCTGAAAATGTGTAACAAATGTATTCTGGAAAGTTGCCTACAATTACAATTTCATGTATTCGGTAGAATTTTATTTTTGGGTTTATAAACCTTTTTTTATGGAAAGTTTGACAGTAATTAAAACATTTGCCAGTGTGTAACGTTATTTGACATTTCTGGTTGCTAAGTTCATTGACCTTAGCGACCAGGCTATGGTTGTGATTACAAACTTGAAATTTAATAGACATGGTGTGCTTGAAAGTAACCAGGACTTTTTGTCAGTGTGTGTCATTGACGCTGCTTCTTTAATGAAGCAAAGTAAAGCTTTCCTATTTAGCCTTAGGCTTAAGCTGGCCACTTGGACCTCCCGGGTTGCACAGTTTCTGTCTGTAGTTAAAATACTGTTTGTCTGTGTGAGCTTTAAATACAAGCAGACAGGGAGGAGCATAGTTGGATTGTTATATATATACATTTATATAATTATATGTAATCTTGGCAGAACATAAGATTCTGTGCCACAATTATCAACCTGCATTATTATATTAAGGCACAAAAATTGGAGATACCTGGTCTTATTTTGCACCAATTTGACAGTAATGCCCTAACCATTGGAGGGGTCTCCAGTTTTTTTCATTTACGCAGTGAAGAATACTTAAAAATAATTAGAAGATTTGATTTCCTAAGAAAATTAAATTTTCCCAAAAATAAGAAATCCAGTTTTAAATGTCTTATCTTTGGTCTGTCATTTAGATGTGTTAATCAATGATAAATCCCATTCATCACTTCAATGGATCTGTCAGTATCACTGTACAGGGAGTAACGTAATAGGGAGGCTGGTCTAAACATTAGCAGAATAGATAAAGACGATGAATATAAAATATGCTTTGGATATTCAGATAATGGCTTGAACAAATGGAAAGGGAGCAATCAATCAATATTATTAGTTAAGGAAGCATGTGATTTCTTTTAGTAGGTAACCTACAGAGTGCAAGAGTTAACCCCCAAATTACGTGCAAGTGAAAAACATTGAACTAGGGACAGGTTGAATAATTATAGGGGTGCAGTGGTACCATAATAAATGCACATCAAGATTATTAAGGAATAGTGTTTGTGGATGATGTCAATTACTTTGACTTTGTAAGCTCTTTGTGCAAGAAAAGTTTTAGCAGTTCAAAGTGGCAGGTAAAGATGTAAACATGTAAAAGCCATACACGCATCAATATTATCGTATTAAACTAGGCTTCGTCTGATATTCCGTTCGTGTATGGTGGATTGATGAGGCGACCAATATCGCAAAAGCCTTGGATATCGGTCATCTCATCGGAACAGAATATTTTGATAGGACACCATTGAAGACGCCCAAGCAAAGGCATGCGTTTAGGGCTGACGATTCCCTTCTAAACGTTAGTGGAGAGTACGAACAATAAGATCGTAATTGTAACGTGTATGGCCACCTTTAGTCAACTTTTAGTATGTTATGTAATGACCTATTTTTAGCCACCTTTTATTGTTTTATTTTATTTGATATCGTTTTTTAATTATTTGCCTTCCTCTTCTTGGCAGCCAAAAATCTATTGCTCTGTGAAGCTACAATTTAGGGGCAGCTTTAACAAAATGTGAATTTAGAGCGTAATACATAAAAACGCACCACGTTTTGTTCATTCCTGTGGAACTTTTAGAAGTGTATTCAATGGGTGAAAGTTAAGGTGGCCATACACGGGCTGATTCTAGCTTATTGGCTGTGTATGGGCACTACGGCGGGCCTGCCCGTCTGATATCTGGCCTGAAATCGGGCAGGTTTAAAAATTCGGATCGGGGGCCGCATCAGCTCGTTGATGCGGTCCCCAAACCGACAGACGCCTATATCTGTTTGTCTAATTCGATTGTTTGGCCCCAGGGCCAAACGACCAAATTAGCCCGATATCGCCCCCCATAGGTGGGTATTTTGGGAGAAGATCCGCTCGCTTGGTGGCTTCGCCAAGCGAGCGGATCTTACATGTATGGCCACCTTTATAGTTCACCATTTGATAAATACACTTCTAAAAATCCCATAGGAATAAATAGAGTGTGGGTGAGTTTTTATTTATTCATCTCTAAACTCACATTTTGATAAATCTGCCTCTTAATTTATTTTTTATTGCTTATTTTTCTAGTCAGGTTTTCTCCAATTCATTTTCCAGCTTCTAAAACTCCAAACTGAAAGTTGCTGAACAAAATGCTCAATAGTTAAAAAAAACCATCAAAAATAAAAAGCAAAGCCGAGTTGCAGTTTGTCTTAGAATATTTCTGTCTACATCATGCTAAAAGTTAACTGAAAGTTGAACGACTGGGTCTAGGAAGATCTGAGTTAGATTCCTGTTTAATTGCTTTTGCATTCCAGTAGATTATATGTGAAAGGGGATAACATCTTTATTTTTCTACCTAGATGCAGTATGTCCTGTATAGATTCTAAACATATTTGTGGTACATGAGGCACAGGGATTTAAAAGTCTTAACTAAAGACATAGCAGACTGAGGATGGAATCAAACTCCGGCCTCTCAACCCTGTCCCTATGAGCTGCTTTCTAATCCTCCTTCCCTTGCCGTAGGAGCACTGCTCCCAGCAGGAACTCATCCTTCATTTGTCAGTGTATATACAGTTCTAATCCCCAGCGATTAAATCAAACAAGAAAGGAAGAATGTGATTCCACCATATGTCATGATCACAATGACCCCTTTTCTGAATTCAGTCACATTTTGGCCAGAGGACTTATGTCTGCTGAACCACACACAGCACCTCCTCAGACGGGAAATGCCCCAGTCTGTGACCCCGTCTCTAGCACCATGCAGCAGCCCTTAAAGAGAAACAGCTTGGCCCGGGATGTGCTTTCCCAATGAACCGTAGCAGTGTAGGGGTTAAATAAATCCATGCCATTGTATGAATGTGGGGAGGAAATAAATTGCTTTTCAAAGGAATTCAGCCTGGAGAGGTAGAGAATGCTGGGAAATGTAAAAATGTCAGTGTAAAACAATTGCCAGAATGTTTCTTTTTGTTTCCTCTTAAGTTCTTGTGCGTTGATGGGTATTAGATGGCAAAATATATTCAATGCATTTCAGTTTTGACTCTCTGTTAAAGGGGTAGTTTACCTTTAAATTAACTTTTCATATGATGTAGACATTAATATTCTGGGACAATTTGCAGTTGGTCTGCATTTTTTATTTTTTACTGGTTTTCTGGTTTTACCTAGGGGTAAGCAGAAATTATCAAGCAGAAATAAGCAGGTTTGTCATAGAAGCTGATGCTCCAGGGCTGATTATTATAGTCTAGTGCGAAACTGCACAGGTTTCTGAGCTGCCATCTAATTACCTATGTATGTATGTATTTATAGAGCACCACAATTATATGCAGTGCTTTACAAGGCGAGAACACAAACAGAGTTAAAGTTGTATGAAAGGTGGCAATAATAATAAGATCTCTTCGTTTAGCAACCTAAAGGCAGGTGTTATCAGGCTGATTCAACTGTTTGGCCCTAGGGCCATACAATCTAATTAAAACAGTGGGTATACAGAGGACTCCATCAACAAGCCAGTGCAGTTACTTATCCAATGGGAGAATCAAACCTGCCCGAAGGATTTTTGGGCAGGTATTGGTCAGTTAGCCCCTTTGGGGGGGGGTGGCCAATATGGGCATATAATCTGCCCATATGGGCTAAAATCTGCCCGTGTATGGCCACCTTTAGTTATACAGTAAAGATAGATAAGAACTTTCTATACACAGTTTCTATACACAGAGCTTACAGTCTAGTAGGAAGACGCTAACAGAGACAAAAAGAGGGATGGGGTATTAGTGCATAGGATAAGGGTGTGTTGCTGCAGAGTAAGGCTAGTAAAGTGCTTCATCTAGAAGGTGGTTTTTAAGGAGCACAGAGAAAAGAGTTAGGGGCCCATTCATTAAACAGCATTTTTTTTTTCAGAAGAAAACGTATGTTTTCCAATTTTTAGAATTTTTCGTAATGACCACGATAATATCATTTAAATAGTACGACTTTGTGGTTTTTGTTAACTTCCACCAAAAAGGAGGCTTTCCTTGGGCCGGGTTGGAGCTGCAGAGTGCCATTGAGCCCTATGGGAGACTTTCCTTGGGCCGGGTTGGAGCTGCAGAGTGCCATTGAGCCCTATGGGAGACTTTCCTTGGGCCGGGTTGGAGCTGCAGAGTGCCATTGAGCCCTATGGGAGGCTTTCCTTGGGCCGGGTTGGAGCTGCAGAGTGCCATTGAGCCCTATGGGAGACTTTGCTTGGGCCAGGTTAGAGCTGCAGAGTGCCATTGAGCCCTATGGTAGACTTTCCTTGGGCCGGGTTGGAGCTGCAGAGTGCCATTGAGCCCTATGGGAGACTTTGCTTGGGCCAGGTTAGAGCTGCAGAGTGCCATTGAGCCCTATGGTAGACTTTCCTTGGGCCGGGTTGGAGCTGCAGAGTGCCATTGAGCCCTATGGGAGACTTTCCTTGGGCCGGGTTGGAGCTGCAGAGTGCCATTGAGCCCTATGGGAGACTTTCCTTGGGCCGGGTTGGAGCTGCAGAGTGCCATTGAGCCCTATGGGAGACTTTCCTTGGGCCGGGTTGGAGCTGCAGAGTGCCATTGAGCCCTATGGGAGACTTTCCTTGGGCCGTGTTGGCGCTGCAGAGTGCCATTGAGCCCTATGGGAGACTTTCCTTGGGCCAGGTTGGAGCTGCAGAGTGCCATTGAGCCCTATGGGAGACTTTCCTTGGGCCAGGTTGGAGCTGCAGAGTGCCATTGAGCCCTATGGGAGACTTTCCTTGGGCCGGGTTGGAGCTGCAGAGTGCCATTGAGCCCTATGGGAGACTTTCCTTGGGCCGGGTTGGAGCTGCAGAGTGCCATTGAGCCCTATGGGAGACTTTCCTTGGGCCGGGTTGGAGCTGCAGAGTGCCATTGAGCCCTATGGGAGACTTTCCTTGGGCCGGGTTGGAGCTGCAGAGTGCCATTGAGCCCTATGGGAGACTTTCCTTGGGCCGGGTTGGAGCTGCAGAGTGCCATTGAGCCCTATGGGAGACTTTCCTTGGGCCAGGGTGGAGCTGCAGAGTGCCATTGAGCCCTATGGGAGACTTTCCTTGGGCCAGGGTGGAGCTGCAGAGTGCCATTGAGCCCTATGGGAGACTTTCCTTGGGCCAGGGTGGAGCTGCAGAGTGCCATTGAGCCCTATGGGAGACTTTCCTTAGGCCAGGTTGGAGCTGCAGAGTGCCATTGAGCCCTATGGGAGACTTTCCTTGGGCCAGGGTGGAGCTGCAGAGTGCCATTGAGCCCTATGGGAGGCTTTCCTTGGGCCGGGTTGGAGCTGCAGAGTGCCATTGAGCCCTATGGGAGGCTTTCCTTGGGCCAGGGTGGAGCTGCAGAGTGCCATTGAGCCCTATGGGAGACTTTCCTTGGGCCAGGGTGGAGCTGCAGAGTGCCATTGAGCCCTATGGGAGACTTTCCTTGGGCCAGGGTGGAGCTGCAGAGTGCCATTGAGCCCTATGGGAGACTTTCCTTGGGCCGGGTTGGAGCTGCAGAGTGCCATTGAGCCCTATGGGAGACTTTCCTTGGGCCGGGTTGGAGCTGCAGAGTGCCATTGAGCCCTATGGGAGACTTTCCTTGGGCCGGGTTGGAGCTGCAGAGTGCCATATGGGAGGCTTCCAAAATCATGCACTGAAGTTCGGATCATTCGGATACGAAAATTTTGTGACTTTCGGATCACAATCATGATATTTTCGTACGACCAAGAAAATAATTTTTGCGCAATTTTCGCTCATCGTGGTTTCTCCAATCGTGCTTTTAATTGACGATAATGTGTGGTTTAATGAATGGGCCCCTTAGTGTGGGAGCTTTGCTCATGCAAGATGCTAGAGCATTCCAAAGGTGTGTAAAAATTGAATATCTAGCCGGAAGTATATACCTCAGTGCTTTTTTGGGGTGGGCATTAACTGTACACAATCATAGGGTAAAATGCTATAGGTATAAAGCAACTAATTACCAGCGGTACCAGTATTTATACAGGTTTTTCTGCTGACGACCATAAGATTAGGGCCCTTTCCACTAGTGACCGTATTTAATTTATGAAGCAAGTTTATTTACTCACTTCCCTTCGCCCAGGCTTTGTACCATGGGGGTCACAGAAAATTCCGTTTGAATAAGGAAATCTACTGGAATGTCAGTGAATCAAGTGAAGCAACCAAACACTGATTCCAGTGATGCTATATGAGCCTAGAACAGCAGATGGGATAGTTACAATACTTCAAGTTACAAAAATGTGACTGAATTGAAGGCCAAGAATTTTTATAACAAAACAAATGTAATTTGCCATAAACACTCTGTTTGTAGTCTGTAGTCACCGCGCTACAACCCCGGTGACGGGCTAAGCACTCCATTATAGAATTTCTACATCTTTCATGAGTCATTTCTAACAAATACACATGCACTGTGCTTGTTCCAAATACGGCTCAGACTTACTCTCAAAATGTCCTTAAATAGTAACAGCAGACATTACTCAATATTCTTGTGCTTGGATTTCCACATCAATGTTCAGCAGATTTTTTTTAATGGAGTGTTGTACTATGGGCATGTTTATTTAGTCACTGAGAGAGAACGTTCCATGAAAGGCTCACAGCCGGGATGTTGGACTCAGAACTTTCTGCATGGTGTGTACATTGGCAGTTGTAATTATGAGGGTTTACCATACATAGAAAGATCCCATAACTTGATCCATTTGCCAAACATCCAGCTGATATATTCTTTGGGCCTCAGGCCAAAAATCACACTTCCATGGCTTGATATGGTTCTTGGTTAATTCAATTTTCCATCTTCCCTGGGAGGAGGGTTTATAGTAATAGTATGGGTGGATCAGCCCAAAGGCCCGTTGGGGTCACATTTGGGGATATGTGCTCTTTTTTAAACAACTGACAGCCCTGCTTGTAGGTGAATAAAGGTGAAATTGGTGTTTAAAAATATATACAATGTTCCAGATATTATTTCACTATTATCTGTAACCTTATTATAAGCTTAGGGTAGTCCATAAAAAAGGCTGACCCTTAAAGGAGAAGGAAAGTCATTTTGGCATTTTACTGCCAATAGATTTGCCACATTAGTGCCACCTAGAACCCTATATTTATTCTGCAGAAACCATTACCATACCTGAGTATACAGTTTTAGAAGCTTTCTCCCTTTGTTTAAGATAGCAGCTGCCATTTTAGGTAGCTTCCTACCTGCAGTCTCTAGCCGTTATAGCTGAGATCACACGTTCCTAAGGGGGGGGGGGAAGAGGGAGTTCTTAGCATTCTGGTGGGAGGGGGGAGCAGGAGATGGGAGAGAACTGTGCAGACTCTGGCCCCAGGAAGGAGGTTTCTGAGAGAGGAAGTCAGACACTGGAACATCATGTTTACAAAAAAAGAAATCCAGTGTTTCTTTTGATAGAGGACTCAGTGCAGCATTACTGTAAGTGCTTTTGGCTGTATTTACATAGACCTTTCTGATAAAGCTTACTTAGTTCAACCTTTCCTTCTCCTTTAAAGGCAGAGTTGAGCCATGGAGCAAGTGAGCAGGGTCTATACAAGTAGAGTTGATATTAGATGCCTGATTAGGGCAGATCATATTTATTGCATGCACATGGATGGTCAGAAGAACCGTGTGGTCTCGCTGTTAAATTTCAAAGGATTCTAAGGGTATTGGCACGTGGAGGTTGGACTGTGTTTCAGACCTGTCACAGCCATTGTCAGGGGCTGCTGTAATGGGGTGCACTCACAGGAAATTATGGGGGTTTTTACCACTGGTTTTCCCCCAGAGATTGTTATGGAAGTCATAAAAGCCATGCATGACACTAATATTAATGGCAGGACTACTTAGGGAATATTCTCCGGCTGCTTGGAGCCGTTCGCTTTCAGAGCTTAACTCAGTTAGCAAAACTGAACATTTCTTGGGTAAATTATTTCCGAATTAGCAAAACGGCCCCTGAAGTCAAAGGCATATGTTTTAAATTTGTGACTTTTTTGTTTGAAATATTGATCTTTATCATTGCTTTTCGCTTGCAGCCCAACAGGAATGGTTACGCATGTGGTTTTATTTACCGCTTAGTTCAAATGGGTTTAAAAAAAAAAAAAATGGATAAAAAAGAAAGTTTTTTTGTTTTGGTCCTCATTACTTATACAGTATATCCAGCGTCAGCTTTGTTCTTAAATTCCGCTACACCTTGCAGCAAGACGAAGGGAAATTGCCTGGAACGGATATAGCATTTTCAGCTTGAGATGCGCTGAATGGAATTGGAGCTGGGAGAGGTATCAGGAGAGCGGTGTAAGTGAAAACACGCATTCTTCTCATGTTACTGCCGCTCCATACACAGCTCCTATTTCCTGTCTACATTAAGCTCACCTGTGATGCACCCATACAATATGTGCTACTGTGTAGCCTCTGCCATTTATTGGCATGAACTGGAAACTTTAGTATATTGCAGTTTAATGTTGGTACAGTATAAGAACCTTAAATGGCTTTAGTTTTTTAATTTGTCTCTGTCGCCTTGGTTTAATATTGTACTTTATTTTCTCTCCGCTGGTTGAGGAACACAAGAGGAGAAACAGCAAATTGTCAATACCGTCACTTTTTTTCTGAAGCTGTATCGGATTGTTCCCCTAGTCTCCCGCAGTTATAGGGTGGTCTCAAATTCTTTCCTTAGGTCAGGGGTCCCCAAACTTTCTAACTCATGAGCGACAGTCAAATGGAAAAAGACTTGGAGAGCAACACAAACACCATAAAAGTTCATGGAGGAGCCAAATAAGGGCTGTGATTGGCTATTAGGTGCCTCTATGCACACTATCAGCTTACAGGGGCTTTATTTGGTAGGAAATCTTGTTTTTATTCAACCAAAACTTGCCCCCAAGTCAGTTATTCAAAAATAACTCCCTGGTTTGGGGGCACTGAGAGCAACATCCAAGGGGTTGGGGAGCAACATGTTGCCCCCGAGCCACTGGTTGGGGATCACTGCCTTAGATAAAACCCCTACACCTTCCTAATAACGTTGGGTAGAGCTATGGATGTGGTTGGAAGTATGATCAAGAGCCATTGTAGGCATTGCTTGGAGCATGGGTAGGGAACCTATGGCTCGGGAGCCAGATGTGGCTCTTTTGATGGCTGCATCTGGCTCGCTGCCAAATCTTTAATAAAAAAAATAACGGGGGCGTGGCCTGCGCTTGGTGGATAGAGGACGTGTTCTAAGACATTCTAAGACGTGTTCTAAGCTCTTGAACACGTCTTCTATCCGCTGAGCGCAGGCCAAGCTCTCCTCCACATCACATCCGCATCCGGTATCCTTCGCACCCACCCTACCTTGCCCCTGCACTTGGCGGATAGAAGACGTGTTCTAAGCCTTAGAACACGTCTTCTATTGGCCGAGCACAGGCCACGCCCTCCTCTGCATCACATCCCAAATTACACCAGCAGGTTGATGTTTTTTGTATGGGGTGCAAAAATTTGGGCCATATTTTGCCCTTAGGAGGCACACATGTCCCTTACCTTGCAGTATTGAGGAGTTGCAACTGGACCTGCTTCCTTATGCTGCTCACTATTCTTTGCACCCAGTGGGTCAGGGTGCAGAATGTTCCTTTCACTGGGCATCGAATAGCCACAAATGCTTAGTAAATGGCGGTAAGTGACACTGGAATTCTGTAAAAAAAAAAAAAAATGGGTAATAAAACATGCAATTTGTGTGTGTTTTTTTTTCCATAAAACATTGCATTTGTGTTATCATATGAGCCTTGCCGTATTGTTGGACTTGGTAGAGGTACGTTCCAGAGCCAGAGCTTAATTAGGAGATAATCCAGCACTTAGAGCAGAATGAACAGGAAATAAAACCAACATTGTTGTACAAGCAATTGCTAATGGGATGGAAATGTTCTGTAAACTTGCACTGCCGGTTAGGCCTCCACATCCGCTATATTATACACTGTCCTTGTGCTAATGTCTAGCTGTTTGTCAGAATAGTTTACTTATGTATATTTGTTTGATACTTATGTATATTTGTTTGATGCCTCTTTTTTAAACTTTAAACCCCAAAGTACATCCAGTTTCTGTATTAAGAGATGAACCGTGTTATTTTGGACTGGAAGACAGAGAGAAACCAGATCTTAACAGAGAGGAAATAAATGGCAGGAGGTCAACTAAAATTGTCTGAAAAAGAAAAAGGCTAAATTAAGAGAAAACCTTATCAGTTTACTGGCCAAACACCCTTCCAGCAATGCCGAACAGGAAAGGGATGACATCTCCCAGCAATGAAATCCTTGTTTCTTTAAAAAGATATGGGCAAAGTTCCAAACAAACTGTGTTTTCTTGCTCAGAATTCAGAGCTAAGTCTGCCACAACTCTGTGCTCCTGAGTAAATGCACAAGTCTAGTAACCCATAGCAACCAATCAGATGTTTGCTTTCAAACAGGTAACCAGTGAATGTTATCTGCTGGTTGGTTGTTATTGGTAGGAAACGTTGCACTTTGATTTTATATGACCCCCATAAAGTGTCATTGTTCACATGCGTGATTGCCTATATTGCTAGCCTTGCGATAAGCATTGGGTGCTAGCTGTTATTCCATAAAGATCATTATTCTCTCACATATCTGTAAGCATGTTTGCTAAAAAGGCCTCAAATTAAAAAAAAAAAAAACTTACCTTTTTAAAATATCATCTGCAGTTCAAACAGAAAATGCTCAAATCTGCCCTTCCTGTGTGCAAAATAAACAATTTAGTGAACTGTTTGTTTTAGTTAGCCTTTGTTATTTTATTCCACTCTAAGTGGTCTTTTTTCAGTCTTTTAGCGATATGATCATTTTCAGTGACTATATAAATGTACTTGCACTTTCATATGTGCCTAGGACTTTAGAGCAACACATGGTTTTAATTCTCTGAAAAAAAACACAATTACACTCACCCAATTGCCAAGAATAAGCCTTAATATTATTGTCACAGTCACCCTGATTTAGTTCCAAGTTCCAGATCTAACCCAAACTGGCCTTCAGACTGGTTCCCACCTTCCCCTAGGGGAACCCCCCAAGTTTGGCTTACACATCAGATATGTTTTTCAATTAAAATTCCCCTTCTGGTACATAATCACTTTCCACCCTTAATTAAGATCAAGCCTACTACAGGCACCTAAGGGGGCATTTACTATTGCTTAATTTTTTTTTTTGTCACCAAAAACCTGATACAGAAATACACCAGCTAAAACTTGTCTAAGCCATGAGGAGTCAATGGCAAATCCCTTTTACATTTAGAATGTCTTTCGTTGTTTTGTGGTTTTAGAGGTTTTCAGGTTTTTTTGATGCTGCCTTCTGTGTGACAAGTCGAAAAAGTTGTGGCTTTTGTGAGACAAGTCGGAAAATTGTGTTTTTTTAGGTTTTAGGTGTTTTTTTGTGTTTTTTTAGTCCAGTAACTGATACCAATCAGCTGTAACTTTTTATAGTCTAGTATAGTTAACATATATCATGACTATACGATCAGATGGTTATGAATATTTTCATACTGTACAGAGGAAGGGTAATATGTAAAAGGGAGTAAATCATGACAGTTAAGGTCCTAAGGATTCATCATTGACTGAGTGTCTGGACCCAGTGACCGAAGCACAATCAGATGCTGTAAATTGTTTAATAAAAACTTCCTGCCAATTTCAGGCCAGATGTCGCTGGGGCAGGCCCGTCGGTGGTGGCCATACACAGACAGATAAGCTGCTGAATTGGTCTGTAGGACCAATATTGGCAGCTGACTCGGCCCGTGTATGGCCACCTTAACAAGTGAAAAGTTTGCTCCAGGTCTAGCAACACATATCAACCTATAAGATGATGTTTGCTTTAGTGGGTTACTACATTTGGAGTAGATATGTATGTACTAGATATTACCTACCCATACTCAGCACTCTTGCTTAAGCTATTTATGTCATAATTCTTCATATCATGTCTGTCTTCATACAAAGGGCTAATATACCATATATTCATATATTCCAAAATTTCCGCTTAAAAACCTGACCATTTTTTTACCCTTGGTTCACCCTGACTTTTATCAACCCTGTCTGCCCTGACGATGCTCTGATCCATACACTTGTACAGTGTACATAAATAAATGGCGCTTTATAAATACAAATATACATACATATATATATATATATATATATACATATACATACTTTCTTAAAACCCACACCAGAGTATTCAATGGAGAACAAGTCCATATTTATAAATATGTCTTGTATTTTAATTTATTTTGTGTAGTTTGTGGTCACATTGGAAACTTCCAGTGAGGATAATGGCCATAACTGACTGAATATAAAGCCAACCAAGCACAAGGATGACATTTTGCAAGTAGCAATGTATCTGTGTAGGGGTTTCCCTGCTAATGGAAGCGGTCACAGATCTCTAACTTTTGGTATAGCAAACAGAGGTTACATTCTTATGTTTGTCTCTCCATGACTTCTAAGGTCTCTGGGTCCCTTGGTCCAGCTCATGTAAAACATCTATTGGCTTCTTTAAGGCAGAGTTAGTTGGAATCATTATATTTGCAGATTCCCATGTTCATCGACCATTACACAAAGCTATTGTAAGATTCATTTTTTCAGAAACGGATGTGCTCTCACTCTTTTTATTTCCACTCAGTTCTCTCCAAGGGCCTCACTCTGAGCAGTTATAAGGCTGCTGCTGAATGGGCAGAATTTCCAACCTACACTGCTCAGTGCAACAGAAACTCTGGAGCGGATCCTACGAAACAAGCACAGGGGAGATAGTGCGGCCAACTGTAGAACTCAGCTGGACCGGCAGTCATAAGGCTTGGCTAGATAGACAAGTTAATAATAGTCTGTTACATAGTGAGGAATAAAATAGAAGTAAAATCTAAGCTATTGAGGCTCCTGAAGAGTTTTCTAAACTCAATTTGGCACAATAAAGGCTAATGTCATTCATCAAAATCCATGATTTTTACTCCTTTATATGAAATTTTTTATATTTATCCATTAGATAGGAATGTCACAGCTAAGGATGTTATCATTATTTTGGATGTTATTGGTATAGGAAGAGAGTGATAGTTGGGGCACATACAACTAGCATCACCACCCAGCCAGTATTTGACCAGCTGCTAAATCACCAGCTAGGGATAACAAATTGGACGTAATTGCCAGTAAATGTGTAATACCTTTCAAATCCATCCCTTCCCTGACCCTCTCCGTTAAAAGATTACTCCTAATTACAGGCCTGCCTATACCCTGCCCATTTCCCTGGCCACTCCTCCCATTTCCCCGCCCTGTAATATCATTGTCCCACCCCATGTTATATCCCGCCCACTCCCCCGACCCAAAGGCCGGTATTACAAGAAGAAAAAAGTGGCAACCCTACAATTAACATGAGCTGCAGTAATGAGGCTTAAAGGGCAAGTAAAGATGCAGGCAGCACCGTCTTCTCTCTGTAGTAGGTACCAATTAGGAACACATATATATATATATAATAGAAGCTTATTTTAGCGATCATTGCCAGTTCTTCTGCAATCAACAGAAGTCATTTATTGTTGCGCCCCAGGGCTTGATTAACAATATTGGTTATATTATTTTCAGTATATTCAGTGGATATTTAAGTATAGCAGTATTCCCTGGAATGCACTAGCTATTCTATCTACTTAAATCAATATGGAAAACTTATTGAGGGACATTCCTGGAATCATTTTTACAGTTATAGTCCCTGTTCGTCTATGTATTCTAGTCAATGACTGTGTTAGAGTCTCTCTTGGCCGCTATGAAGTACAATCTATTCCTTAGAGCCGCTTCCTCCGGGCAATGTAAGGAGAACACCTTGGATCACAGAAAAGGTACAGGACTCAAATAACTTTATCTGGGCCAAAATGTTTCCTTATAATAGTCATACTATCTCAATTTTATTTTGTATTTGTCTCTAAAGGGGTCATCCTAGGCAAAGCCTATTTATTTGTGCTTCAGTGATTCTCTTTATTCTCTAACCTGTCAGTCGCAAGAGGGCCTGTTAAATAAAATCTTATTGCTCCACAATCTTATTGTTCTCTGTAATAATAAAACATTACCTGTACTTGATCCCAACTAAGATATAATTACCCCTTATTGGGGGCAGAACAGCCCTATTGGGTTTATTTCATGGTTAAATGATTCCCCTTTCTCTGTAATAATAAAACAGTACCTGTACTTGATCCCAACTAAGATATAATTACCCCTTATTGGGGCAAAACAGCCCTATTGGGTTTATTTAATGGTTAAATGATTCCCTTTTCTCTGTAATAATAAAACAGTACCTGTACTTGATCCCAACTAAGATATAATTACCCCTTATTGGGGGCAGAACAGTCCTATTGGGTTTATTTCATGGTTAAATGATTCCCTTTTCTCTGTAATAATAAAACAGTACCTGTACTTGATCCCAACTAAGATATAATTATCCCTTATTGGGGGCAGAACAGCCCTATTGGGTTTATTTCATGGTTAAATGATTCCCTTTTCTCTGTAATAATAAAACAGTACCTGTACTTGATCCCAACTAAGATATAATTACCCCTTATTGGGGGCAGAACAGCCCTATTGGGTTTATTTAATGGTTAAATGATTCCCTTTTCTCTGTAATAATAAAACAGTACCTGTACTTGATCCCAACTAAGATATAATTACCCCTTATTGGGGGCAGAACAGCCCTATTGGGTTTATTTAATGGTTAAATGATTCCCTTTTCTCTGTAACAATAAAACAATACCTGTACTTGATCCCAACTAAGATATAATTACCCCTTATTGGGGGCAGAACAGCCCTATTGGGTTTATTTCATGGTTAAATGATTCCCTTTTCTCTGTAATAATAAAACAGTACCTGTACTTGATCCCAACTAAGATATAATTACCCCTTATTGGGGGCAGAACAGCCCTATTGGGTTTATTTAATGGTTAAATGATTCCCTTTTCTCTGTAATAATAAAACAGTACCTGTACTTGATCCCAACTAAGATATAATTACCCCTTATTGGGGGCAGAACAGTCCTATTGGGTTTATTTCATGTTTAAATGATTCCCTTTTCCCTTACAAATGAAAAGGAAATCATTTTTAAAATTTGAATTTTTGTGGGGGATAAGCATAGAGTTGATATTAGTAAATCTGACACCTAAGATTAGATTCATACATAAAGAGCAGGAAATACCCAAAAGCAACTGCTTAGGGTCTTGCTCAGCCGCTTATCTGAAAGCACAATGGTTTATTGAGTAGAAATGTCAAATAAGGATAACTTCCCGATATATCTTAGATATGGAGCTGTTTATTTTGTATTTCTTTCTTTTTAACATTCTTTAATGGGTTGCCAGATGGCCTCCACTTATGTCTGTGTATGTCAGCTATATCCCCTCCATTATTCTTCCTCTGGGGGATATTCTGGATTGCATCATGTTTCTGTATTACAAGAAGCAAGACCTTAATGGATTGAGGCCATATGCTTGAGTCATGTGTTCCAGAAGTCATTGCCGGGTTAGTGGGTTTTCTTTCTAAAATATCAAGAATTGTAGCTTTTATTTACTACTCACATTCTCTACAGTTCATTAAAATGGGGGAAAAATATCCCTCACTATTCCATAGCTGTATAACTTGCATCCCCAAGGTGTTTGTGAACTGCCAACACCCCTATTGCTGTATAGTAAGGATTGTAGCTTGTGTTTGCTCAACAATTCACTGAAATGGAAGCAATGGAAATGGAAAAAATCTGTTTCTTTTCCATTGTTGTGTAATGTGCATGCAAGTGGCATTTAGGAAGTATAAGTGGCATTTTGGAAGTACAAGTGCCACCATCCTCCAAGAGCCAAAAGTGTAGAGAACATGGAACATAACAAATATATAGTTAAGGCCTTAAAAGCTTTATTATGTCTTTAATTGTTGAATACCCAAATATTAATTTGGGGCAGCCTTTCAAAAGACACAGTCAGATCATCATCATCGTCATGTTAGCCAAGGTTCTTCCAATTTGATAGATGCCGACATCTGACAGATACAAGTTGTATTATTTACCCAGATTTAGTGCATATTGCTTTTATTATTTTTTTTAGGAAAACAACAATAGAGTCTTTACAATAGATTACTTGATTTGAAGCCAGTTTAAAAATCTGGAATTTAGATATCTGAACTTTTCCAGAAAAGAGTAGTGTTTCTCATATACAGATGAACAGATGCTGAAAGGGAGACACTGGCCATAAAACATCAATAAACTGCTCTTTCTGATCAGATATAGTTGAACCAAATAAAAGAAATAATATCATCCAAGAAATAATAAGGGAAAATAGATTGTCCTGGAGCATTCATATGATTTCCTATATAGGCTATGATAAGAATACACAATAGAGTCCCTAGCTGCCTGTATATGCTGATGTAAGAGTAATAATCGCCAAAGAGGTTTTGCTCCAGCAGAGCATCTGTGCAAAATCCCTTTTAGGGAAACATTATCCGGATCTTTCTCCGTAATGGGACACAGTAATATCAGAGTTGTACACATAGGCATAGGGTGATTTTTGTGTTTTGGGTGGCTTTCTAAGGGAATTTGGACACAAATTTCATTCTATCCTGTGGTTTTTCACGGTTAGGGCAGGGAGGTAAGGGGATGCCCTTCCTAGTGAGATTGTGATGGCAGATTCTGTTAATGTCTATAAGAGGGGCCCGGATAAGTTCTTGAACAAACAGAATATTCAAGGCTATTGTGATACTAATATCTACAGTTAGTATTAATGTTGGTAAATATGGTTTATATATGTATAGATAGGTCAGTATGGGGCTGTATGTGAGTGTATAGATAGGTCAGTATGGGTCTGTATGTGAGTGTATAGATAGGTCAGTATGGGTCTGTATGTGAGTGTATAGATAGGTCAGTGTGGGTCTGTATGTAAGTGGATAGATAGGTCAGTATGGGTCTGTATGTGAGTGGATAGATAGGTCAGTGTGGGTCTGTATGTGAGTGGATAGATAGGTCAGTGTGGGTCTGTATGTGAGTGTATAGATAGGTAAGTGTGGGTCTGTATGTGAGTGGATAGATAGGTAAGTGTGGGTCTGTATGTGAGTGTATAGATAGGTCAGTATGGGTCTGTATGTGAGTGGATAGATAGGTCAGTGTGGGTCTGTATATGAGTGTATAGATAGGTCAGTATAGGTCTGTATGTGAGTGTATAGATAGGTCAGTATGGGTCTGTATGTGAGTGGATAGATAGGTCAGTGTGGGTCTGTATGTGAGTGGATAGATAGGTCAGTATGGGTCTGTATGTGAGTGGATAGATAGGTCAGTGTGGGTCTGTATGTGAGTGGATAGATAGGTCAGTGTGGGTCTGTATGTGAGTGTATAGATAGGTCAGTGTGGGTCTGTATGTGAGTGGATAGATAGGTCAGTATGGGTCTGTATGTGAGTGGATAGATAGGTCAGTATGGGTCTGTATGTGAGTGGATAGATAGGTCAGTATGGGTCTGTATGTGAGTGGATAGATAGGTCAGTGTGGGTCTGTATGTGAGTGGATAGATAGGTCAGTATGGGTCTGTATGTGAGTGTATAGATAGGTCAGTGTGGGTCTGTATGTGAGTGGATAGATAGGTCAGTGTGGGTCTGTATGTGAGTATATAGATAGGTCAGTATGGGTCTGTATGTGAGTGGATAGATAGGTCAGTATGGGTCTGTGGGTGCTGGGTTTACTTGGAAGGGTTGAACTTGATGGACTCTTTTTTCAACCCTATGTAACTATGTACAAAATATAGCATCACAGCATCCCGGGTCCAAATATGGTAGGATAAATAAAGGTGCAATTTTATAAATACTATCTTTGCACTTGGTGTTGTAAAAAATTAATTTGGTATTGGTTTGTGGAGGTTTAGCCTCGCCAAGCCTTTATTAACATATGCCTATGGAGGAATATTATTGTTATATTGGCCAATTAAAGCTTTGATGTACGTAGTACCAAGATTTTGCTATTATATCCCCTAGGTTAGCATAGCTTAACATAGAGTTTTGGACTGGATGCAAGCTCATTTTTGCTGCTGAAAAACTCGGCTTATACTCGAGTATATACGGTATGTATATCTTTATTTATAAAGAGCTACTTAGATACGCAGCGCTGTACAGTAGAGTCTCCTTTTCAGGTTTTCTCCCAGCGATCACAGTTCATGAACTTAATCACACAAGGGTGCATTGGCCTTTCCATGTAGAAAAATCAATGCCATTAAGAAAAAAAGTTGAACATATTACAGGAAATGTAGTAGGCAGGGCTTCGTTTTTTGTTTTTTTTTTATGTCATGTGGCAGCCAAGATAGATGAGTTTCTCCTTGGGGCCTACGTACGGTGCATTTTTTGACTTCTTCAAAGCAGAAAAGGAGGACCAGTCAGACAGATAAACATCAACTGCAATGTAGAAAGCTGGGTAGCATTCCTTGCTGGTGAGTTTTGAGGGCAGACTTACACAACAAGGCCCTAAATAGAACTTCCCTCCTCTTTTTTCCAGCTATGGCTTATGCAGAACCTGAGATAAACCTATCAATACATGTGAATGTTCTGGTTCAAGGTTAGAAAAATCCCACGTTCGGATAATTAAAAAAAAAAAGCATCTTGTCAGTGGTACTGAAGGTAGTCATTTTCACCATCAGAAATGTTACAAATGTATAAAATGCTTTTTAAATATATTGTATGCCTCTAAAGGAATTCTAATATGCCAACAATATGCAAAAAACTGTGGTATTTCATGTAATTAATTATATTATCTCATCTATCCATATCCATCTGTCTATGTATCTTGAATGTATATTAAAAAATACATTGGAAGCACTAAAAGCCTAATTTTAGAATTTGTCTGATCATCAAGTTTTTGTTCTCCAAGGCCACACACAGTTGTGCCCAGACACAGCCCTAATCCATCACAAACACCACCAGCTTGGAATAAATGCACCAAATTGGGCATCTGCAAGTTTGGATTTATGTAAAACATTTGACTGAATTACTGAACTGAATCGTAATTTTCATGTTAGCCCACGACAAATCTCCCTGTTTGCGGGCGACTAATCTCCCCAAAATGCCATCCCACTGGCGAAAATGTAATCCCATCCCGTGTGCCAGAGCCCTAAAAGCAATAGCTCATATTAGTATCATCTGATAACGAAACACTCAGGATGGGGATGGACCCTAAAACCAAATTCTTAATTTGTGGATTCCAGAGTGACTATAGTCAGTGTGAAAGTCAGTAATGCAAATTGTTATATTTCTATACATATATATCTATCTGGTTGTATTGTAGGCACATTTAATAATGAGCATTTCCATGGTACATACTAAATTACTGATCTTTCCTTGTACTTCACTAAGTTACAGTAATAAGACATTTTACAGAATTGTACATTAACGGCTCAGTAATTCTTCCTTTTAAATATTAAACAATTAGACATTTCCCTGGGAGGTACAAACACAGATTTAGAATAGACTTTTTGCATTTCTCAACAGTTACCTATTATTTTTTTATACATAGCTTGCATTTTTTAAGAAGTGTTAAAGGTTTCTGTTTCCAGTATCTAGTCTGAACATGGCTCAGTTTTTATAATTACACAAACACGCATTGCTGTTATTGTTTTTACTTTGATCTCTTATTCAATATTCCAAAGAAGCATACCTCCCATACCTTCCCATTTAGAGGAAAAGGAACATATAAGTGATAACTGAGAGCTGAGCCAGTGTTCATCATCAACTATTATGTCTTCAGATAAAAAAATCAATGTGAGATCATTACCACTTTACACATGATAATGGGAATAGACCATTTCAAATTGAACTGACTAAACAGAAATTCATATCAGAGACTGAGAAGTATAGTTTTGTCTCTTTATTAGCCATGCTTCCTACATGAGATTTGGACATGTACCAACATCATGTCAATTGGTCTACTGAGCAGAATATATGGGCCAAAAACCTGCCAACCTGGTCCGGTGGGCACAAACATTGGGTTTTATCTGCCTTGGCCAGCTGATATTCATATTATTGTAGCTTGGCTGTGTCATTTTCATGGTCTCAAAACTGAAACAGGTTTTCCTGTTATGCCATGTTTTGACCTCCATCCATGTAGTTCTTGTCCACAATCCTGACTAGTTTCCCTTCTGATGAATATCATCCCAATAATATGATGCTACCACCACTCTTGGGATGGTGTTCTGTAGGAGATAAGCAGCGTTGGCTTTCTACCATGCATGAGTGTTTTGTGCCAACACCAAAAAGTAGGATCTTGGTCTCATAAAAATCCATATTCCTCATGTATTTTTTTCAGCAGTGGCTTTCTTCTCACCACTCTTTCATTAAGTCATAAAAAGGAGTATAGTTGTCCCTTGAATTGTTTCTCCTATCTTAGCTGTGGATTTCCTCAGCTCCTTTAGAGTTACCATTAGCTTGATTGCTTCTGTAACCAATGCCCTCTGGAGGACTTCTTCTAGGCAGAGTCATGGGTGTGCCATATACATTCAATGGTAGATTTTTTTTGATTGGTGCTTCCCCAGATCTTTATCCTGGACTTGTTTTGATACATTCATGGTTTTCTTGATGCTGGTACAAACCCTGGTGCCTTCCAAGCACAGGTCGACCCCATTCAACTAATTATGTGAAGGCCCTTGGTTGGACCAGATTTTATTTAGGATAAACTCACATGGGACATTTTGTTGCCCATGTGAAATCAACTTTGAGTAAAACATCTCTCAGTAGTCAGGATAAAGCATTTATAAATAAATAACTGACGTGGACGTGGTGATTACACTGTATTTGCACTGTGGACTTGGAATTCCTGACCTACTTTCTTGTGAAAGGCATAATAATTATACATATTAGTGGCTACTCAAGCGGACACAGTAAAACACACATGCCTTTCACTGACTGTATAGGAATGAATGATTTCCTTGTAATATAGTAAAAATCATTATTCTGATAACAGACCACTTAAAGTTGATGGGGTTAGGGCACTGATTATATAATAAGGGTATATGTGCATTTATTTTCTCTTATGCAGACAGTAAACTATAATGAAATACAGGTGGATCCAAAAATAATTAACTAAACATGATTCATTTATCTTACCCAGTTTCCAGGGATGATCCAATCAGTTTGTGTTGTGGTTTCAGTTTTACATAATTCCCCCTTGTTCTCAGTGTGTCTGGCCACTTCTTACCATTTCATCCACCATTGTGCTACTCTTCTATGTTTGGTATGTGTTCCCTTGTAGTATGGGGGCATTGGTGTTCAGTAAGTCAGATAAGGTGGAAACTATGACCTGCATGTAGAGGTTTCTTCTATTTGATCAAACAAGCACGACTACGTAGTAAAGGGTTGTTTACCTATTTATTTTATAGTGAAAAGTAACCTTAGTATTTTTTCTACCTAATATTTGTCTTGGAAGTAAAAGTTGTGGTTCCATGAAGGAACTATTGCCACTATTGTACACCGTACACTTACAAGTCTGGTTTCTGAATTAGCAACCTGGAGCAATACAGGACAGGTATAGGGTTTACTCTCAGTGAGTGCCTTTTTGTAGATCTTTCATACCAGTCATTTTTTTGTAGTTAATGATTGGATGAATGTTCAGACTAATCAGTTGCCAATTCTCCCTTTTTGGGTTATGCACGCAAATCATTTACTAGTAGAGGGGCATAATTCATTTTCCCAACTCTCCGTACAGGATAATCAATATCCTTGTTTAGTTCTTTTATTTTCTTTTCCACTACCAATCCTAATACATAACATAATCAAGGTATTTTGCACCAACAAGAAAATCCCTTTAATGTTCAACCTTAAATGTCCAGTTGCTTTCAGACCCATCTCAAGAGAATTGGAGTGAATTTTTAAGCGCTTAAAGCTACCGGTGTCCTTCAGTGCAGTACAAAGTGTAAAGTGTTGCCATTTCCCAAAGACCATTCCTGCTTTGTGGAAGGCAGTGCAGGTCTGATTAGGTAGAAGTGCAACCAGCAATGGATTTTATGGTTCCCGATCTCCCTGTTATCATAGGGATCTGTATGGGCTGCCAGGTACATTCAGAACCTTTCAGGGCTATTTACAAATCGTGGCAAAGAGCAGTCTCTGAAATGCCTTTTTGTGTCTCCAACAGACTAACGAGTGGAGCAAGTATGACGACCGCTTGCTTCAAGCCGTGGATCATAATGAAGTCGACAAAGTGTCATCGCTGCTGGGGAAGAAAGGGGTGGTCGCCACAAAAATGGACAGCGAGGGAAAAACTGCGTAAGTCTCAATGCATTTCATTTGTTCTTCTGGCAAACTGAGAGCAATACGTAGTATTATGGTGAAGACACATGGAGCTACTTAGTAGCAGTTACTTGTCATGGTTAATAAACTCCAGAAAATCCCCTGCCATAGACAATACTGAGAATTGCCTCTGCTAAAACACATGTAGATTAATTATCAGTAAATGATCAACATTCTCTATTTTAGTAGCCACGACAAGCAGCTGCTACTAGTAGCTCTGTGTGTCTTCACATTTAGGGCAATGATTTCTTATTTGCACCAATTTTGCTTAAATTTTAGGGGCAAACAACAACAAAGGGACAGTAGCTAAATTTAGTTCCATTGTTGTGTGGATTGTAGCCTGTGTAAAAATATTTACTTTGTGTGTATACTGGTGTGTATGTATGTTAGTCACATAGTAGCTCAAATAATTGCTATGTCACACACACAGGAATATATGTTTTCACAAGCACAGAAAATGTCCTTGGCCTATGGGTAAATCATTACAGCCTTCAGACACCAGCTGTTATTTCTAGAATATTGGAATTTGTGGTGCAACAAAAACTTTAGGCGCTCACCTTCATCTTCTAAGGCTCACCTCATAACAAAAATCCTTTAGATACCTTATACCCAGGGCATATTTACTGTTAAGGGTGGTGACATTTGGTTTCCATTCATGTCAATGACACGTAGAATAGGAGTTTTCTCTGCTGGCTGAAATACACCAGAGAGGCATTACGTGCACCACAGGCTATAGGCATGCAAAGGATTTAATGTAAAAGAATAAAACATATGGTGAGTTTTATGTGTTTGAAATGTAAAGGAACGTGTAGTTTTTGCTCAGTGACCCACAAAAATGCAACCCAGACTGAAAATGAAAACAAGCAGATTGCATTCTTCAGTGCTCTTTTATTTGTATTTATAATACCCCCTGTCTGGTTAGTGCACTGTAAGAAGATTAAAACAAATATTAAAACAAACCATTTTGACCACCATAGTGCTCTCAGGGCCAATGACGGAACAGGCAGCCCAGAGCCACCCCCAGCTGACAGCATCATCGCCAGACAGACATTCCCCATTCATATTAAAGGGAAGCTACCGCAGACAGGGAAGGACATTTGTACCAGAATTGCAAAGGGCTGTTTGTCTGCCACGCAATGAAAATCACCCACATGCCATTAAAATAGAAAAAGGCAGCTAAAATGACAGGTTCCACTGTAACTATTCTTCAAAATTTATTATTGAACAACAAAAGACAACACAGATGTGTAATTTAGACAGTGTTTATCATTAGAAATATGCAGAGAATGTAGGATACTTTGTTTTTAGCACCTGGTTAGGTGCGGCCTTATAGGTCTGTCTGCATGGTGGTATACAGCTTCATGGAACACAGAGGGATAAGGACTAAAGGCGGAGCCAGAATGGCCAAGGGAAGGACCTTTTTATTTCATCATTTATTGGCTGCAACGGAGCAATTAGGAGTTCATGCTTCTATTTTAAGCTTCCCACATTCTTTGTACGTTTTCTTAAAATAAACCATTTATAATTTACAGATTTTGGTTGTTTCTGGAGAATCTTAAATGCTGAAGAATGCATACACAATGCATCATTTGCTCCTAGTACGTGCGCTGAGTGGCCAATCACATGCTGGGTGCTGTGGCTGGGCCCCTAGGTGCAAGGCCAGAGGTGCAAAAGTTTAGAAAGCATTGGGGCTTTTGTTGCTCCTTGACCATAAATTCCAGCATTGGCCGGACAAAGCTACGTTATTGCACAGTTTTTGTTATGACCCTTTGTAAAACACTTAAACCTTTTGTTAACTGTTATATATATGTCTGGGCTATGAGCACATCTTTGTTCCTACAAAAGCCAGCAGTACTGTTTATAGGGTGCCGGGTCTTGCTACGCCATTCCCTACGGAAGCAATATATTCCTCTCCTAGATTGCAGAGCGCAAAGGGATTGCTTGGTGCTTTGGGTAGGTAGAGATTTATGGGTATATCAGTCTTTAGCTGGGTAGGGAGAAGGCATCTGTTAATGAATGAAAAGATATTCCATGTTAATCAAATAATTCAGAATTTTAAAACTGATTTCCTTTTTCTCTCTAGTAATAAAACAGTACCTTGCAACTGATCCCAACTAAGATATAAGTTCAGGTATAGGACCCGTTATCCAGAATGCTCGGGACCAAGGGTATTCCGGATAAGGGGTCTTTCCGTAATTCGTCTTCTAAAAAATGAATAAACCATTAATTAAATCCAACAGGATTGTTCTGCCCCCAATAAGGGGTAATTATATCTTAGTTGGGATCAAGTACAGGTACTGTTTTATTATTACAGAGAAAAGGGAATCATTTAACCATTAAATAAACCCAATAGGGCTGTTCTGCCCCAATAAGGGGTAATTATATCTTAGTTGGGATCAAGTACAGGTACTGTTTTATTATTACAGAGAAAAGGGAATCATTTAACCATTAAATAAACCCAATAGGGCTGTTCTGCCCCCAATAAGGGGTAATTATATCTTAGTTGGGATCAAGTACAGGTACTGTTTTATTATTACAGAGAAAAGGGAATCATTTAACCATGAAATAAACCCAATAGGGCTGTTCTGCCCCCAATAAGGGGTAATTATATCTTAGTTGGGATCAAGTACAGGTACTGTTTTATTATTACAGAGAAAAGGGAATCATTTAACCATTAAATAAACCCAATAGGGCTGTTCTGCCCCCAATAAGGGGTAATTATATCTTAGTTGGGATCAATTACAAGGTACTGTTTTATCATTACAGAGAAAAGGGAATCAGTTTTAAAATTCTGAATTATTTGATTGAAATGGAGTCTATGGGAGATGGGCTTTCTGTAATTCGGAGCTTTCTGGATAATGGGTTTCCGGGTAAGGGATCCCATACCTGCAATCCTTATTGGATGCAAAACAGTCCTATTGGGTTTAATTAATGTTTTATTGATTTTTAGTAGACTTATGGTATGGAGATCCAAATTACGGAAAGACCCCTTATCCGGAATACCCTTGGTCCCGAGCATTCTGGATAATGGGTCCTATACCTGTATAGTATAAGTGCACAAATATACCGTCTATGCATATTGCAATTATTTATATTTATAACTGGGAGCTGCCATACCTATATCCCAAAGTGAAGTAAAAAACAACTTAAAGTAGCACCATGAATATATTTATTAGAATATACTGTCCCATCAGGACTTTATTGTGCCACATGGAGGAGATGGTCTTCTCAATCTGGCCCCTTCTGGCCAAGTTGCCTGCTTATCTGCCCGGTGATTGGCCTGCTGACTGGCCTGCCCGACTAATATCTGGGTGGAAGTCAACCAGATATCACTTGGGCAGATTTAAAAATCCTGTTGGATTAAGAGAGCAACAGCATGTTATTCCGATGCGTTCCCATAAGCCCCAATGGGGCTTAGAATGGTTTCAGTCTGGAGAATGCATGGCATGCTAGTTGTCCATTATCACTAATGAGACACATTAGAAGGGGTTGAAACCTCCCAATACAGTACAGTGTCCCTTGCCCCAGGCATGTAATGGAGAGAAGGTAAAACACAAAGCAATTACCCTTGATTGTTACATAGACACAGGGGCACTAATTCCTCTAAGAACAATGTCAATAGATTTAACCTACAGATCATTGACAGATAAAGCGGTTTAGGGGGGATTACAGTGGAACCTGCTATCTCTCTGCCTTCCTTTTATACCAAGTGACCATTTCTGTAATGAAAATAGTGTTAAATGACATTTTTCAAATTATTTTATGCCCTTTTGAAACCTAAATAGCCATAGAGTTCCGTGAGGGAGGTGCTTTGCAGCACTCGATGGGCTCTTTTCAGCTGCAGGACAAACCACAAATTCTTTTCTCTAAAGGATCCAATGGAAAACTGTTGAAGTGGCAGGAACCGCACAGCGAAGTGCCTGTCCATTGTCTCCAGATTTCCTGCCCAATAAGTTTGGAACACAAGTTGCGCTCTGGGCCTGTCCTTCTTTCTCTACTGTTACAAACAATAGGGGGAAAAGTGCAGGGCACAAACATTCCTTTATGTGAGCCGAAGGTGGCACGCACACTGAAGTACCATCTCCTGTTTATTCCTTTGAACGGCACAAATCATGAATAGATTGGCGACAGAAATCTCTCCTGTCGCTGCTCTATTCAACTTTTAGAGGCCCATTTATTATTCATTCATTTTTGTGGTTTTGGTGGTTTTTGAAACCACAAATAAACTCATTTTCTTTAAAACGACAAAAACAAAACTAAAAAAGCACAAACGAAAACTTTTTTCATTTTTCATTTTGTCACACAAGTGAAAGCATACAAAAAACCCTGAAAACCACAAAGCAAAGAAAGATTAACTGATTGAAAAAGGACAGCTGCCATTGACTTCTACGTGACCTTATAGATGGTAAATTTTGACTTTTGGATTTGTTGCATAATAAAAAGTGAAAAAATTATTTTTTGTCTACAAAAAAAATTGTGTTTTTGGCAAAAAAATTATGAATCGTAAAAACAAAATTAAAGATGAACGTTACTAAATGCCCCCATAGTCAGGTTTATGTATCGGCATAAGTTATATGTGATAGGAAATAACACTACTGTAAAATATAGGGATATTATAAGTCACAGAGGAGTTGCATAACCATATAAAAGCACAAGGCTGAAGGTCATGGAACTCCGAGGTGACTTTTAATATCCTCATATTTTACAACAGGGGGTACTTTATTTATTATAATATATAAGTTTTAGTGAGTCATGTGACATGAATTACATCACTAAGCTCTGATTATAACTGATGGCATAATTAAGCACCATTTATAAAGATATAATTTATGTGTATTATAATATTATACATAACGAGGGCCATGTTATGACGGCATGAGTATAGATCAGGGATCCCCAACCTTTCTTACTCATGAGCCACAGTCAAATGTAAAAAGACTTGGAAAGCAACACAAGCACCATAAAAGTTCATGGAGGAGCCAAATAAGGGCTGTGATTGGCTATTAGGGGCCTCTATGTACACTATCAGCTTACAGGGGGCTTTATTTGGTAGGAAATCTTGTTTTTATTCAACCAAAACTTGCCCCCAAGTCAGGAATTCAAATATAACTCCCTGGTTTGGGGGCACTGAGAGCAACACCCAAGGGGTTGGGGAGCAACATGTTGCCCTCGAGCCACTGGTTGCGGATCACTGGTATAGATTATGTTCTCTAATAAGGAAACAGCGCCCCTAGTGTTTACTCACAAATGCACTTTGTAGAATATCAGATTATGGACAGTATTTTTGTTTCCTCAGCTTCCACCTAGCTGCCGCTAAGGGAAATGTGGAGTGTCTAAGGGTGATGCTGACTCAAGGAATTGATGTCTCGGCACAGGATATAGCAGGTAAATGGGAGACTGTTTAATGTTGTTATTACATGGCACCACTGTACTGAGTTTTATGTTCAAACCTTTCCCCATTCTGTGTTATTGTTTGACCGCTGTATCCTTCCTTATCCATTATCCTTATCCATTAGGGCACAGTGCGTTACATCTGGCAGTGAGAAATAACCACATAGAATGCATTAAAAGACTTCTCCAGGTAAGAGACCCTGAGCCCTTATTACACAGTTGCTTGTAGGTGAGTGCTCAGCAGTAGTAGGTACAGGGGGTGCAAAGCTGCAGTATCCTGAGGAGTCCCCAAAAGCTTATGGGGTTCCAAGCAGCTCCTTGTCAAGGAGCATTTTGTCAACTTCTTCTTATATAAGTTCACTAAAAGTGTTGGTCTTGGTTTCTGACAGTGTCCCTAGATACATCAAATGTTTTAATACATAATTTTGTATTATTGGGATATTTTTATTATTGGATATTTTTACCATTTAATGCTTGAGACTTTCCATAACAGGTGTGTGTAACAACTCACCAATAGATGGGCGTTTGGGTCACACAAGCCGTCCATCACACCCATTATTTTAAAGGTGCTGGGTAAATAATGGAGAAATAAGGTGCTTTTTCCAATGTAGACCTTAGGCCATCCCACATATTCACTCCTGGCTGCAGGTAGAGACCAAAGAGAACGATCAATACACTCCCTCCCCCTTTTAGACTAGGGAACAAGAACTTCCCATACTACCCTTGGGCCAAATGGGAACACCACATCCCAAGAGGCATAGGTTAACATCTTCACATCCTATAAATCCCATGTATCCTACAGCAGATCCAATTATATCTAGAGAGAAAATATGTTTACTGCTATCTTACTTCAATCTAATCTTCCAGAATGATCCAAGACAGCATATAAGCATTAACCGCAGATCTCACACACCCTATCTGTTTTTATAGCCCCCCCCCACCCCACAGGGAGCAGCCCCACAATCTGGAAACCTCTCCTTTTAGGGATACAATTACAGGATGTATATCATTAAATCTGGAAAAAAAGAACAAGGTTTTATGCATTATCGCTTTCACTTCAATATCCCCTGTGGAATCTCAGACTCATAGGGAGCAGTGTGATTCTGTAGGAGCAAAACAAGAAGTGTCTCTAGCAGGGCCTTTAATTTGCATCATATCTAACCAAATACAGTACAGGTATCGGACCCCTTATCCCGAAAACCCATTATCCAGAAAGTTCTGAATTAAGGACAGGCCATCTCCCATAGACTCCATTGTAATTAAATAATTCACATTTTTAAACATGATTTAATTTCTCTCTTTAATAATAAAATAGTACCTTGTACTTGATCCCAACTAAGATATAATTACCCCTTATTGGATGCAGAACAGCCCTATTGGGTTTATTTAATGGTTAAATGATTCCCTTTTCTCTGTAATAATAAAACAGTACCTGTACTTGATCCCAACTAAGATATAATTACCCCTCATTGGGGGCAGAACAGCCCTATTGGGTTTATTTAATGGTTAAATGATTCCCTTTTCTCTGTAATAATAAAACAGTACCTGTACTTGATCCCAACTAAGATATAATTACCCCTTATTGGGGGCAGAACAGTCCTATTGGGTTTATTTAGTGGTTAAATGATTCCCTTTTCTCTGTAATAATAAAACAGTACCTGTACTTGATCCCAACTAAGATATAATTACCCCTTATTGGGGGCAGAACAGCCCTATTGGGTTTATTTAATGGTTAAATGATTCCCTTTTCTCTGTAATAATAAAACAGTACCTGTACTTGATCCCAACTAAGATATAATTACCCCTTATTGGGGGCAGAACAGCCCTATTGGGTTTATTTAATGGTTAAATGATTCCCTTTTCTCTGTAATAATAAAACAGTACCTGTACTTGATCCCAACTAAGATATAATTAATCCTTATTTAAGCCAAAACAATCCTATTGGGTTTAATTAATGTTTAAATAATTTTATTAGCAGACTTAAGGTAGGAGATCTGAATTACGAATTCCCTTATCCGGAAAATCCCAGGTCCCGAGCATTCTGGATAACAGGTCCCATATCTGTATACTCAAAATTCTAACCTATATCAAGCATCACAGGGAATTAAGCTTATGTGTGCCAAGAGAAAATGATTATTACATTAAAAAAATATATTCATTTAATCTCTTCTTTACAGCAGTAGGAAGTGACATTACACAGACAAAATATGTATCACCTGGATGAACATGTTCAGTTATAAATATATTTTATATCAGGGCAAAGATCTGCATTTACCCTCTTTATTCTTATTAAACCTGTCTGGAAGAGGGTCCTTTTCCATTTTTGGCCATATGAGGCCGGGGGCCCCGGCTCATCCTTTCTTCTTGTCCTTTCTAACAGCTGTTGCATTGTTCCGCGAGTCGTGCTTGTGTGAATCTGAGCGCAGCGCCATTGGTTCGCCTTTGCCAACACAGATTAAGTGGAAATTGATTAGAAATGATGCACTTAGGGCCGACCCTGCTAAAAATGAGCATTCCACACGTGTTTGCACCGAGCAGGAAATGGCAATGTGAAGGTCACTTACAGAACTCTTTGTGGCCATAGGCCCTCGGGAATGTTTAACCCATTGCCTGCTCACCAGGCATTAAGAGTAAGAGATGTTATCCATACAAAAACTAATTTGGAAATTATATGGTATATTCTTTATTTGCCCACACATGTGTTTGATTTTTTTAAACCTTTAAAAGACAACGTAATGCTAACTTTGTCTTTGTACAACCCACAGTCTAAATGCCCAGTTGATTCCACAGACAACATAGGAAAATCTCCCATGCACTATGCAGGTAAGTTGCCCTTTATTTTAGTCTTTTTTTATGTATGGGTATTATAATTCACAAATAATGTTATGTAATGTACAGACCTATTGTTCAAATATAATAAGATCGTTTTGCCATCATCATGGATTAACTCAGCCTTGTGCCTTTATATGGTGATATGATATCTAATATCCTTATAATTTACAGTAGGGGGTGCATTATCCCTTATAATACATGAGTGATACTCAGAGTTCCCTGTATAACTCAGCCTGCAGCCTTTTGCCTTTATATGGTCAGAACCCCTCAGTGACTTCTAATATCCTTATCATTTACAGTAGGGGGTACATTATCCCTTATAATACATGAGCGATACTCAGAGTTCCCTGTATAACTCAGCCTGCAGCCTTGTGCCTTTATATGGGCACAGAACCCCTCAGTGACTGCTAATATCCTTATCATTTACAGTAGGGGGTACATTATCCCTTATAATACATGAGTGATACTCAGAGTTCCCTGTATAACTCAGCCTGCAGCCTTTTGCCTTTATATGGGCACAGAACCCCTCAGTGACGGCTAATATCCTTATCATTTACAGTAGGGGGTACATTATCCCTTATAATACATGAGTGATACTCAGAGTTCCCTGTATAACTCAGCCTGCAGCCTTTTGCCTTTATATGGTCAGAACCCCTCAGTGACTTCTAATATCCTTATCATTTACAGTAGGGGGTACATTATCCCTTATAATACATGAGTGATACTCAGAGTTCCCTGTATAACTCAGCCTGCAGCCTTTTGCCTTTATATGGGCACAGAACCCCTCAGTGACGGCTAATATCCTTATCATTTACAGTAGGGGGTACAGTTTAATCACTAGGACTGATGATCTTCTATAATATGTGCTAATTAAACATGTATTTTATTTTAGCTGCAAATGGCTGTGTTGCATCTGTGCAAATTCTCTGTGATCAGAAATGTCCAACAAATATTAAAGATCAGGTGAGTTTTTTCTTTATGTATCTAAATAAAAAATAAAAATAAAACAAAACACTTGGGACTTAGGGCCAGAACTTGGGTCAGTGGGTCCCGCTCTGCCCATTTGCAGGTCCTTAGCACAATCAATAACTACTAGAGATCAATGGGAAATCACCTACAGCTGATACAGAATGAAACCCTGTTATTTCCAGTGCAGTTTCCGCTGCCACTTCGTAGGTTTTGCCATTCTTTCTTTTGCCTCGCAGGAATCATTGAGTGCAATTTGGGACTTTTCAAAGCCACAGTAATAGTCATGGGTTTCCGGCAAATCCGCTTATTACAATTGCAGGAAAATAAATGATAGGATTCAGGAAATACTGATTGTACAATTACCCCTTTCTTTTTTTTATTCATACATTTTTCATGAAATGTTATGTCAAAGGACTTTTTTGTTGGAAACTGTGAGAGCAAAGTGCCTGGCAAGTGGAGCAATTATATAAAAAGCTATCATCTGCAGCATACAGTTGGAATAATAGGGGTATTTATTTCGTGATGATCCTAGAATTCAGCCCTGCGTATAGGAAAGAAGCACGTAAGCTCCAGGGCTTGTGTATTAAAGATTAGCAGCTGATCCAGACTTGTGGCTTACTTTTTTTTTTTTTTTTTATTACAAAGTGCCCAACTGCCCCTATTTTCCAGGCAGTATTCCTATATTACTTAGTGTTATAAGATATTTGTGCCCCAGGTTTTGTTTTTAAAATTGACCAACTGCAGAGAAGCCATTGAAATACACCATTTGTATTGTATATATCCCCTCAATTTGCCACCACCATCACATTTTCCTAAAAAAAATAACTGCTTTCACCCTACGGCCATTTTCCCTGACACATCAGTGATCAGTAAAGTCCATGCAATCACGAATGCAGGCTTACACAGGCAGAACTTAAATAGTCCTGCTTTGATTGAGCACTGTAATGGTTAAGCTGAGCTCACAAGAGGAGGTAAGGAACATGTTTCTCCAGCAGGGTTTTATGGGAACCAAAGCAATGCCATCTCTTCATTGGCTGCTGGACTGGAGGGTGTGTTTGGTAACCTGAGTTGAGAAGAACTGAGCATGCTCAGTAGCCAACAGCCAAAGTAATTTCCTGAGGGAGGGAGTTAGAGGAGATGAAGAAATCCTAAGTGATTATGGGGATGCTGCAGCCTTACTATTACCCTTTGAAAAACAAAGTGGCAGGTATACAGTAAGATGGAGATTTCAAAGAGGCAGTTCACTGATTACATTTTTGTGTGTGGGGTTGACTTGTCCTTTATGGGAACATGACACAGCATCCAGATTATCCAGATTTTGCCAGATGTGCAAAACAGCTTTCAAATGTGATGTTGCTAGTCATACCTAGTGTTAATAGGTCGGGATATCTCCTAGCTTTTCCCAGTGGAATATGGGGCATTTCAGGCCCAACCCCCTGAGGACACAACCACTCTGTGGTGTATTGGGGGCCAGACAGGTGGTACGCTCGGGTTTAACTGGGTACCTTTCCCTCCTCATTGAGTGTGTATTGAAGAGCTCTGATTTAATGGAAGTACTCTTAGATGTAAATGCTATGATTATGTATTATCTATGAGCTGGTTCTGCAACCTCTTTAGCGTCAGGTTTGTCCGTAGAGGGCTTTCTGTGGGTGCTGGGAGGGACCTTCAAAACAAATAAGGCCCTGGGTTTAACAGCATTGATAGACAATATTACTGTCTTGGCCTTCTGCTGCCATCTTGGCCTTTCAGGCCGCTGTTGCTCACTTTAGGGGTCATTTACAAAACCCCATGCAGTGTGAAAAGTGCAAAAAAGGCCACATTTGCCCCCCAGGGGTCAAGATTAACCTCTTTTGTATCTGTGAGACGTAGAGCAGATGCCCCTATTTTGGTCCCCTAATGAAGCTATTTTTCCACATCAACTAGGGCATATACTAATAACTCACCATATGTATATAAAGTGCCCTTCACTGATACCTGCCTGCATTTTCTGAGCATAACCAAGCTCATTGTAGACTTCTATTGTATTATCATGTGCAAGTTTAAAAAGTAGCTGTTTACACTCATTAGCACAGGGCGAGCATCCTCTCTTCAAATGCTTATATGGATGCATCATTAGCAAAGGCTTTCCCACATGGGGCCCCTTTCCTCAAAACCTAGTTGCTAGGCACCCATTGGAATAACAAGTTGATGCCTAGTGAAGCAAAAAAAGGGCAGTAAGTATCAAGAATGCCAAACTCTACTAGCCTTTGTGAACTACAGTTCCCAGCAACCTTTGCCACTGCACTCTCTCATTGGTGATATGTTCCAAGAAGATAAATTCTTTCCATGGAAAAAAGAATATTAGTAGTAAGTTAAGATGGTGGCAGTAGGGCAAGATGGTAGTTCTAACACATTATATTGGAATGTCCAAGCTTTTTTAATGCAGCTGTCTGCACATCCTGGCAGCCAACGGCCTATGTTCTATAAGCAGACAGCCCTAATTTATAAAAATATTGGAGAACTCCAAGTCAGCTTAGCCCGTGGATGCCAACTCTGCCAAAGGCAGGCCTCTTTGTGGCCATACTCAGTAAGTGATTCATTTGGCCCAGCCCAGAATACATCCTGTGTCCCACTGTGTGGTTAGGAAGGCTAGCTGGCCCAACCTTTCCTGAAATGAGACACGGCCAAAACCAATTATTTTCTTCCCCTAATTCTTCAAACCGAAACAAAAACAGAATATTTGCAGAGTGAAATTCCTAGCTGCTCTGTGTAAGGGGCATATGGGAACTCTTTGCTGTCAGATTAAACGCCCCCACTTAACATTTTTCTCTCCACATCCTAAATACTTTCATCCAGCCCCCCCCCCCCCCAGATGGTCAGAGGCTAGGGATAATATAGATAAGGGAGGGCACATTTGCAGAAGAAAGAGAAGAGGTTGCAAATATATATATTTGGTGTTTGCTTTCCATGTAGGGTCTGAGATGTCTTTATTGGGGCTGCAGGCAGGAGCCCCTGTCCTTGTGGGACCCCATAGAGCAGCTCATTCCTGCAGCATGGTCTCTTGGTGATCAAACCATAGTCCTTACATAACAGTGGCCGGACCTACAGCTCTTTCTGTTGTTAAACTATAAATCCCTAGCATGTGTGGGTTAATAACATTAATACAGGGCATTTGGTTCCAGGTTCTTCTTCCACTAAGGACAATGCTGTTTGATAGGATCATAATAAAACCATTGGCACTCCTATATTTATACCATGCAGGTATAGCGAGCCCAAGCCTCCCTCCTCTACCCCCATCCCTGCTGGCACTGAGGTGCAAGTAGATAAAGCACAAGGTCACAAGAACATACAGTGGAATTTCAGGCTTCCATGTGTCCCGTGAAACACTCCGCAGTCTCAGCCAGTTATTATCTTGCATATCATTAACCCTTTAGTCCTCCTACACCTTTTGAGTTTGACCTTCTACTTAGTTTTTCGTCCTGAAAATCTCACTCCGTCTGATTCTGACGCCATTGCCAGGAATGGGTGATTCCCGTGCATTGCAGCTTTTAAATGGAAACTCGCTTTCCAGTGTAAAATGAAATCCAACTGGTTATATGGAAATCAAAATGCTTGTGACTGGCCCCAGTGCATGAGTGCATGGCAAGCCTCCCCCAAAACAAAGCTATTTTGACTTTTAAATCCAAATACTAGGTTGAAAATAGAGTTCACCATAGTCTGTGAAATAGAAACTCCACAGCGCTCTGTTCACTTGTAGGGTATTTAGGGTTGTATTTTTACAGGTATGAGACTTGAGTTCACATTTTGCTAACAATGCCCCATAAAAATGTTTTGGCCGTGTGTTTGTAGGTCTGTATTGATATGAATTGATTTAATATGAACTGACAGGTGCCCGGCCAGATTCTGGTCAGCAAAGAAAGTCCTGAGTCCAACTTCTGAAGAATTCTGAAGCCCACAATAAAATAAATGTATGCATTCTCAAGGCAAATGGCACACAGGGCACTTTGAACACCTCACAAGGGTAAAACAGTCTGAATGTCTCAGCCCCCCTGTCAGTGCTTCCTTAGTATGGGAAATGATCAGCCTACAGCAGACAGACACAGGCAGTGACCAAAATGAGCATTTCTCATCAGTGGCTTCATGCCAATGTTACATAAATAGTAAATAAAACTACATAAATATCCCCAGGCCTCTCTGTATTTCTTACACTTCTACCTGTAAGGTGCCATAGACAGTCACTTTATTGGGCTGGTGGGGCAGTTTGGGCCTCTGTGTGCATGAAATGCCAGGACCAGTTTTGAATTCCAGTTGGGGCCCGCTCACCTCTATGTGTCTCTTGTACCTCGGCTAAATAAAATCCTTATTTGGGGCAAAACCTGCTTTCTGTCTTGACTGACACTCAAAATAGAGCAAAATATATTATTACCCATTACACCCTCCTCCATGTTGCTATGTTTAGAACCATTGCAAAATACTGTCATCAACACTAATCTGCAGGTATATTCTTACCATTGTAGTCACTGCTCCTATTTTATTTTCCAGAACACTATATTTCATTTCAGTGAAGGCTACGTGACACCACTGAGCTTCCATGTACCGAGATGAACAGCGTATGCCTAATGGGAGTTATTTCTCTCAACCCGATTTAGCTGGGATCTTAAGCTTAAAGTGACTTGCACATTATACTTCTCTAGGCATTGCTGAACATCATTACCCAATAGCCAAACTGAGAGAGGCATTAAATGCTATCAGTGGACCAGTGTGGGTTCTGAAGTGGTGTAGGACTTTTCTAGAATTCTCAGTTGGAACATACTCCGTTTCTGGAAGCAACGTCATCATAAGAACTTTTATATTTTCCATTTAAACCTTAATGATCGTTATTTGTGTCTTTTATAACAGGAGGGAAACACCCCACTTTTAGTGGCAGTTTTACATGGCCACATAGAAGTGTGCAAGTATCTCTTGGACCACAGGGCGGACATTAACGTTAAAGATGCCAATGGAAGGTAAACATTCTATATATTGTATAGGGTTTTGTATTGGTTAATTGTACAGAGCCACCTACAACATGGCTCATACTTTTAGATTTGACCTTTGTTAGTTCTATTTGCTGTTTGGGTGTCCTTATGTATGCAGGAAAAGTTGTCAGTTGTACGAAGGTACAACATGCAAGAAGTACATGGCATATTTCTCCCGGTTAATTTTACATAGACTGTTAAAGTTAACTTTTAGTGTGATGTAGAGCAGGGTTCCCCAACCACTGGGCCGTGGACCTGTGCCGGGCCGCAGGCTGTGCTGAACTGGGCCGCCTGTGCTGAACCTGGACGCATCTAGTTGCAGGAAAACAAGCTCAGGTCTCCCACTGATTTTGTATTATGGTGAGCTGTATTATATTTTATAGTGTAATAATATTAATAACAATAAAAAAAGTGCATAATATAAAATGTAATAATTACATTTACATTATGTATGTAATAATATATACTATGCACAAGTTGTACCTCCAACCCCGGTCCTTGGAAAAATTGTCTTTCTTGAAATCGGTCCGTGGTGCAAAAAAGGTTGGGAACCACTGATGTAGAGAGTAATATTCTGAAACTATTTGCAATTGATCTTCATTTTTTATTATCTGTAGTTTTTTAGTTATTTCACTGTTTGTTTAGCAGCTCTCCAGTTAGACTAGTATATGAATAGGAGAGGGCCTGAATAGAAAAATGATTTATAAACAATAACAAAACTGTAGCTTCACCGAGCAATAGTTTTTTGGCTCAGGGGTCAGTGACCCCCATTTGAAAGCTGTTAGAAGAAGGCAAATAATTAAAAAACTATAAAAATAAATAATGAAGACCAAATGAAAAGTTGCTTAGAATTAGTTAGGGCAATGGCACACAGGCCACCATTATTCCATCATAGAAAAGCTGCCTACATCTATCATAAGTGGCAGCTACTAATCTTCTTGAGTGATGTAAAGGTGGTTATACACGGGCAGATTTCAGCTGCCGATTATGGTTCTTCAGACCAATTGAGCAACTTATCTGCCCGTGTATGGGCACCCCTGGCACAACTACCCGACCAACATGTGGCCTACAATTGGCCAGTTTTTGATCAGGAAGGTTTGATTTTCCGTCGGATCAGGGACTGCATTGGCTCCTTGGTCCTCTGCGTATTCCTGCGGCTTTAATTTGATCCCTAGGGCCAAACGATTACACTCACATGATATCACCCAAATGAGCGAACCACAACAGGTATGGTAACCTTAAGTCTTATCATGGGACTGTGTGCCAACCATTTCCAGTCAGGCCAACTTGAGTGGATCTTTATGAGAGAGATAAACACTCCTGCCATAAGCCTAATTTAAATTTAAAAAAAAAACTAACGCCCCCACAACTAAAAATAATCATTGCATGCAGCAAATCTTGCACCTTTACCCTTTAAAATAAATAGCAAATAATTGCTCAAACTGAGTCAGAGCACCTGTTGCTTCAGGTTACATAATAATATTACCCGTGTTTATTATCTCCTTTATTTCAATAGATTTTCACCCACCTACTGATAAGCCTGAGATAATTGCAGTGCAGTGCTTACAGATTCCCATTGTGTCATGGAATAAGAATTCTGTTTGCCTCCCTTCTCATTTGAGCAATCAGATTGGGCAGGATACTATGTATATATTTATATGCGCTGGGGTTCTGAATAGATGCCTCAGTCTGGGTGCTTGTATAACTTAGTGGCTCCTGGAGTTTGGAGCGATTGCATACTTGTAACATGAGCAATGTATTCCTAGAGATTAGAAAAATATTTTCATATTCATCTTTATTAAAAAAAATACCTGCGTGGAAAATATATACAGAGGAAAATATATCTCTGGGCAGATACAGTACTGACAGCACAGATCCAATGAGTGTCACTGTTAATTCTCACAAATGGGAGGCTGATATTGCTATAACATTTCGGGTTATTGTTTATAATACAGAAAACACATATTTTGCCTTTTAAAGGGACATTCTCATCAAAATAAGAAGTTGTTTTTTTTCAAATGTACTGTTCATCATAAGTAAATGTGATTAGCACTGGAAAATGTGATGTATGTTCAAGGAGAACTTACCACACTAAGGGGCTGATTTACTTACCCACGAACGGGTCGAATGGAGTCCGATTGCGTTTTTTTCGTAATGATCGGTACTTTGCGATTTTTTCGTATGTTTTGCGATTTTTTCGGATTCTTTACGAATTTTTCGGATCCAATACGATTTTTGCGTAAAAACGCGAGTTTTCCTATCCATTACGAAAATTGCGTAAAAAGTTGCGCATTTTGCGTAGCGTTAAAACTTACGCGAAAAATGCGCAACTTTTCGCGTAAGTTTTAACGCTACGCAAAATGCGCAACTTTTTACGCAACTTTCGTAATGGATACGAAAAACTCGCGTTTTTACGCAAAAATCGTATTGGATCCGAAAAATTCGTACAGAATCCGAAAAAATCGCAAAACATACGAAAAAGTCGCAAAATATTCGTTTTCAAGTCGGAACTTTTCCAATTCGGGTCGGATTCGTGGGTTAGTAAATCAGCCCCTAAAGGTGGCCACACATTAAGATCCGCTTGCTTGGCGAGGTCACCGAGGGAGCAGATCTACTCCCGATATCCCCACCTACGGGTGGGAGAT
This sequence comes from Xenopus tropicalis, assembly GCF_000004195.4. NCBI lineage: Eukaryota > Metazoa > Chordata > Amphibia > Anura > Pipidae > Xenopus > Xenopus tropicalis. The sequence continues at coordinate 199,230,494 of NC_030677.2, read as the reverse complement.
ATCGGGTTAATTCAGGCTAATTCGGTTGTTTGGCCCTGGGGCCAAACGATCGAATTAGAATGATGGGTATAAGTTATCGGTCCCCGATCCAACTACATTTTTAAACCTGGTCGGGCAGGCCGTCATTAGTGCCCATACACAGGCCGATAAGCTGCCGAGTCGGTCTAAGGGACTGATATCGGCAGCTAGAATCGGCCCGTGTATGGCCACCTTAATTTAACTTAAGGTTCCTGTACAGGCCTCCTTCCTAAACCACCACTTCACTTCCATTTCCTTGCACTGATTGAGGCTAGTGCCACTCGTGGTGGGTTCTCGCCCTGCAGATAAGCGCAGGCTGAGGATCTACCCCCACGCTCCTAACTGATGTGCATACACCCTGAGTGGGGTTTGTGTAGTATCCAGGACTTAGATGGACATGTTAAGTGCAAAACTGGGCAGGGAGGCATTGCTGGTTAATTTGTAAAGATGGCCATACACGTTACAATTACGCTCGTACCCTCCACTAACGTTCAGTGCTGAATCATCAGATATGTAGGTAGAAACAATAGGCATTCTACCCCTATCTGATGATTCAGCCCTAAACGATTGCCTTTGCTCTGGCACCTTCAATGGTGCCCGATCAAATTTTCTATCCCATCTGATCGACAAGACAACCAATATCCAAGGCTTTATCAGTCGCCTTGTCAATCCACCATACACACACCGAATATTGTATGAAACTCAGTTCTGTATGATAATATCGGTGCATGTATGGCCAGCTTTATACTGCCCCCCAGCCTTAGGGGGCTGGTCCAGTAAAATAACTGGCTGGGAGGAAACCTAGGCTACTACAGGTATGGGAGCTATTATCCAAAATGCTTAGGACCTGTAATTTAGATCACCTTACCTTTATTCTGCTAAAAATCATTATAAACATGAAATAAACCCAATAGGATTGTTTTGCCACCAATATGGATTCATGCAGCTCAATTACCATCAAGTACAAGGCACTATTTTATTATTACAGAGAAAAAGGAAATAATTTTTTAAAAATTTGAACTATTTGCTTGCAATGGGCTGTATGCGAGATGGCCCACGTGTAATTCTGAGCTTTCTGGATAATGGGTTTCCAGATAAGGCATCCCATACCTGTACAAATAAAGAGATACATATGCTCATAAGAAGAAAAAAGTTTTACATCGGATCTCACCCGTAGTATAATTGGGCCCAGGTGCTCATGCCCCAGACCTTCAGCTAGAGGGAGCCATCATGGATACATCACAAACATCAATAGGCAGGCACTCCGGGATTTCAATAGAAGGAATGGCAGAAGTTCACAAAAAGTGAAGTAAAATCACAGTATATTTATTAAACTAACACATGATACAGCAAGCCTTACGCATTTCGTACCTCGCGTAAGGCTTGCTGTATCATGTGTTAGTTTAATAAATATACTGTGATTTTACTTCACTTTTTGTGAACTTCTGCCATTCCTTCTATTGAAATCCCGGAGTGCCTGCCTATTCAGGTATGGGATACATCACAAACATCTAGTCTGGCGACAGAGCAGCTTCTGTAGGTCACTCTGGGCTGGGGAAGTGCAGTTCTCCAATAGGCTACACAAGCTACCATACTGATGGCAGGGTTTTTTTTTGTTATATTTAAATGTTTTAGTAGCCTTAAGGCACAATGCTCCAAAATATGAAATTACCCCCCCCCCCCCCTTAACTGGAAAACCCCATGTCCCAAGCCTTTTGGATAACAGGTCCCATGCCTGCCCTAAAGATCCACTTTTTAAAATCAGTGAGCAAATGATTTTGAAAATATATGTGAACACTCTGGACCCATTTCCTGAGGCAAAACTATAAAAAAAAGAAATGGAATTTAGTGAGAGAATAACACAGACAGAGCCAGACATTCTATTTAGGCTGCTAAATGTATCCCCCTGAGAATGCAGGTCTCCAATAATCTATTTACTTGTCAACACATGGGCGCTGATTCATGTTCTCTGCTTAAACACAGACGAGCTGCCATATTGAAGCAGTAAATTTCATGTTATCTCCTGGGCTGCAGATTTATTGAAATGCAAAGTATTTTTAGGTTCCACTAATAGGAATTCTGTTTGCTTTGGCTGTAACCTGATATATTTGATTCTGTAAATGTGGGTTTTATTTCACTTGTAAAAAATGGTTACGGACTGCAGAGGGGTGACGGCTGCAAGCAGCTCCCTGGCTTTGCGACAGCTGTGAAGGTAGAATATACTTCCTTGGTTCCCTCCCAGACAGGGCTTTATTTTACTAGAAACAAAGCATATAATATGATAGTGTGTAAAATGTCCTTTATATATATATACACATATATAGACAGAATAAATGTCTAAGGCTTCTAGCAGTCACTGAGGCTTCTAGCAGTCACTGAGGCTTCTAGCAGTCACTGAGGCTTCTAGCAGTCACTGAGGCTTCTAGCAGTCACTGAGGCTTCTAGCAGTCACTGAGGCTTCTAGCAGTCACTGAGGCTTAAAACTGTGTCTAGTAACTGTAATTGCATTTGCATAGGGTTGCCACCTGTCCAGTTTTGACCCAGAGAGCCCGGTCAGGGCCGCCATCAGAAATCCCCTCACAACAAAATTTTCTGGGCCCCCCCTCCTCCCATGCCACCAATGGCCCCTCCCCTAGTGACCCCTCCTATTAGTACAAGGGACACACAGACATTGGTAGCCAGGGCCCCCCTAAAACATTGGTGGTCCTCCCCCAGTGTCCTCATACTATTGCCCGCTCCCCAGTGCTTCCTGCTCCCCTACTGCTTCCTCCCGCTCCCCCCCAGCATCCTCCAGCTTCCCCCCCCCCACAACGTCCTCCAGCTCCCCACCAGCGTCCTTCTGCTTCCTCCGGCTCCCCCCAGCATAATCTGGCTCCCCCCCAGCATCCTCCCAACCCAAAAACCAGGCAGGATACCCTGAGATTGACACGGCAGTTGACCAATCAGCAATGCCCGTGTCACAGCCACTGCCCCACCTCTTCCTCACCCCGTGATGTAACAGCCCCATCTCTTCCCCGTGCCCCCGTGATGTCACCCCCACCCCAGCCCTACATCTGCAGCATCTATAAAAAGAATCATCAATGGCATATTATTAGTTTGTAGTTATCAAGACATTATATTAGCATTTCTATACTGCTAATATAATGAATTTGAAACAACAGTGTGCCTCCTTGGCCAGCAAGACACAGCTGGCAGAAAATTAATTTTGTGAAAAGAGGAAAATTAAGTTAGTGAGCAGAGAAGGGTCAGCTGTCATTTCTCTGGTCAGTTTAACTAAATCTAAAGTTAAGAGGGCATTCATGTATAAAAATTACTTTTTAACATTAAGTATTAAATATATATACATATATTATTATGGGTGCAAAGGTACATACCATTTTCCTTAGGTCAGTTATTATCAAAAAATTCCAGAATAGGCCAGCACTGGTAATGCTAATTTGCACTGTGGACACTCCCCCATGTCTGTGTTTTGCTGCAATGGCATTACTACAATACAGTGGAACAAGCGCTGAGCCCCCTAAAGATCTTGCTGCAGGGGGCCAGGGGGCTTTCATTGACCAAAAATAGGGTTTTGTGTGAAGATCAGAGTAAATATAGAGCAAAAAGAAACTCTTTATGTGCCATTCTTGGTTATGGCCAACTCACAGAATATCTGACTGTAATACATCAAGGGTCTGATTATAGTGAAAAGGTTAGTGGAGATCTTGAGCAGTCTGGGGGCAATAACAATTTTCTGGAGGGCCATATCCAATCTGCAGGCCTACAGTGGGGCAGCACTTGCCTATGTTAGACTCTTTTAGTCAGTGTGTAGCCAATAAGAACATTAGAATTTCCCCAGGGATGGAGCAAATAGTCAGTAGAAATAGCACCTCTATAAATGTACATCCCACAGCCCAGGCTGCACTTGAAATGAGACAGAACTGATTACAGATTACTCTCTCGTCCATGTGGTCAGGATCCTTTTATCTGCAGCACTGGGGGAAAGCATTTACCGGGAACAGCCTGGAATGCACCACAAATCCTCTTTAATCTTCTTTGGTACTTTAAGCTTTCATAAAGACAGGATTTTATCTCAAGAGATAAGAGGCAGCTCTGGAAAAAACGCTCTATTACTAGGGGAGAGTAATGGGCAAGTAGAGCCGTGATCCCTTAACGTCCACCATATGAGAGGTTAATGCTCGAAGAACATTCATAGCTCCGATACTAATGTGTCTTCTCTTTCTGTTTATTATCAGGACACCTTTGATGTTGGCTTGCGAATCTAGCAACTTCAACATGGTGGATATGTTAGTGCGCAATGGGGCTGATCTCAGGCTGTCGGATGCCTTGGGGCACGACGCTCTTCATTTCTCCAAACTGTCAGGGAATTCACAGATCATCAATCTGCTTCTATCGAGGATGAGCCAAGAGCCTGGTATGTTCTGCCAAGCCCATTACCCAGTGACATGCTTCTTACTTACACTAATTGGCGCTTATTATCTCCGTGTGGATAAATGACAGTGGCAATTAAAAGCTCATCCATGTTCTTAATGTGAACCTGAAAAGGCCACCAGGTGCTGTATTTGTCTTTAGTCAACTGCTGGCGTGACTCCAAAGCTTCTCTTTAATCACAGCTTCCAAAATGGGTTCCACTGTAGAGCCAGAAAGGCAACGTTGGCACAGGCATCTGGCCCACTAACAGTGTTACTTGTTTAGGTCCCACTGCCACATAGTTTGCAAATAAAGATGGCCACAAAGATTATGATTTCTACCCTAGAGTGTGTAGAGATTCCGACATGCGTCAGAGTAGTGCTATGGCCTCAAGTCAAATGACTTAAACTGGGCATCTATGGGAAGATCCACTTGTATGGCAAGGTTGTAAAATGAGCCAATTCTTGGACACCCTTGCTCTGGGCCGAATGGGGCTGATTATTGGGCCACAGGCCAACAACTGAATTGCTCTGCAACCGATGAACACTGGTTTTGAAAAGAGTTCAAGAGCCACTGTTTTTTTCCTAACCTGCCTATTTTTCGGTCAGATATGGGTATGGCAGGCAGTCAGAGAAGCCCTGTTGACCAGTAAGTTGCCAACCATTGCGTTCTTTAAGTGACTGTCAATGGTTTTATCTCTCCACAGGAATGGTGTCTCCCACCAAGCCTATCCAGGTAACCATATTGATATTTATACTCACTTGTTACTGTTAATAATGTGGCTTTAGAATTTCTTATTAATGACAAGTTTTCCATACTGTATCCTGTTATGACTGAGCCAATATAACACCCATCTCCTGTGTAGAATGTGATTTAGATATCTGCATGCCCTCTTGTACGTATCATAATATATTGCTGCCTGGTCTTCCTACTGATAACTGGGATTACCCAGCAGCCTCAGCATGACTTTGTACCCTAGCTATGCAGTATCTGTAACTCTGTCCATCTGTTGGATCAGTAGAACTGTTTAGATATGATCTTGTTCGACTAACCCAACTAACAACCTCCCTCTCTTTGGCCCGTAAAAATTCCAGCATGATCAAGTCACTAAATTAAGTACAGAGAGAAGTGGGACTCCCAAAAAGCGCAAAGCTCCACCTCCTCCTATCACACCTTTACAGGTAAATAATCATTTATCCAGTATTTGTGTTCCTCATAAACTCAGGCTTGGAATGATCTACTCACATAGCATCTGTGTTGGCCTTATTACATGGGGGTTGTGCATGTGAATGTTATATGTGTAACCATTATTTCATTATTCTTCCTATAAATGCTATGACTACACAGAAGAATGTCTGTTTCTCCTTTGATTAGAAAGCAGTTCTCAATGCCTACTCATACCAAACAGGGTGACGATGAGCCAACAGAACATTAGTGGCCTCCCCATTGGACATTAGTCAGTATAGTTTGGCTGAACACACATAGCATCCCTAGTTTGCTGTTCAGAATAGGTGGCCCATACAGTTACATCAGGGGGTACATCATTTATTGTAATACACAAGTTTCAGTGAGTCAAATTAGAGCACTAAGCAGGCTCTTGTGTATTATATATATATATATATATATATATATATATATATATATATATAATAAGGCAAAAAAGTGTCAGCACTCACAGGATTTTAAATATTTGAAAAAAGATAAATTTTATTACAAATTATGAAAAAGGAACATTACAAACCTCAACGTTTCAGTCCCCCACAGGGACTTTCGTCAGGAGGCAGAGAAAAGACAGTACTGTGCACCAACTGGCTGTCTATATATATATATATACAAGTATGGAAATGGACCGCTCCACACAGGACTTACGTGAAGCGGTCCATTTCCATACTTGTATCTACACTTATGAGGACTGCACCCAGGCATCTATGTTTCAATTTATCGTGAGTGCCGACCACTTCAAACTTATATATATATATATATATAAATATACCATAATATATAAATCATAATATATATATATACCATAATATAGGGAGAGCACTCACTGAAAAAATATAGTTATTGGCTGGGTACCGGGTGGTGTGTTGTGAAATACAGAGAACAATAAACTCAGCACTCACAGGACTTTGGCAGAAATGTAAAAAAATCCTTTATTGTATAGAATCAACAAGTCCTGTGAGTGCTGAGTTTATTGTTCTCTGTGTGTGTATATATATATATATATATATATATATATATAAAAGGGACCGAAACGTCGGTTGTTCATGCAATTATAATACACTAATATTTGTTTGAACCACAAGACCCTTGGTGCTGGTTGTGTTTGATTTGGTATCTATTTGGTATACCGTGCACAGGGGCAGCTACATTGTAGCAACTTTCGGCCATGTGGACTTATATATATATATATGTTCAAGGTGAAGTCCACACTCAGACCACTCTCCAATCTTGGGTGCTCAGTCAATTATTAATTATATTAATTATATTCCAGTTGGAATTTTCAGAACAATGATAAAATAAAAAGATTATCACTATTCACAAAATATGGAGTGCTGGCCCTCTTTCTTCATCCAGGCAAGATACTACATTAGATAGGGAGTGCTCCTCCATGGAGAATACACAAGAGCCATGAATAGCCAGTAAATGATATAATATATATATAAATGGTATCTAGTGATGTCATCAGTTATAACGGTGCTTAGTGATGCAATTACTGTCACATTAGCAAAAAAGGGGAAGACAAAAACATGACTCACTGAAACGTGTGTGTTATAATCAATAAATGCACCCCCAGTTGTAAAATATAAGGATATTGGAAGTCACCTCTGAGTTTTATGACCTATATAAAAGTGCTCAGCCTTCAGCCTCCTGCTTTTATATGGCCATGAAACTCCTTGGTGACTTATAACATCCTTTACAATGGGGGCACATCATTCACTATATATATATATATATATCTACTGTATACATGGAATTTTCCCCTAGTGTGAGCAATGTGCATATGTGTCAGTGTATGTAGGATGATAAGGAGGATAATAAAGAGGCAGTGATTTAGTGCAAGTCTTTTACAGGCCGAGTAAGCAGGTGGGCAATAAAAGCTCCCACGCAGCTCAGTGCATGTAATAGGAAGTCCATTTTCTGCCTTTATTGATCCTTTTTTATTGGGGCAGCAGAGTTTAAAAGGGTTTTAGGGCTGACATGAGTTCACATGATACACTGTATGCTGTGTAGAAAGGCCTACTGAAATACTCCGTTTGTAGTGTACATGGGCTGCATGGAAATAGGGCGATTTACAGTCGGGCAAGTGAGTGGCTAAGTACGGAATGAATTCTGTGCATTTCCGCAGCGTCCGTATATAATCATCCTGACACTTCTTTCTTGATGTGAATAAAATGAGCCAAACGGTGAATTAGAAACCGTTGATTTGAGCCCAAGCTTTTGCTCACATCTGAAGCCTCTGCTTTCCTGTGGCTGTGTAGTGCAATACAATATAGAGAGCTACATGTTGATAGAATTGGGGCAGTTTACTCTAATGGGCAGATTTATCAAGATTTGAGTTTAGAGGTTAACACATAAAAACTTACCCAAAGTTCTATTTATTCCTATGGGATTTTTAGAAGCATATTTATCAATGGGCAAAAATTAGAGTTCACCATTTGATAAATACACTTCTAAAAATGCCATAGGAATGAATAAAATTTGGGTGGGTTTTATGTATTAAGCTCTAATCTCATTTTGATAAATCTGCCCCTAAGACCGGACCCTTGCAATGTGTCAGTTGGGGCTCATTTATAAACACTGGGCAAATTTGCCCATAGGCAGTAACCCATAACAACCAATAAGCGATTGGAATTTTTCAGCTGCAGGTAGAAAAATTAATACAACAATGTGATTGGTTGCCATGAGTTACTGCCCATGGGCAAATTTGCCAAGTGTTAATAAATGACCCCCAATGGTTAGGTTTTCTAATACCTGGTCTAGATTTCGTAACTTAAAGAAGAACTAAAGCTTGACAAAGGAGTAGGCTAGAAATGCTGCCCATTATATTTTGTGTACCAGCCCAAGGGGGCCGTAACCCTTTAGCAGTGAAGATCTGTGCCTCTGAAAATTCCCCAGTAGCATAGGGACCCACATAATATATACAGTATGTATAAAAGTCACAATATAGATTGTAAGCTCTTTGGGACAGGGACCTCATTCCAAGTGTGTACTGAAAGTGATAAGCTCTTAAGCATTGATTTATGTGTTGTTACTGTATAACTTTATATATCTATGCCCCAGTTTGTGTTCTCGCCTTGTAAAGCACTACATATAATTGTGGTGCTCTATAAATACATACATACATAGGTAATTACATGGCAGCTCAGAAACCAGTGCAGTTTCGCACTAGACTATAATAACCAACCCTGTAGCATCAGCTTCTATGACAAACAATCTTCCTTTTCTGTATTTGCATCAACCCCTAAGCGTAGCTTGCCCAGAGCCCACTGAGCATGTCCAGTGCCACTGACACTCCTAACAGAATCCAAGCTCCTGTGCACAACTGTGAAGGCCTGGATCATTACTGATGCTGAAGCTTTAGGCTGGTGCAATAAGTTCACCATATAAAATATGGCATTTCTACGCATATTTGTTTTTAGTGTACAGCCATCTGCCCAAACCAGACACCCAACATAACTACCCTGGGCACAGCACAAGCACTAAATAACCAGTCCCAGTACAGCAACAGCTGCCATGGACATTCAGAGCACAGCAATGACCCCCACTACGGATACTGACATGGTATTAACCCACAGTCCTGCACTCAGACTGGCACACTTGCAACCCACCACCCAATAACAGATTAGGGTGCACATCAGAAACAATCTCATTTATAGCATATGTATGTGAAGGTATGTAATCATGTTACTTTTTTTTTTTCCTTAAAGCAAAGTGATATGTCCTCTCCCCGGTCTTCAATATCTACACCAATGTCTGCAAAAGGGCAGGTTTTCTTCCCTGAACAAGGCTCCAAGGTAAGGCTACACGTCTACAGTCCCTATTAATCCAGGGCAAGTCTCCCATGGCAAATGTTTGTTATTAAAGAAGCGCCAATCATAATCTAATCATCATTATCTTATTATTTAAACCTTGTGTTACCACTCATTACCCCTCCTTTAGTTTTGCTAGATCCCGTCAACCTGTGCAGCAGGTGGGGGGGGGGTGGATTTAAAAATATTCACCTCTTAATATTTCCAGGGAAGGAAAGCAGTTTTCTATGGAGAACATTAAAGGTGGCCATACACGCACCGATATTATCGTACGAAACCTCGTTTCGTACGATAATCGGTGCGTGTATGGCATGTCGGCGAGTCGACCGATATCGCAGGAAGCTGCCGATATCGGACGACTCGCCGATCGGACAAGTTTGAAAATTTTGATCGGGCGCCATAGAAGGCGCCTGACCAAAATTCTCCCTTCAGAGCTGAATCGGCAGAAGGAGGTAGAAATCCTATTGTTTCTACCTCCTTACCTGCCGATTCAGTCCTGAATGGTGTGTGGCGGATCTTACGATGTTTCGTGCGACCGATGGTCGTACGAAACATCGTCGGATCGCCACGTGTATGGCCACCTTAAGAAACTTGCTGTTATTGAATGGAACTGTCAGGCTGTTGTTTCCTACATAGAGAGTGAAACAATAGAAACTCATTAGTCATTGTTATTCATTTATTATCTCGTTTTTTGTTCTCAGGATGAGATTACATCTAACCGTCGAGAGTACCGAGACAGACTGAGTGACAGCACAGGTATGGAGTAGCGATAATTAGACATGCCCGCAGACATCTAAGTGTATATAGAGAGAGAGAGAGAGTACCACTTTCTATTTATAAGACACTTGGGGGCATTTACTTATGTTCATATTTTTTTTGGCATTTCTGGATTTAGAGAAATTGCGATTTTTTTTTGTGGTTTCAAAAACCTTTTGTGTGATTCCTGTTCAGTCAGGTGAGTGACGTTGTCACTACACTTTATGACCAAGGTAAAAACATGGAGGTGAAAATGTGAATTTCTTCAGTTGTCTGTACTGGGGCTGTCTGTCCTGTAGCTCAGCAGTTGTTCTTAACTTTCAACTGAGGTTGATGGCTGTGCAAGTTCGCGAGTCCTAGAGAAAATGTAGTTATTTTTATGCCCATAGCCATCAGTTTATCTATGTTTTTATTTTTTTGAAAGGTGTATTTTATTGGTTATCGTAGAGAACATAAAACAACACAACTGACAATACAAAAGGATAAAACACAAGGGTTGATTAACTAAAGTGCAATAAAACGAACGCTATTTATAGCATGCGTTAAAAATTTTATTGCGTCTAAACGCACGATTCAGACGCAATACTGTTTGCGTTATTTAAGTCGCCAAGACTATTTTTGTGCGGTATTTGATGCAACGCGCCAATTAACGTATGTGCGCTACTTATCGCATACACACCATTACACTCGTAAAACTACTTTTTTTGAAAATGACCATTTCCCTGCAAACTGGAGGATGAATGTATTTGTCTGCTGTGTATTCCCTATCAGGGGCTGACAGCCTGTTGGATGAAAGCTCGGAAGCGGAACACCAAGAAGCCATTGCATTGTTACAGGCAAAGATTGCGTCACTCACCTCCCAGAACAAGGAGTTACAAGAAAAGTTACAGGTGGGGGCAGACATATCCAAGGGGCAAAGAGATTTGTCGTTCTAAGCCAAAAATACAAAACCTGTAGTGGGAATATGTGTTTAATAGCCAGTAACCCAATATGCTTTCATTTTAGTGATTTTTTTAATAGTGCAACAAGATAAGCTTAGATGCATGGTAACACCTGGATGATTAAACTGATGGAACCAGTGTTGCCAAAGTACAAAGACCTGGCCAATCAATAACTCCAGTGGTCTGTCTTAAAGGGGTTGTTCACCATAACTTTTAGTATGGTGTGGAGCAGTGATCCCAACCAGTGGCTCGGGGACAACATGTTCCTCACTAACGCCTTGGGTGTTGCCCCCAGTGGCCTCAAATAGGTGCCAATTTTTACATTTCCAGCTTGAAGACAAATTTTCGAAGCACAGAGACACAGTTTTACTCCAAGCAGAGGCTCCTGCAGGCCAGCATGGGGCTACCAAATAGCCAATCACAGCCCTTATTTGCCACCCCCAAAGAACTTTTTTCATGCTTGTGTGGCTCCCCAACACTTTATACATCTGTGTGTGTGTAAAGAAGTAAATAAGGTTAAGGATCCCTGGTGTGGAGAGTAGTATTCTTAGACAGTTTGCAGTTGGTCTTCATTTGTTATTATTTGTGAATTTTTTTTTTCACTTTTTGTTCAGCTCTCCACTTGAATTTTGGCCATTATCTTGTTGGTAGGGTTCAAATGACCTGAGCAACCAAGGAGTGGTTTGAAAGAGAAAAATAAGTAATAATAAAGTAACAACAACAATAAAATTGTAGCTTCACGGAGCAATAGTTTTTTGGTTGTTGGGGTTACCCCCATTTTAAAATTGGAAAGAGTTAGAAGAGGAAGGCTAATAATGAAAAGAAGCTATAAATAATAGTAATTGGCCATTCTATAACATAATAAAAGTTAACTTAAAGGTGAATCACCGCTTTAACTGACCCACACAGCAGTCTGGCCCGTCCAGTGAGATTAGGACACTTAGCCCATCTGGGTATATGCCACATACACACATTACTAAATCACAATCCAGCCGACCAACCCATAGGCCAATCTAATTTTTGTTTGCCCAAAAACCAAATGTTTGGATCTACCATTCTTGCCTTCCACTTGGGTAGCCAAACCAGCCAATGTTCTGCCCTTTTGGTGATCTATTGAAAAAGCAGTCTAACTTTTAGAATTGGAAGAATATGCATAAACTAACATGATTAGTGCCTTCATTGTCACAGGCCGATTGTTCTGACTAACATAATAGATACAACAGCACCCCCTCTGCTAGATCTTATATCTCTAGCTTTGGCCTCAGCAACATGTGAGCTGATGGATGTAATAGTACTGTATGAATTGTACAAGCATATTACAGATGACTGAGGTTCCCAAGTTATCATCCTGCCATTTTTAGGGGGCTTATAGCCTTGTCTGGGGGGCTAGCGCTGTCTTATAAATGCGATAATTAAAGCTAAAAGAATATGTGGAAGAAGAGAATATTAATGAACGAATGCTATTGCATATTATCTTATGTTCTGTGAAAATGTAACTACTGCCATATAATGAATTATCTAAATCAAGTTTGTTCTTCCACAGGCAAAGATGAACAATGAAGCTGTAACGGACATTAGCTGTGATTCATTCCATTCTACACAGACTGATTTAAACCTATCCGCCATAAGCACTCAAGAATCAACATCGTTCACGATTAGTTCCGAGAACACAGATATTTCTTTCGAATCCCAGCCTGAAGCCTCCATCAGTGAACACAAACTAAGACAGCTTGAGAAAATCATCGACGACATGCAACTTAAGTTAAATGAGTCTGAGGCGGAAAGGGAAAACTTAAAAAGTCAGATTCAGTCTATATCTTCCAGGCCTCAGCAGTCCGTTAATGTGGAGTCCGTAGAGGATGGTCCTTATGGAGCAGAAGATGAGAGACAGGATAAAAACCAGAAGGCAAGTTTGCAACGAATGTCACATGTTGAAGAGGAAGAGCATAAAGGCACGTCGGAAGAGTCACATCAAGAAACACTGTTGATGCTTGAAGAGTTGGAGACATTAAGAAGAAACTACAAAAATATTCTATCGGAAAGTGATAGAAAAGACAACGAGATGAAGGAATTACAGCATCAAGTTGATATAATGACAGCCACCATGGCCAATATGGTGACACTGGAGAAATTTGGGGAGGTGGAAAAAGCTTACATCTTCCTTATAGAACAGATCAACCAAGAGAAAACCCAACTAAAAGATACATATGAAGAGGAGATGGAAGGTATGAAGAAACTTCAGAAAGAACTAGAAAGTCGAATGGAGATGGTATCGTCAGATAAGGACAGAGAGGACAAGGAAGCCATGATTAAAACAATAGAGGAACTGAATAAGCAAGTGAGCGAATTGTCTTTGGCTTACAGTGAAGCCCTAGCTGAACTTGGAAAAGCAAGAGAGGATGCAAAGGAAGTCTCTTGCGACTTCATTCTGAGAGAGGAGCATGTGAAACTTCTACAAGAGGTTATAGATGGCAAACAGCAAGTAGAAAACGATTTGGCCAGTATGGCTTCCCAACACGCAAAAGCACTGCAAGAAGCCTGTGATCTCAAGCAACAATTACAGGAAGAAAAGACAAATTCACCGGAAGTTGCTGACTACATGCAAGTCATTGCAGCTTTGAGAGACACCATCTGCAGTCTAGAAGCTGAAAGAAACGAGTTGAGAACGTGCCTTTCCAGCCAAGAATCTAAGCTTAGGGCTTTAGAGGAAGAGGTGCTGCATGAGAAGACTGTAGTCCAAGAGACAATGGTCACGAGGAAAGTATTTGAAGAACTGCAGGCATCTCTGGAGGAGGAAATTAGCACACTGTCTTCTGAAATAAGAAACTTGCTAAATGAGAAGGAAAAGCTGTCTAATGAGAGCGCACAACTGAAACAGGAAGTCACGCGGGTCAACGGAGAGAAAGATCTGATTGTGTCGCAGCTGAGTGCCAGGGAACTTGAAATTAATGATTACCGCCTTAAGTATGATAAAGCCCAGGAAGATTTGATGGAGTTGAAGAGATTCTCTGAAAATACTTCTAAGATAGAAGAAGACAAAGACAAAAAGGTAGGTACATTAAACGAAAGGCACTTAAGGATTTTAGCCAAGGAGTCTTCTCCACCACTGTATCTATTCTATGAAAAACACCATTCTGCTTCCTTCTGTGACCAAAATCACTGTGTATTACCAGGCCTGTTAGTGCACAAATGAGCGGCTTTTGGTACAAAACCTGTCTGATTGACATCTGCCCATGTCTGAGAGCCCCAAACACAGGTCAATAAGGTGTTGACTTTCACTGTCAGCAGTTTTTATTGGCCTGTGTATGTCCACCTTAAGTCTGCCTATAACACACCTTGACAACCTTAAGGGTTAAGACACATGGAGCTACTTAGTAGCAGCTACTTGTCACTGCTACTAAACCCCAGAAAATACCCTGCCATAGACAATACTGAGAATTGCCTCTAGTAAAACAGACATAGAGACAATTATCAGTAAATGATCAGCATTGTCTATTTCTGTAGCTGTGACAAGTAGCTGCTACTAGTAGCTCCGTGTGTCTTCACCCTAATGATTAACCTTGAAATTCTACAGGAAACAACCCTTTCTGTGGGATATCTAATTGAAATTAACAGAAGAAAGAAATCTATTTTTACCACTGCAGGCACAACATTTAAAACCAACATTTCTGAATTCATTAACAAAATGGAGCATTTATTTCAGATAATTGAGCTTTCCAAGGAAGTGAGCAAACTGAAGGAAGCCTTGAACAGCCTCTCGCAACTGTCCTTGTCGACGAGCACACCCAAGAGACAAAGCCAGCAACTGGAAGCCCTGCAGCAACAAGTCAAACAGTTGCAGAGTCAGCTCATAGTAAGTATACCGCTGTTACATGTAAGAAAATAAGAGCTTGAACCTAAAGCCGGCCATACACGCACCGATAATATTGTATGAAACCTCGATATTCGGTGCGTGTATGGCAACTCGGCGAGGCGACTGATATCACAGGAGGCTGGGGATATCGGTCGAGCAAAATCTGCCTTCAGTGCTGAATCGGCAGAAGGAGGTAGAAATCCTATTGTTTCTACCTCCATATCTAATGATTCAGCCCTGAATGTCAGTGGAGGGTTGGAATGATCTTTTGTGTGACCAAAATCACCACGTGCGTGGCCAGCTTAAGAGTATTTATCAGATACCCTAGTAATAAGAGAATATGCAGTAATTGCCTACTTTCAGCTTACTTACTCCTTAAGATGGCCGAAAGATCGTTCCCACCCTCCACGTTCAGTGCTGAACCGTCAAATATGGAGGTAGAAAGAATAGAAATTCTACCTCCTGCAGATTCAGCCCTGAAAGTAGATTTTGCTTGGGTGCCTTCAATGGCGCCCGATCATAATCTTTTAACCCACCTGATCGACCAGTCGACCGATATCCACAGCCTTTTTTGATATCGGTCGCCTTGTCGAGCCACCATGCACGCACCAAATAACGTACGAAATGAGGTTTTGAACGATATTATCGGAGCGTGTATGGCCAGCTTTATTCTTTCAGGAGGTGGAGATTCTTCATCCATAGTATATGATTTTATTAGTGGGAAGCACAAAGAAGAGCATTTTCAGGCTAAACAGCGCTGGTACTGCCATGTACTGAAAAATAGGTAGGAGGGGCCATGGCCTTTAGGCTGGAAACCTGTCTTCAACAACATATTCTTGTAGTACTGCAAGGATGTTCTCATAGCCAGGGCAGAAGCAGGCCAGCAATTTTCCTTAGATATTACAGAACCCAATTAAGTTCTTGAATCTTGGGAATGGTATGGCCACTGCAAAACATGGGGTTATGTTATAATAGGCACTGAGCTGGCCCAGGAGCAGTAACCCATAGCAACCAATCAGCAGGCGGCATTTACTGGTCACTTGTTTAAAAGCAAACATATTATTGGTTACTATGCGTTACTGCCTGTCTAAACTTAGTGTCTTTTATTAAATATGGGAGGAAAATGCTAAATATAGGTCTGTTGAGCTGACCTTGTGTTATATCCCCACAGGAGACCAAGAAACAGCATCAGGAGATTGTATCAGTTTACAGAATGCATCTACTTTATGCCGTACAGGTAAGATTTATATTAATAATATACAATGCTGGTAAATATGTCTGTTATTTCATGCAGAATGCTCAGCCCTGTTGGTAAACATGAGCACATGTTTGAGCTGGTCTTTAATTTGAATGTATAAAGCAGAGACCCCAACCTTTGTTTTACCTGTGAGCCACATTTATATATAAATAAAGGTAGAGAGCAACTCAAGCATAAAAAAAACATTTCTAGGGAGTGCCTAATAAGGGCTTTCATTGGTTTTTGGTAGCCCCATGTAGACTGCCAGGTTATAAGTGGAACATCACTGATGATTCAATTTGAATGGCCAGTTAGAAGACTACCGCAAAGATCGGATTGGTTGCTATGGGCAACTACATTGGTGATGTTTGTCTCCAATTTTAATAAATACACCGCATGTGCCTCCAAAGCAGAAATTCAAAAATCATCACCTGCTTTGAGGCCACTGGGTGTAACATCAAAGGGGTTGGTGAGCAGCATGCTGCCCCCGAGCCACTGGTTGGGGATCACTGATATAGAGTAACTTAACTTCCCCTTTAGGTGCATTTCTCTGGGCAGAAGGCACCTACTGTCATGGGTTCAGTTGCCCATTTTTGCACAAGTGTAGCCTTTTTATCACTGGGTTTTTTATTTTGTACAAGCGATTCAGCTTTGTGATTCACTCTATATATGTTTTTCCTGTATTTCTCCTGCTCAGGGGCAGATGGATGAAGACGTGCAGAAAGTACTGAAGCAGATACTGATGATGTGCAAAAGTCAGCCGCAAAAAATGTGATTGGTGCCTCACTGGGACGGAGCCCCTACTTCAGCACTGCCTCTTAGTATTATACCTGATTGTCCTTCCAGGAAACGTCACATTATGCTGGATATCAAAACTTTTGAGTTCTTCTGTATCAGAAAATTGTGTATTTTTATATTTTTTTTTAATAAGAAACCCTAGTTTCCACTGAGCGTTGTAGCTGGGAGCCCATATAATATGGTTCCTAATGCTGACTCAACAGCAATGTCTTCGCTTAGTAACATGGCGAGTCGCTGCTTTAACCCTACTGTTAGTTAGCGCCATATGAATACTAGTAATGCCTTATGTAGCCTGTATTCAGGAGAGTTCTGAAGCAATGCTAGTCATGGAGTAGCTCGTTAGTACCTGGAACTGCAATTAATAGAAGATTTTAGCTTTTTTTAATTTTATTTTTCAAAAATTGCGTATTGTTAGCAAATTTGTCAACTGTTTTGGGTAAAAAACATTTTTTTGTCATATTTACACATCTCTAAGTATACTATTGCCTTAATATATTCCATGATTATTCTGAAAATCCTCCATATTTCCCATGATGATACATTCCATTTTTGCTGGTTGCGGGATGATGCAAACATTTCATTGGACTTCAGAGCAAATCAAAGAGCCCAATACAATTATTTATGGAATATGAGTTGGTTCTTGGTGGCTCTGTTATGGGGGCTGTCTGGGCAGGCCGTTGCTGCTAGCTGAGATGCCGTTGGCTGAAATACCCTCTGTGCGGAGTTACATATTTAGTGGAAAGGGTTGGTCCTTGCACCCAATTTGTTGCCATGTGCCTACATTAAGTTCCCTCCCAGCAGTGGCACAGCCCAGAATGTGATTGGACCTGCCAAGATAGAGTGTACAAATGTGTGTTAGTTTTTTACCCTCTTACTCTACCTTCCTTTCCATTAGTAATGAGGAGAAATAAGAGAAAGGGGAATGAAGGGAATAGGGCATGACTAATGTGATAGAATGTTAGCACAGGTATGGGATCTGTTATATGGAAACCCATTATCCACAAAAGTCAGAACAGAAAGGCCATTTTTTAGACTCCATTTTAATCATATAATTCAATTTTTTTAAATTGATTTCCTTTTTCTCTGCAATAATAAAACAGTACCTGTACTTGATCCCAACTAAGATATAATTACCCCTTATTGTGGCAGAACAGCCCTATTGGGTTTATTTCATGGTTAAATGATTCCCTTTTCTCTGTAATAATAAAACAGTACCTGTACTTGATCCCAACTAAGATATAATTACCCCTTATTGGGGGCAGAACAGCCCTATTGGGTTTATTTAATGGTTAAATGATTCCCTTTTCTCTGTAATAATAAAACAGTACCTGTACTTGATCCCAACTAAGATATAATTACCCCTTATTGGGGGCAGAACAGCCCTATTGGGTTTATTTAATGGTTAAATGATTCCCTTTTCTCTGTAATAATAAAACAGTACCTGTACTTGATCCCAACTAAGATATAATTACCCCTTATTGGGGGCAGAACAGCCCTATTGGGTTTATTTCATGGTTAAATGATTCCCTTTTCTCTGTAATAATAAAACAGTACCTGTACTTGATCCCAACTAATATATAATTACCCCTTATTGGGGCAGAACAGCCCTATTGGGTTTATTTAATGGTTAAATGATTCCCTTTTCTCTGTAATAATAAAACAGTACCTGTACTTGATCCCAACTAAGATATAATTACCCCTTATTGGGGGCAGAACAGCCCTATTGGGTTTATTTAATGGTTAAATGATTCCCTTTTCTCTGTAATAATAAAACAGTACCTGTACTTGATCCCAACTAAGATATAATTACCCCTTATTGGGGGCAGAACAATCCTGTTGGTTTTGTTTCATGTTTCAATGATTTTTGAGTAGGCTATAAGTAAGGTGATGCAGATTACGGAAAGATCCCTTATCCAGAAACACCAGTTCTGGAGCATTCTGGATAACAGGTCCCATACCTGTAATAGATGGGAAAGAGGGGTGAATGGAGGTGGGTATAAAGTCAGAGTCGGTGGCTGGCTACGGAGACATAAGCAGTGGGGGCAGATAGAAGAGAAAAGAAGAGGGATAGAGGAAAGTACATAGAAAGCTTAAGGAAGTGAGGATCAAAAAGTGGAAGGAAAAGGGAAATCCAAGGAGGGGGGTGGAAGAGAAACATTTGAAGTATAAGGCACAAAGGAAAATAACTAAGGAAAAGTAGAACTAGATGATCCATGGAGAGTGATATTAGGTAGTGGAATAAAATAAGGGCAAGCCAAGAGGGGAGCACAGAAAGAATTTGAGGAATATAGGTGAGGAAACTGAGACTGAGGAAAGAAAGGAGAAATGAAAGTAGTGGAATATAAAGAAAGGTAATGGATAGGAAAATAGATTTGGGAAACAGCAAAAGAAAAGTGAATACACCTCACTGCTGTTATTACTGTAGTTGGCTCTGTTAAAGGCCACATAAAACAACACAAAGAAGAAACCTCATATAAATATTATGCTAGGAGTGCTGCATCGGCCTGGGCCAATGAAAGATGCCTGCCTGCAAAGGGGAACAAAAGCCTCCTCAAGCCTTCTGCCACTTGGCACCACTTGGCTAAGGAAAGGGAAGAGTATGGGAGAGCGACATGGATTAGGGTAAGGGGTGTGTTGTCTGTTGTGGGATCCCTGGTGCCTCAGACTGAGAGTATATCCTATTGGTCAGGACCTACCACTGTACCATATATCAGTTCTGCCAAATATAAAGATATAAAAGGGAGAGTGAAAGTACAAACAGATAAGCAAAGACCCTGAGTGAACTGTAGGAATGGGTGTGAGCCTGGGTATGTGCCAGCTGTGCCATCTGCTGTGAGTCCTTGCACTGAGTTATTAAATAGTTCTTATCATCTACACTCCAAGGAGCCGCTGGTCATCTCGTATCCCGGAGCCCAGGCAAAAATAGATCCCTCTTATCTGCTGTCACAGTCTGTTTCCCTCTGTCGGATGTAAGGCAGCCTGTTGCAGGCAGCAGTGTCTGTTCCAACATTTCCTGAAGGCTCCCGGACTGTACTGTAACTGAGCAAAGGGGAAGCTGACCCTCACATTAACACCAGCAGTGTCTCTTCCAGTCACCTCTTGTATCCTTCCACTCCCACAGATAGCCGCTCTACTCTCTCTCTCTCTACAATTCACCAAATTAACCAAAAACCGAGGGTCTGAATTATTTTGCTTAAATTTATCATTTTGTATCTTTTGTAAACCCCCCCAAAAATGGAATATGTTTCACATATACCTGCTCTTTTTTTTAAAAAAAAAAATGTTTCAATAAATTGCCAATGTAAGATTTTTAAATCGCCTGTGTGACAGCTTTATGTAAAGCAACAGTTCTGTATAGAAACACACACTTCCGGGAAGAACACCATTCATTAAATGGCGGCGTTACTGTGTGCCAGTGGGATGATGATGTTGATGATGATGAGATGATGTTAAAGCAAAACAAATATTAAGTTGCTTCTGTATAGGGAGAAAAATATGTACCCCCGGTGGTAACATATAAGGATATTATCAGCTGGGCATGTTTTAAAGTAAGGGTTCCATTATTTCGTAATAAACAAGTCTCAATAAGACATGACACAAGTGACATCACTAAACATGACATCACATCAAAATCACTATAATGACAACGATAATTGAGATATAATGTAGTGTAACACATGGGCAAGGCAGCCCTTGTGATAAATGTCACAATACAAGGGTAGGTTGACCAAACTGAGCATGTGCAGAGTCCCTGACCTGGGGACAAATCTAAAGGTTTGGCTTATATGCTGTAGATATTCTGAAACTTTAGGCTGCTGCAGTAAGTTCTGTATATGAAATATGGCATTTCTAGCCATATTTGTTTTAAGGGTTTAGTTCTCCTTTAATTGGATTGTAATGATAACGGTGCAAAGCAGCCATTCACCAGAACTGTAGGCCAATGCAGTTCTGAGTACTACTTGTTCCCCCTTGTACTGATGGCGGTGAAGCCCTTATGGCCAGAAAGTAATGGTTAGAGGCATCTCATGATTTGTGCCTGAATCAGAAGTTGATGGTCCTGTGAGTCCACCCTGAGTATGGAAATCCTTTGGGCGCCCTTAATAAACCCATCAGATGGGGACAACTTTGTGCGTCTCACTAACTTGCAGCATGATAAGCTTAGGACAACAGGAGCCTTCAATAAGGACAACACCCGCATTCAATTGGCTATCTCTCTCTCTCAGACAGATATATGCCCAAGGGCCTACTATAGTTACGTAGGGTTCAAAAATGACCATCAAGTTCAACCCTTCCAATTAAACCCAGCACCCACAAACCTATACTTACCTATCTATCCACTCACATACAGACCCATACTGACCTATCTATACACTCACATACAGACCCATACTGGCCTATCTATCCACTCACATACAGACCCATACTGACCTATCTATACACTCACATACAGACCCACACTGACCTATCCACTCACATACAGACCCATACTGACCTATCTATCCACTCACATACAGACCCACACTGACCTATCTATCCACTCACATACAGACCCATACTGACCTATCTATACACTCACATACAGACCCACACTGACCTATCTATCCACTCACATACAGACCCACACTGACCTATCTATCCACTCACATACAGACCCACACTGACCTATCTATCCACTCACATACAGACCCATACTGACCTATCTATACACTCACATACAGACCCATACTGGCCTATCTATCCACTCACATACAGACCCATACTGACCTATCTATACACTCACATACAGACCCACACTGACCTATCCACTCACATACAGACCCACACTGACCTATCTATCCACTCACATACAGACCCACACTGACCTATCCACTCACATACAGACCCACACTGACCTATCCACTCACATACAGACCCACACTGACCTATCTATCCACTCACATACAGACCCATACTGACCTATCTATACACTCACATACAGACCCACACTGACCTATCTATCCACTCACATACAGACCCATACTGACCTATCTATACACTCACATACAGACCCACACTGACCTATCTATACACTCACATACAGCCCCATACTGACCTATCTATCCACTCACATACAGACCCATACTGACCTATCTATACACTCACATACAGACCCACACTGACCTATCTATACACTCACATACAGACCCATACTGACCTATCCACTCACATACAGACCCATACTGACCTATCTATCCACTCACATACAGACCCACACTGACCTATCTATACACTCACATACAGACCCATACTGACCTATCTATCCACTCACATACAGACCCATACTGACCTATCTATCCACTCACATACAGACCCACACTGACCTATCTATACACTCACATACAGACCCACACTGACCTATCTATCCACTCACATACAGACCCACACTGACCTATCTATACACTCACATACAGACCCATACTGACCTATCTATCCACTCACATACAGACCCACACTGACCTATCTATCCACTCACATACAGACCCACACTGACCTATCTATCCACTCACATACAGACCCACACTGACCTATCTATCCACTCACATACAGACCCACACTGACCTATCTATCCACTCACATACAGACCCACACTGACCTATCTATACATAAACCTTACATACTGTATGTAGGGTCACTGTTATAAGGCATTTCCCAGGCCTATCCCATGCAGGCAAGTAACAATGATCAGATGTGAGGGCAGATATCCCTTAAAGGAATGCTCTCTGTAAATAAACCAACGCCTTTGAAGCGCCCTGCTCCACATTACCCAAAGACGGAGGGGCATAAACACACACAGACCCAAACACGCCAAGGATTGTGCTGATATTGTTCTAACATGTCATGCTGTGTGCCCTGTCCGACTCATAACATTCCATTATTGGGACTGCAGAGAAATTCCAGAACATGAGGAAAATTGGCAGGAGATAAATGAAATAAACAGGGGAGCTTAAAGGGAAGGAAAGAGTTAAACTCCTGCCTAATCACACAGAGGTGAAGCTGAGATTCTGCTCGAGCCCTTAGCCAGGCACCGGCCATCTGATAAATACCAGTCCTTACCATGTAGGGCCAATGGGCGACATATATAATCTGCTACTGTTGCACAGCTACCGACCCATAGGGTGCTAAGAGTAGTTTAGCAGAAGGGCCAAAGCTGCCCATCTCTGACTTACCAAATAGTTGAGGTTGAAAAATTACTCAAGTCCATCAGTTTCAGTTCTCCGCTCAAATCATTTCTGCCAAGCATCTCATGCCACCCATGTCCTATGCAATATGTAATGCCACCCCTGTCCTATGCCCTATGTAATGCCACCCTTGTCCTATGCCCTATGTAATGCCACCCCTGCCCTATGCCCTATGTAATGCCACCCCTGTCCTATGCCCTATGTAATGCCACCCCTGTCCTATGCCCTATGTAATGCCACCCCTGTCCTATGCCCTATGTAATGCCACCCCTGCCCTATGCCCTATGTAATGCCACCCCTGTCCTATGCCCTATGTAATGCCACCCCTGCCCTCTGTAATGCCATCCCTGTCCTATGCCCTCTGTAATGCCACCCCTGTCCTATACCCTATGTAATGCCACGCCTGCCCTCTGTAATGCCACCCCTGTCCTATGCCCTATGTAATGCCACCCCTGCCCCCTGTAATGTCACCCCTGTCCTATGTAATGCCACCCCTGTCCTATGCCCTATGTAATGCCACCCCTGCCCTATGCCCTATGTAATGCCACCCCTGTCCTATGCCCTATGTAATGCCACCCCTGCACTATGCCCTATGTAATTCCACCCCTGCCCTCTGTAATGCCATCCCTGTCCTATGCCCTATGTAATGCCACCCCTGACCTATGCCCTATGTAATGCCACCCCTGCCCTCTGCCCTATGTAATGCCACCCCTGCCCTATGTAATGCCCCCCTGCCCTATGTAATGCCACCCCTGTCCTATGCCCTATGTAATGCCACCCCTGTCCTATGTAATGCCACCCCTGTCCTATGCCCTATGTAATGCCACCCCTGTCCTATGCCCTATGTAATGCCACCCCTGCCCTATGCCCTATGTAATGCCACCCCTGCCCTATGCCCTATGTAATGCCACCCCTGTGCCCTATGTAATGCCACCCCTGTCCTATGTAATTCTGCCATCAGAGGCAGCAGTCCCTGGAACAGTACTGTAATGTGGCCAATTGAAACACTCGCCATGTATATTACTGCATGCAAGAAGAAGGCATCCAGCCCTTCCTTGAAGCTATCTTATGCCAGTGATAGATTGGCCTATTCTTAGCAACTTTTCAACTGGTCTTTTTTTATTTGTTATAGTTTTTGAAAGATTTGCCCTTCTCTTCTGATTTTTCCAGCTTTCAAATGGGGGTCACTGACCCCGGCAGCTAAAAAACTATTGCTCTGTGAGGCTACAGTTTTGTTATTGTTACTTTTTATTGTATCTCTAATTAGACCTTCTTCTATTCATATTTCTGTCTCTATTTTAAACCACTGCCTAGTTGCTAGGTTAAATTGAACCCTAGCAACCAGATAGCTGCCGAAATAGGAGAGCTGCTGAACAAGAAAAAGCTAAATTATTCAAGAACTGCGAATAAAACACGAAGACCAATTGCAAACTGTCTCAAAATAGCACTCTCTACATTATACTAAAAGATAAGGTAAAGGTGAAATACCCCAATAACCTGACATGTCCCTTTAAGGCAGTACCCACACCTATGCCCTAGGCTAAGTGAAACAAATGTATTCTTCTTGGGAGCAGAAAGACCATACCTGCTTGTTGATTTCGTATGTATGACCCCTTCCAGGAAACCAATCAGCTTCGGAGAGACTTCCTATACAGTCCTAGTATATAACATATTGGTCAGGGATTGGGCGCCCAACATTTCAGTGGAGAGAAGTGACTTTCCATCTAAAAAGCAATACATGCTCCCTCCGCACTCCATTGTTCTGTAGCTTTGAAGTGAAAATAACTGCAAGCTTTACAGGTAGTGAGGGAAATTGCCTGCTTATAATACTTTATTAGTTGTACCTACCTCCAGGCAGGGAGCCCCAGGGAGCCAAATATCACATCAGTCAGAAATTGTTTCCTGCAAGAAAAATACAGACAATTTAGAGTTGCATGGAAAATTCTGATTCCAATTTAATTTTGAAGCAGCTTTGAATAGAGAAGGAAACACACAAGTCTGTGTTGATTCCAAAGGTGGACAAGAGGATAATAGGCAGGCTATTATATCCCATAATCACACCCCAAAATACTTTGAGAGAAGTAATTGTTACATACATTACAGCAGGTATAAGTTATGCAGGGAGTTCTACTGCCACCAAGTGGTAAAAATGAAAATATGGCACTTTCCTGGAGGAATAAGAATGGAAAGTGCTAGTTTGAAGCTTTTTAGCGCCAATGTGGGTAATTTGTGGTCACTGAGCCAGAAAAAGCGACTGCACCAAGGGACTAACCATGTACAATGCATATTGGTTGGTTCAGGGATCGTGCACAGATCTATACTGGGAGTCAAAATAGGCCCAGGTTTTTCAACTACACAGAGGCCCAAACAGCCCCCACAGACCCAATAAATAGTGACTGTCTATGGCAGTGCTGTCCAACTTCTGTTGTACCGAGGGCCGGAATTTTTCCGACCTACGTGGTGGAGGGCCGATAATGGAAGCCAGTTTTGACCACTCCCCTTTTTGAAACCGCACCTACTTGAAACCACACCCATGTTATCACATGGCCATACCCATATTAATGGTTGTAGTACAGCAAAAACCTGCCATACTCTGCCTGCCCTACCCTGCCTGTGTGTGCCATACTCTGCCTTCCCTACCCTGCCTGTGTGTGCCATACTCTGCCTTCCCTACCCTGCCTGTGTGTGCCATACTCTGCCTTTCCTACCCTGCCTGTGTGTGCCATACTCTGCTTGCCCTATGATGCCTGTGTGTATGGCACACAGGCAGCCTACAGTGACACAATGCTGGCACTGCTCCAACAGTCTGCACAATAACTATATATTAAAAAACTTTTTAATTGCAGTACCACCTCAGTATATGTCCTTTTTGTAGTGTGCAGGGTGTATTTGTGGGTTTCTACTGCTCCTGAGGTGTGAACAGGGGAACAATATGGGTGATTACAGCCTGAGCCTGAGGTGTGAACACTGCAGGGGGTGAACAATGCAGAGATTAAAAGGTGTGAACAACACAGGGGATTACATATTTAAACAATACAGGGGGATTACAGCCTGAATCTGAGGTGAGAACCATGCAGGGGGGCAGTTAATCACAGTACTGATACCATTTAAAGCTTACACAAGAGTAAGCCATCAAAGCAGCCAGACAGGTGGGGGGCCACACAGAGGGGGGTCGCGGGCCGCCAGTTGGACAGCACTGGTCTATGGCATCTTATAGTAGTCCCAAAAGCATTTGCCAGATTCTACAGATTCCCAGTCCAGCCCTGAGATTTGGACTAGTTTGCCAATGCTCCATGTCTGTCGGTGAACGGAGAGAAATCAAACTGCAGCTTCACTTCCCGCTACTCCGATCATTCGAATAGAAAGGCGACAATAACACGCGTGGGCCCTTTTACACTTCATCCATTTTGGCCTGTGGGCAGATTAGTCAGAGAACATAGCCCAGGTATGGCTCCCCTAAAGCTCAGATTTGGTTGGGTAGTTTGGCCGATTTAGATACGTATTTAGGTACAGTACGTATGGCATCAAGTCAAGGGATCATTTCGCATTTTGACAGATATACCTGCGATCCAGTTGACTGACCATTATCTGTTCTGGCTGAAAATTTTTGGTGCTCAGCTGACAATGTGCAGTTCAGCCCCAATGCAACAGCAGAAAAGTGTTCATATAGATGTAAGGCCCATGGTATGGTACCAGTCTGTTTGGCCCGCGGGCAGATTGGCGCCGTACAGTTGGAAGGCACAAGAGAGCACATTTTATTAGGCTTGTATATATATATATATATATCAAGATTCTGTCCCTTACGGCTCTCCATGCCACCCCCCCCCCCCCATGCCAAGCCCCTTGCACCCTTCATTCTGTCATTTCCCATTCCTACACCTATAACTGCATTCCTCATCCACAAACATCCCTATGCGCTATGCCAGCCAACATTCTATGCACTTGCCCTGGCACATGTGCCCCCCTCAGCAATAAAGCCCCTCCCCACTTCTCTGGCTCCCTCCTCTACTGTGCCCACATTTATTATAGTGTGTAAGCCAGTATCAGCGGTGATGTTGCCCATAGCCCATACCTCTCAACTGTCCCGATTTTCACGGGACAGTCCCTCTTTTAACAGCTCATCCCGCAGAAATCTTAACGAGCGTCACCTGCACTTAGATACATTGTTTCTCACATTTAATTAAATAAGGGGGCTTTTGGCAGAGAGCCCACAAAGGTAAAAAGCCCCCTGCACTGAGATACAATTGTAACTAATAAACTAAACAGGTCTCTTGGGGGAACTGAGACTCGCAGCTTAAAGGGCAATTTCACCTTTTTCAACAAAACTGTAATAACGCATAAAACGACCCCAAAACCCCCAGAAATGGGTTCAAACTTTAAATAACCTGCCAAATGTAGTCAAATGGGAGTGGTATTTAGGGGGTGTGGTCACAAAAATGGGCGTGGAGAGAGAAATTGCCCTGCTGTGCACATTTATTTTTGCCCCTCTTACTGATTTCAGAATGTTGGGAGGTGTGCCATAGCAACCAATCCGCAATTAGATTTAAACAGTCAACTACAAGTTAGAAACAAAAGCAAAACATGTGGTTGCTATGGGCAATATCACAGGCGACACAGGCTTACACACTATAATAAACATGCACCATTATGCCCATTATATCCCCAGCCCTAATGCCTCCATCCCATGCCCCCATCTTGTCTCCAACATATTACAGGAAAAAGAAATAAACACCACACAGTTTCACAAAAGTCCATTTTTCCGCCAAAAGGGAGAAACGCCCTCCCTGACATTATACTCTCTGTGTAGCTCCTCATTGGCAAGAAATTCCCCGCTACCAATAGGATTCACCCTTTCCCTTACTCAACATGGCCGACCCGTAGTTCCAGCGTGGTGACGTCATTGGTACGCCCATTCCCCAGACACGTGTCCCGTCTCCATGGGAACGGGATGCTTTGGGGAAACTTCTAAGGAGAATATCTAGGTGCCGAGAGAGAGGGGACCGGCTGCTGCTTGTGAGTGAGTAGTTGGGCAGGGGGGCAAGGCATGCTGGGTAATGGGCAGGGGAGGGGCACCCAGGCCTGTGCCAGGGATCTTTGCTAAGTAGATTCAGGGCCAGTTATAGAGTAGGGCACAGAGGGCACAGAGGGGCCCCTTGGGGGGCAGTTGCTAATGTATTTAGTGATTGGCAGGTGTATAACCTGTGCTGCCCTGCAACCTGTATTTATTAGGTGCCTGAATTGTCAAGTGCTCTGTACTGTACTGATCAGTACTGTATTCCCCTGTACCTGTGCTATACATGCCCCTTATGGGTGTGGTAGGAATAAGGCTCGCCATCTTTTGCACAAGTCATTGCTTTTCATTTTTACCTTTAACAGTGCAGGGGGCGGGGCTTGTTATTTACAAGCCCTGCATATATTATACTATATACATATATTTATATATATATTTTTCTATAACTTTCTTATATAATGTCTTCACTAAACTTGGAAATCGGCATAGAAAGGGAAAATCTCTGTCGTTTTGCCATTTGGAGGATATTGGCTACCCATTGCATGGGGGCTATATGGGCTATTGTTAGTAAATCCTACTTGGGCCAAGTACTGGTACTTTGGGGAAGGTACTACCTATGCTACCTGGGTATGGGCCTTTATATACTGCCCAGCCGGAGTTACTGAGGGGACACTTTATATGCTTTAGTAATCCTGTGCTATTCTACTTACCCTTATATACATTGATGTGTTATATACTTATTTTTATATTGTCTTACTTTTTATATTCGCATTAGGACTCCCTTGGCTGTATCCCATGGAAGCCATTAAAATAGAGGCACCAGCTTTCTCATTCTCTCGCTCTGATACCACAGGGGGTTTCCAGATTTGCTCAACTGCCAGTCTGTAAGTACCCAGGAGATACTGGGTTGGTTCTTAGAAGGTTGTTCTTAGACCATTATTAGCATTAGTTAGATAATACCTTTAGGGAGACCTCATTTTACCAATATCATCATTTTGTTGGCCTGTCTGGCCTAGCATACTTATTGTAGGGTTAATATACCCAAATCACTGTGTAATCTAAATATAATAGAACAAAGGGAAGCCACATATTACCCATTACACACTTTTTTTGCAAACAGTGCTTTGTGTGTATCATAACTGGACATGGCTTCTAATACTAACTCATAATTGCTATTTAGCCTTGCAGATTAACGAGCGTGCCTTTGAATATGCAACCAATATACATACCAACGGGTTCATCCCACGCTGCCAATGCCGGCTCACAGTGCTCGTAAGTAAATACAACCTGATATTTAAAGGGAGAATTTTTCACTGGCTATAGGGGGCTAACAGAAAGTCAGTAACGAAAATGTCAAAACTGATGTTTGAGATGGGTAAAGCTCGGTTGGTGACTCTTGGGTCATACAAAATCTGTTTGCTGTCCAACAGAACTGCTAGACCGCCCAGTGTATTGCCCATCCCCACGGAGCTGGACATGAGTATTTCAAGTCGCAGTGGAGAATCTGACACAGGAATGAAGGAAATCTCTCATTATTCTGATCCAGATTCACCTCCGGCTGAGAAATTAGCCAATGCCACAATAATGGCCGAGCGTTTCATGAAAGAGAATAAGGTGAGGAATGAACTGCAGACCTGGATATCAGTGTTGTAGCTTGGGACGCAGCATTGATTGTTTATATATAGCATCAACATCAAAATATCCATGCATCTGTCATGCAGTCATTACTTTGTATTTTCCATGATATTCCCCAGAGCCCTCCAGAAATGGCTGCATGGACACTGCTTTGTGCTTTGTGCCTTAGTACTTGTACATTCCTCTGCCCAGCACATTATGGCTCCTTGTGCCTGGAAGCCACCAGTTGCATTTCTGAATGGGGTTTGTTGGACTCCCCAGCTGCTGTATCTAGAAGTCACAGTGTTTGGCATGGGACATGGCAGACCTGCACCTTTTATTTTCCCCACACCAGTGTGGGGTGCAGTCAGTGAAGCAGCCACGTGCCAGTCAGATCGGAATGGGTCACTGCACTTGTCACTGGGGTTGTCAGTAGCCCCCACAAAGCACAGTGTTGTATTCAGTACTGATAATCAGACACACGGGTTCTGAGTGTTCAGTGAGGACTGGCATCTATATTGTGAGCCTCGCCAGTCATTTCTGCCTCTGATATGAACATATTTGTAGACTAGAGCACCTCTCCTCACCCATACTTTGTTTCCAACAGTGTCATAAAGCCAGCCGTGAACTGATTCAGTGTGTTGCCTTGAGTCGGATAGTATACGGGGATGGACACTGGAGAATCGCCCAGGCACATGCCAACCTTGGTTACAGTTATCTGACTCTCAGAGGTACAAGCATCACTTATAACTGGGACTGGCCTTTAGCCCCCCCCCCCCCACACACACACACAGGGGACAGAGAAGCTTGGCACCTATAATAATCCTCTCTCATTAATGATATTCAGTTCTTGCCCTACATATTTATGTGTGCAGGATAATTAGAAATGTAGGACAATGTACAAATAACTTAGACTCATTAAGTAGTTGTATTAATATAGTATATAGTTGCACACCATAGGGTCTCTCTCTGGTTGACAGACTGAAGATGACTGTAGCTATATTTGCCACAAATAAGCCAATAGGATTCCAGTGATGCGCTGGGGGAATATCACAGTGGGTATCACAGTGACAGGAGCGGGAGGGTAGAACACAGCCCGCCAGTTACATACCATACACCATACTGTAATGTGTATTCTTTATGCTCTAGCATTGCCAGCCCAGGCCAGAGCGCATGCTGAGTCAGCTAAAAATATCCTGCTCCGAGGAGTGGACATGGCAAAGTCCGTGGAAGAAAAAAGAGAAATCATGGCAAGCCTTGTGACTATCTACTATACCCTGGGCATGGCCCACCTCATGCAGAATAAATATCCTTTCAGTGCCATCAGCACATGGTCAGGTGGGATGTGCATTGGGGGTGAATATGGTAAAGTGCTGAAAAAAGGGGGCTCATTCACAATCCTTAGGCAAAATAGTAACATTTTTGAATATTGCCTTACCATTGGGTATTATTGTAGCAGGTAGGGCAGCAGGTAAAAATATCAAAGTTGTGGTCATCAGATCTGAACTGGGATTTAATATAGGCTCAGGCATTTCAAGTACACAGAGGCCCAAACAGCCCCCCAGCAGCCCAATAAATAGTGACTGTCTATGGCATCTTACAGCAGCCCCTCTGGCATTTGCCAGAACCCACAGATTGCCAGTTTGGGCCTGGTGGTCACAGATCAGAAGTGGGGCAGAATGTAATAGAAAGCAACAACTGTCAGTAAGAGCAAAATGGGGGATTATGGGAGAATTATATCAAATTAAGTGAATTCAGCATGGAAAGGGACAAGAAAATAAAGGGATTGGTGTTATGGGCACCATAATTAAGAGTTCATTAACTGGATGGATTTCCTTAATTTGCCCCACTGGCAAGGACTCATACCTCAGCCTACAGAAGGTGGAGAAGATCATCGATGAACTGGAGGATATACAGGAGCGAAAGGCCATTACTTTAAAAATATCCGAGAAGGACATTGCACTGGCGCTGGGGCAGTAAGTGTAAATGTCACTGTCATAATTCGTTTTGGTATTTGACTAAATTTAGAGCAAGTGTGGGGCTGCCACTAATATCCAGCCTGCTGCCATCTAGCTGCTGAACTACAAATCTCTCAAAATGGCACATTCCGTCCACAGCTGGAGGGCTTCATCCTGGGCATGCCTGGGGTAAATATGTTGTTGTTTACTGCAGTGAAGGCCGGCTGCACCTCTGTGCTCAGCTGTGGCCCCCATGCAAGGGCCTCCTGCAGAAAGGGTTTGCAGTGCTCACACATCGGGAACTGATTCCCTGCCTCATTCATTCATTAATGCTTAGCCAAACTACAGTCATGAGCAGGGTGGCTGTAATAATAGTGTGGTCCCATACATGCATATTGCCATACCCCTGATTTGCCCACCCTGCCACAACCACAACATCTGACTCCAATGAGCTGAAACCACCCTTATTGTGGCAGTAAGTCCCCCCACTTCAACCTTGATTTAAAAAAAAAAAAAATATTGCCTTTCCAACCAGTGCAACAGTGTAATGGTTCTTATGATAGGTGCAAATGGCTGTCAGGATTGTATGCCGCATACACATTGGAGCCACTAGGGGAGCAGTGCAGCTCTGCATTGGGCACTTAGCTACCAGGGACCAGATAGGTATCCCTGACCAAGTGTGGCCAAGCGTTGGACACACTGATGGGTATCCCTGACAAACTATAATGACAAGTTGGGGTGTCCCAGGTTCTTGAGCAGGAGGTGCCATATTGCTTGCCAAGCCTTACACCATAGGTTGGTACAGATTTCTATCACTCATAAGGAGAAAGGCTGCTGTGCTCAGCTTGGCCTAAATATGACAAGGTCTTTCCCCTTATCTACAGGGCCTGCCTGCTGCAGACTAAACCGAGTTCTGCCATAAACTATTTTGAGCAAGCTGTGAATTCCATCATCTCCTCTCAAGGGGACAGCGCCTCGGAACTGATCAGTCTGTACCAGGATATGGCCAGGGCTGAGCATATGAGGAAGAAGTCAAACAGAGCCATTGAACATCTGCTGCAGGTACGGTGGCCTTGCAAGGATAATTTATTTGAGAGAACTGGCCAGCTTTTCCCACTGTACTGAATAACAAGTCCTGCTCTGAAATCCATATTTTAATTCAAAGGCACAAACATTTAAAAAAAAAAAAATTCAGCTAAGACTCCAATTCCCACAATGCCTTGCATGTGAAAATTACAGACGCATGCAAGCCATCTGGCATCATCCCCCCTCATCCCCAGCCAGCACTTGGTTGAACTTGCTATTGTTTTTCACCTGTCCTTTACCTTAGGGCAAGGGCACATGGGGTGGTTTTATGTTGCATTTTTAAAAACACAAGTTGGAGCGTAAGTACGCTAATACAGTGCTGTCCGACTTCTGTGGTAGCGAGGGCCATAATTCTTCTGGCCTATGTGGTGGAGGAACGATAATGGAAGCCAGTTTTGGCCACTCCCCTTTTTAAAACCACCCCCACTTTGCTTCTCCTAACATTACATATACTGTAGCTGTCCAGCTACCATACCGTACAGATGCTTTCTAATGGTTCTAATGGTGATACACATGTCCTGCCTTCTGACACATGGTCTGTTTATCATTATTATTCCATAGGCACATTCAATTTCCCAGGCAAACTATACAAGTGTTAGCACTGAAGCAGCACAGAGCGGGTTGCAGTTGGCTAAAGCTTACGCTGCATCTGAATATCATGGTAAGTCAGAACCGACATATAAAATTCTGATTTCAGGTTTAGCAGATGCCAATACAATGCTGCCCGCATTAACCATTAACCCTTTCCCTTTCGGAACCAATCAGCTGCTAGGCTGACCTGACCGTGAACTGAAGCCTGTCTGCTTGTGTGAATGCAGAGCTGTGATTGGTTATCCCCCTCCTACTGTGTTTCTGGCAGGGACCATTACATTAATACATGCCCACCCCCCCCATTTGAAACACTGACAGGGACCAGGGAGGATATTTTTTTAAAGCTATTATTCATTTTTAGTCCAAAGTG
This sequence comes from Xenopus tropicalis, assembly GCF_000004195.4. NCBI lineage: Eukaryota > Metazoa > Chordata > Amphibia > Anura > Pipidae > Xenopus > Xenopus tropicalis. The sequence goes on along the minus strand of NC_030677.2, from coordinate 199,196,600 downwards.
AAACCAGCACCATATCTTATTTTCATTTATGCCTCCTTTAAAAATGTATGTTTCTCCCAGCATTCTACATTATAATATTGTACAGTTCTGGCCAAGATCCCAACTTGTGAGCAAGCAGTGCAGACCTTAGTGCTAGGGTTCTGGATATAAAGCCTGGGATTGGGCTTCTTACAGAGCAGAACTGGGTGAGACCACGGGACCTATAATTGGATTAAAGCAGGTTTCAGGGTGGCAGCTCCCTTCCATTCATTTTCTTGCTGTATATTAAATATCCACAGAGCAGAGCATTCTAACTTAATTTATATTAACATTCAGCCAAATCATGTCACCTAAGAAATATCTCCAAAATACGATCATTTATCACCCAAGATGCTGCCAAAATTCTTATTCACTCTCTTATAATATCTCGCCTGGACTACTGTAAATCCCTATTAATTGGCCTTCCCCTCCAAAGACTGTCCCCTCTCCAGTCCATAATGAATACTGCTGCCAAGCTCATACACCTCTCCAACCGCTCCTCCTCTGCCGTGCCACTCTGCCAATCCCTGCACTGGCTTCCCCTACCATCCAGGATAAAATTCAAACTAATGACTCTCACATACAAAGTAGTTCATAACTCTGCCCCACCCTACATCTCTGAACTTATCTCTAGGTACCATCCAACCCGCTTGTTACCCCCCTACTGACCTGCTCCTCAACTCTTCTCTCATTCCCTCCTCACACGCTCGCATTCAAGACTTTGCAAGGGCTGCCCCCCTTCTCTGGAATTCACTCCCACAAACTGTCAGACTTTCTTCCAATCTCTCTGCCTTCAATAGATCTCTAAAAACACATTTATTTAGAGAAGCTTACCCTAATCTAGTTTAGCAACACCCTGTGCCACACCTCTCACAACTCTGGTCATGCCCATTCCCACACCTTGTGTCTCAACCCTTTCTCCTTGTAGATTGTAAGCTCTTTTGGGCAGGGCCCTCTTCACCTCTTGTATCGGTTATTGATTGCTTTATATGTTACTCTGTATGTCCAATGTATGAAACCCACTTATTGTACAGCGCTGCGGAATATGTTGGCGCTTTATAAATAAATGTTAATAATAATAATAAGGTGGCACCAAGGCTCTATACATAGAACAGGCCCTACAAGGTGTTGTTTCACAGGAACAAGTGCTACGTGAGTAGGTTTGTAGGTTTGAGAGCAGTGGTATCTGTAGCACGGGAGACGCCATATAATGGACAGGCTGTGTTTCTGTTATTAGAGGCAGCACAAAGGTTCTTCACAGAGAGCCTCGGCGCTTACCAAACAGCGGCAGGTCCTGATGACCCCCGGACACTGAATGCCTGTGTGGAATTCAGCAAGTGGCTCATCCAGATTGGGAAGAAGCAGGTAGGAATGCATGGCATGCCTTGCCCCTACATCTCCCTACAGTGGGTGGCCAGCCTCCCATGGGACTGGTTCATTGTATCACATGTTCACCACCCTCTCATGATCATTTGGTGAAACCAGACCGAAATGTATATGGCTGACAAATAACCCCCTCTTTTCATTGGTCAGCATGAAACTGACTCATTGGGCCACAGGTCAGTCAGATTAATGCAACCCAGCAACTGCTTGCTGTGCTTACACTGATCTGGTGGGGCAATTTCGCCATTCTAGGCACAACTTATACATGTGGGGTTATTTAATAAGGCAAGTTGGTCCACACAGGAAATCCAGGGCACTGATGCCCCTACCAACGTGGACCACACTTCTCTCCTACATCCCTTGAGTTACACTTGTTTTATCAGCAGCAAAATAAGTGCCCCTAGATCATTTTCCTATATGAGGGCAAATTGCACATTCTAAATAGACTGAGATCTGACTATAGGGGGGCCTAGTTATAAGTCACCTGACCCGATTGGCTGCTAGAGTGAGAAAAGAAATCTTCTGCTTGGGGTCAGACTAAAGGGCTTGAATAGCAGATGCCTGCCACAGTGTAGTAGCTTTGAAAGGTTTCCTTCAGGCAATTTTATCTTCCCCACAAGAATATATAACAGCAGTGTCACCAAGTGGTTTCTGCACCTAATTAGTGTCAGAGCGGGCCCTGCATTCCAGGCACTCCTATTGAGCTTTGGGGGCCCCAGTTCAACACTGCTGCCATTTGGCTCCTATAATATTGTGATAAATTGGCTGCTAAATACTCACAGGATCTTTGATGCTGGGACATTGGAACAGAAAGGTTAAACCTGCAACCCCCATCTGTAGCCTAAACACCTGCACTCCCATTATGTCTGTTACGCTGCCCAGCCCCCCCACTGAGATGTAGGACTTGCTGTATATTCATTTGTCTTGGGCTGCAGGAAGCGTACAAGCTGCTCCGAGGGGCCGTCAGGACGGAGACAGAATTTAGTGAAGAGCTGGCTGAGATCCTTAGTATAATGGGAAGCATATGCTTAGCCGATGGGAAGATACAGAAAGGCTACAAGCTGCTGAAAAAGGTCAGTTCTTATGGAAGTGTCTGCTCAGTTCTTTGGACTGGCGATACCACTGGCTTCGTAACCACACTATGGTCATACAGTACTGCCTAGCAGTTCCCCATGCTTTACAGGGCAGCTTGCCATAGCCACACTAGCGCATTTTGCTGTATAGGGGTCTCCTCAAAATATTGAGATTATACAGCAAAATGGTGCAAACCCATAGCAACCAACCAGCAGTTAATATCAGTGTATAGTCCGGTTGGAGTTAATGCATACATTTAAGAGAATATTATGGTACCAAACGCTTTACCATGCATAAGTAAATGTGCCTTACTGTGCCTTAATATGGGGGTATAGCTCAGGGCTTCAGGCAGTTATACAGGGAATATTACTCATGTATTATAAGGGATAATGTACACCCTACTGTAAATAAGGATATTAGAAGTCACTGAGGGATTCTGTGACCATATAAAGGCACAAGGCTGCAGGCTGAGTTATACAGGGAATTCTGTGGTTTTGTGACCATATAAAAGGCACAAGTTTTAGTGACAGTTACTATAATGTGTAGGTTGAATTGTTTGTCCTACAGCCACAGTGCTATGACCCTATACACATACAGTGCAGCCAGCAATACTATGCACTCACCCTACTAACATTTATTCTTCCAGTGCTCAGACATTCAGGTTGCAGTGTATGGATCCCAGCACAGTAAAACCAAAGGAACACAAAATCTCCTCACCACACTGAAGAGGTAAGTTATATACTGGCCCAGCTGCCTGGCAATTCAGCACAGACAACAATGTGTGGAGCGCACAAAAATTTAAAAAAAAAATGTTTTTTTTTTGCCAGGTCTGGAGTGGTTGGAGACTGAGAACAGCAAGGAATGCAGAATATCTGAACATCTCCTACTGGGAATAAAGTGGGATTATGAGACTTGGACTGCAAAGCAAGGAAAGGCAACAAGTAGCCAGGATATCCAGATAAGTCTTTCCTACTCCAAATGTATATCTTTCTACTGCTGTGCCCCAGATCATGCTAGATCATGCAAGATTTTGTATTTATTTCAGTATAAAAACATTGTTTTGCCAAGAGCGTCATTGCCTTCTGTTTGGGTCATTAATCATGAAGGTGCATTGGGAATCTGAACGCTAACTGCTGAATCCGGATACAAAGCGCTGGTGCTGGCGGAGGAGCCAGATATGCTTGTGCCAGGCAATATATTATCATTGGTTACTTAGTTTAGTTGGCTCCATCCATCTATGGGAACATACAGTGTTTTCTGCGTTAAATAAAATGCCCCACAAGCCAGCCGCCTGTTTATGACCTAAATCTACATTAAGAATAAAGAATGAAAAGCACCCATACAGCAGCAGAATAGCTTTTAGGATAAGGTTTAATATACAAAACAGCCATACCCCGTGCTAATACCCCCTCCCCCAATACCCGGCCCCCCAAACATCACATGCGTTTCTTAGCCATTCTCTGCCTTTTGAACTGCTTGTCTTTCCTCTTCACCTTGGGCTTGGGTGCCGGTGGCTCCGTCTCAATGGTCTGAGGTTTCTCCTCAGCTGGAGTATAGAACACAGACTCTGTGGGATCGGCAGGGATAACCGGTCTGTCTTCCTCCTTCTTCATCTTCTGCAGCTCCTTTACCTGCTGCTTCTCTTTCACCTTGGCTGCTGTCGCCATTCGGATCATTCGCCGGTGCTTCAAATGGAACACATAGGATTTTCATTAGCTAAAGGGGGCTCAGCGCGACACAGTGGGGAAAATAGTCAGGGCCGAACTACAGCTTCCATTAATAATGGATGAACAATCAAGCTTCTCCCAGCTGCACTGCAAGAAACCAGACCCTTCATTTTAGCCCCCCCAATATAGATGTGCTATACCAGCTGTTACCAGAATACGAGGGTACCAAAACCCCTCAGCTCAAATAACTTGTTCTAGATTTGCCTACAAGAAGAGAATCCACTAGTTCTGGAACGGGCTCTAGATGGTGATGGAACGATTAGCACCACGCAGCTTGAACCCTTCCTACTCTTTTTGGACCTGCAGGTTCATTTGGATGTTCTGATTAATCCTATATTCAGCGGCATAACAACCCGGACAGCAGGGTCTGCTTCATTGCTGCATATAAATCACCGCTCCATGCGGTCTCTCAGGTAGACATGTGGGCGGAGAGTGGGGATTAATATGTGAGCTTGAGTCTACTCTGCACCGGCCCCCCTGTAGAAAAAAGATAAAAATCTTTGGGGGGGGCAGAGCAGAATAGGCTCACCCAGCCCCCACCCTCTCACAGTAGTTATGCCACTGTCTATAATTAACTAACTGATCATTTGGCAACTTTTCCTGGGACTCAGTTTCGTAAGAATGCAGAAGCCTAAATAACAGGCCTATAAAGGAGGTCCCAGCAACCAGTGTGCCATGATGGCAGTGAATACCGTACCATGTTTGGAGACTGGTAGTGAGGGTTCTCATAGAGTGTCGGCCCTCCGAAGCTTCCCTTGAAAATCTTAATGAGATTTAGGACAAAACGGGGTCCAATTTCCACCAGGGCTGCATCCTCTTCTATAACCTGATAGACACAACAACACAACTTATTATTCTGATTGTACACACACTGGGAAGGGTGCAAAAAATAAACACTAAGGCTGATGTATCTGCCTGAAACCAATGTGCAATATTTGGGGACTAGCACTGGGAATTTAATCTACTCTCCTGCATTCACAGGACTGCTTCTCCTCGTCTTACTGTAAGGCTAACATTCTCTTTATAGTACAGTATTGAGTCACATGGGGCACAGTTCCTAACAGGGACCCTTATATCCCACCAGCTTTGCATCTGCATATAAGCTTAGCAAGTCAGAGAAAACTGACTGAATTAACAACTGTTTGGTACCACTTATGTGCAGCACATACATATATGTATATACACATGGATTCTCTGGGATGATATATGGCTTTAACACAGATAACACAACAGAAATATGGGAAGCGTCTCTCGCCCAGCCCTGACGCCCAAGACTGACCCCCCCCGTTACCCACCTGATAATTCCTAAACCAGATGCGGTTGTCGGCTATGGAGAAAGTGAACACGTGGTCCACAAAAGGTTGGCTTCTAGGGTGATATCTCGGGGTTCCGAAAATCTGAATAAGGAGACAAGCAAAAGGATATTTAGGGGACAGACTATACACCCCCCCCCCCCCCCCCCCCATACAGTAAACAGATGAGCATATAATATAATGTACCTGTGTAAGTAGCTCTTTCAGCAAAGCATAGTGAGGGTCCCGGTCAAATGCCTGAAACGAAAAATGATTTTACTGAGTGGAAGGGAATAAAAGAGGAAGAGGAGAGAGACATATGGTACAGACAGGCCCTGTATTAAAGGGGAACTCCAGCTTCTCAACCACTGCAATCTGTGCCTTCAAAAAGTAGGAATAAATACCATTTTTATGTGCTGAAATCTAGCTGCAAAACAGTTTCTCTCTTTCTGCATCATTTGAAATCCTGGCAGGGGAGAAGGGACTAAAACATTCATGTTATAAATTATAATTTCTCCTCAGCTTACAGACAGCATGCAGGAACTACATAACCCACATTTAGTTTCCACCTATCTTTCTACATTCTCCCTTCCTGCTTAGCACAGACAGTGGGGCAATACTCGAGTGGCAGCAGACAGAAAGGAAATAGCATGATAATTGTAAACTGTGCCAGCCCCACCCAATAGAAGTGCTGCCAATCAGTCTACTGACCGGATCAAAGGAGAGAATCGGCCGCGAGCCTTTCAGGCAGTTCCCAGACATCTTCAGTTCTGCCAGTGTGTGAACTGCAAAAATGAAAGGCATCATGGGTTAGCACCTGAATATACTCAAAACAACAGCTCCCAGCTTTCAACCAACCACTAAAATTCACAGGGCAACAAAAACCAATGCAGAGGAACAATGAGATCTTTATCAGCTACACAGGGCACAGAGCAGCAACTACTATAGGATTAACTTACTATTCTGAACCAAGAACTTAGCAGAGGGACCCTCGGGGGAGTTGGATAACCTGCAAGGAAAGAAACATTTTAGACACACACATCTACTTATTCTAGGTTACTATCAAGGCTTAGAATGTGGCATTTATAGCCATCGCCCACAGGCTATACACATCGCCAGGCATAAACATTTGTACATACAGCTACACACCACACTAGTAACCTGCACGCTCAAATAAGAATCTGCTTGTTCATTACCACATATACAGATCCTGCTTCTTCTTGGCTTCAAAATAGATGCACTTATTGCAGTTCTTCATTTCACAGACCTAGAAACAAGGAGAAAGCAAATGAAGAAATCAGGAACAAGTCCCTAAAACAGGCCAGTAACCTGGTTTCTACTCTAACCTGATATTACATCCTGGGCTGTGGGCAATTAGAACATACTATGAGTCTCCCAAATATGGCATTAAATCTCCTAAGTGTCCCACTTGTTACCTGCAAGTTTTTGCTATGCAGTATTTGACTAGCAAGAGACTAACTGGATAGCAGGTATAGTAGGGATAAATGGTGCCTATAGTAGCAATGGGGGGATAATAGCCCCTGGGAAGGGACTGGGGCTGTGGGATAGCAGGTATAGTAGGGATAAATGGTGCCTATAGTAGCAATGGGGGGATAATAGCCTCTGGGAAGGGACTGGGGCTGCGGGATAGCAGGTATAATAGGGAGAGATGGTGCCTATAGTAGCAGTGGGATAATAGCCTCTGGGAAGGGACTGGGGCTGTGGGATAGCAGGTATAGTAGGGAGAGATGGTGCCTATAGTAGCAGTGGGGGGATAATAGCCTCTGGGAAGGGACTGTGGCTGTGGGATAGCAGGTATAGTAGAGAGAGATGGTGCCTATAATAGCAGTGGGGGGATAATAGCCCCTGGGAAGGGACTGGGGCTGTGGGATAGCAGGTATAGTAGGGAGAAATGGTGCCTATAGTAGCAGTGGGGGGATAATAGCCTCTGGGAAGGGACTGTGGCTGTGGGATAGCAGGTATAGTAGGGAGAAATGGTGCCTATAGTAGCAGTGGGGGGATAATAGCCTCTGGGAAGGGACTGTGGCTGTGGGATAGCAGGTATAGTAGGAAGAGGTGGTGCCTATAGTAGCAGTGGGGGGATAATAGCCTCTGGGAAGGGACTGGGGCTGTGGGATAGCAGGTATAGTAGGGAGAGATGGTGCCTATAGTAGCAGTGGGGGGATAATATCCTCTGGGAAGGGACTGTGGCTGTGGGATAGCAGGTATAGTAGGGAGAGATGGTGCCTATAGTAGCAGTGGGATAATAGCCTCTGGGAAGGGACTGGGGCTGTGGGATAGCAGGTATAGTAGGGAGAGATGGTGCCTATAGTAGCAGTGGGAGATAATAGCCTCTGGGAAGGGACAGGGGCTGTGGGATAGCAGGTATAGTAGGGAGAGATGGTGCCTATAGTAGCAGTGGGGGGATAATAGCCTCTGGGAAGGGACTGTGGCTGTGGGATAGCAGGTATAGTAGGGAGAGATGGTGCCTATAGTAGCAGTGGGGGGATAATATCCTCTGGGAAGGGACTGTGGCTGTGGGATAGCAGGTATAGTAGGGAGAGATGGTGCCTATAGTAGCAGTGGGATAATAGCCTCTGGGAAGGGACTGGGGCTGTGGGATAGCAGGTATAGTAGGGAGAGATGGTGCCTATAGTAGCAGTGGGGGGATAATAGCCTCTGGGAAGGGACTGGGGCTGTGGGATAGCAGGTATAGAAGAGAGAGATGGTTCTACCCAGTAACCCTAACGCCAAGTAGAAGCAGAAACATTAATGACTGGCAGGTTACTCACCTCATTTACTACAAACAGCTTGTCCTTACGGTCCATTTTTGTTTCTGCAGAGAGTAGGGGGAAAATCAAGGAGCAAAATTAGCAAAATTGACATTTACTGATCTAAAGCAGTTAGTAGAATGAAGACAAGCATCTTACTGGTTGTTATGGGACAAAGAAAATGCAAAGGTACAAGGCCTTGTATAAAGCTACTTAGGGACATAAAGAGACAGACAGAGGCTGTGCTTCTTCCATTAGGGCATATAGGTATTAGATATATATTTAGAGAGAGAGAGAGAGAGACACAGACAGACAGACAAACAAATAGGGGCTGCACTACTCCCACCTGCTTTTGTGTGGGGCATTAATGTCCGGAGGTCCTGCATTAAATGCCTGGTTCGGAAATTGATGCCACGGGAAGAGAATATGAGCACCCTCTCTTTGTTCTTCCATTTGCCCTGAGAAGAAATAAGACAAAGCACAAGTCCTTTAGCCCCTCTCTCTGTGTGCACCGGGCAAACTTACCCCCTGAGGCGCCTCGCGTGTCTTATGTCCAAGCATGGGGGGTGTAGGGGAAGCTTTTTTCCTTGCACCTCCTATATTGCCAGGATGCCAAAGTAAATGAGCAGCTCATGGCACTAAAGGTACAATACGCCACAGCACTCAGTGACCTACCCACTGCCATTCCCACCAGGGAACAGATACAGGTAACACAGTGTAGTGGTTTCAGTGCAAGTTATGGTGCAACCCCCCTGGGGCCAGGAAAGGCAATTCTGTTTGTCACTTGTCTATCCCGTTCCAGCCCTGCTCTGAGCTGCAGCATTTATTCAGGGCTCCCTTTCTCTCATAAGGTTGCTCACCCCTAAATATCAGGCTGAACCCCTCACACCATGGCTCTAGCCAGAGGGCTGCTGTAAGGTGCCACAGTCACTTCTGAGTGGGTGACTATTTAGTGGGGGGGCAGTTAGGCCCTGGCATTTCAGGGCTACAGAGGCCCAATGTGGGATCCCTGCCCAGGCCTGAGCCCTACTTCTGTTAAACTGCTGCTAAACTCTCTGCATGCCCAGGCTCCTGAGAATTGTAGGGACAGAGGGAAAGCTGGAGGGGCCCAGGCTCCTGAGAATTGTAGGGACAGAGGGAAAGCTGGAGGGGCCCAGGCTCCTGAGAATTGTAGGGACAGAGGGAAAGCTGGGGGGGCCCAGGCTCCTGAGAATTGTAGGGACAGAGGGAAAGCTGGGGGGGCCCAGGCTCCTGAGAATTGTAGGGACAGAGGGAAAGCTGGAGGGGCCCAGGCTCCTGAGAATTGTAGGGACAGAGGGAAAGCTGGAGGGGCCCAGGCTGCTGAGAATTGTAGGGACAGAGGGAAAGCTGGGGGGGCCCAGGCTCCTGAGAATTGTAGGGACAGAGGGAAAGCTGGAGGGGCCCAGGCTCCTGAGAATTGTAGGGACAGAGGGAAAGCTGGAGGGGCCCAGGCTCCTGAGAATTGTAGGGACAGAGGGAAAGCTGGGGGGGCCCAGGCTCCTGAGAATTGTAGGGACAGAGGGAAAGCTGGAGGGGCCCAGGCTGCTGAGAATTGTAGGGACAGAGGGAAAGCTGGGGGGGCCCAGGCTCCTGAGAATTGTAGGGACAGAGGGAAAGCTGGAGGGGCCCAGGCTGCTGAGAATTGTAGGGACAGAGGGAAAGCTGGGGGGGCCCAGGCTCCTGAGAATTGTAGGGACAGAGGGAAAGCTGGAGGGGCCCGGGCTCCTGAGAATTGTAGGGACAGAGGGAAAGCTGGAGGGGCCCGGGCTCCTGAGAATTGTAGGGACAGAGGGAAAGCTGGGGGGGCCCAGGCTCCTGAGAATTGTAGGGACAGAGGGAAAGCTGGAGGGGCCCGGGCTCCTGAGAATTGTAGGGACAGAGGGAAAGCTGGGGGGGCCCAGGCTCCTGAGAATTGTAGGGACAGAGGGAAAGCTGGAGGGGCCCAGGCTGCTGAGAATTGTAGGGACAGAGGGAAAGCTGGAGGGGCCCGGGCTCCTGAGAATTGTAGGGACAGAGGGAAAGCTGGGGGGGCCCAGGCTCCTGAGAATTGTAGGGACAGAGGGAAAGCTGGAGGGGCCCAGGCTGCTGAGAATTGTAGGGACAGAGGGAAAGCTGGAGGGGCCCGGGCTCCTGAGAATTGTAGGGACAGAGGGAAAGCTGGGGGGGCCCAGGCTCCTGAGAATTGTAGGGACAGAGGGAAAGCTGGAGGGGCCCAGGCTGCTGAGAATTGTAGGGACAGAGGGAAAGCTGGAGGGGCCCAGGCTCCTGAGAATTGTAGGGACAGAGGGAAAGCTGGAGGGGCCCAGGCTCCTGAGAATTGTAGGGACAGAGGGAAAGCTGGAGGGGCCCAGGCTCCTGAGAATTGTAGGGACAGAGGGAAAGCTGGAGGGGCCCAGGCTGCTGAGAATTGTAGGGACAGAGGGAAAGCTGGGGGGGCCCAGGCTGCTGAGAATTGTAGGGACAGAGGGAAAGCTGGGGGGGCCCAGGCTCCTGAGAATTGTAGGGACAGAGGGAAAGCTGGAGGGGCCCAGGCTGCTGAGAATTGTAGGGACAGAGGGAAAGCTGGAGGGGCCCAGGCTGCTGAGAATTGTAGGGACAGAGGGAAAGCTGGAGGGGCCCAGGCTGCTGAGAATTGTAGGGACAGAGGGAAAGCTGGAGGGGCCCAGGCTCCTGAGAATTGTAGGGACAGAGGGAAAGCTGGGGGGGCCCAGGCTCCTGAGAATTGTAGGGACAGAGGGAAAGCTGGGGGGGCCCAGGCTCCTGAGAATTGTAGGGACAGAGGGAAAGCTGGAGGGGCCCAGGCTCCTGAGAATTGTAGGGACAGAGGGAAAGCTGGGGGGGCCCAGGCTCCTGAGAATTGTAGGGACAGAGGGAAAGCTGGAGGGGCCCAGGCTGCTGAGAATTGTAGGGACAGAGGGAAAGCTGGAGGGGCCCAGGCTCCTGAGAATTGTAGGGACAGAGGGAAAGCTGGGGGGGCCCAGGCTCCTGAGAATTGTAGGGACAGAGGGAAAGCTGGGGGGGCCCAGGCTCCTGAGAATTGTAGGGACAGAGGGAAAGCTGGAGGGGCCCAGGCTCCTGAGAATTGTAGGGACAGAGGGAAAGCTGGAGGGGCCCAGGCTCCTGAGAATTGTAGGGACAGAGGGAAAGCTGGGGGGGCCCGGGCTGCTGATCCCATTAACCCATTAGTTTCTGCACATAACAGCAGCCCGAGGTACAGAACCATATACACTGATTATGTCAGGAGCAGAGTTAGCGATCAGGGAGAGACATGTGGCTTTATGGCTCCCCAGTGTGAGGGCGGTAAGCAATGATCATGGGATATTCAGCTGCTGACTTACACCCCTGTGACACTGGGGGCCCAGGCCAAACCTACCCTAGGCTGCCCCAAAGCTCTGAGCCAGCACTGCCCCCGCCAGCCAATCCCATTACTGCCCCCGCCAGCCAGTCCCATTACTGCCCCCGCCAGCCAGTCCCATTACTGCCCCCGCCAGCCAGTCCCATTACTGCCCCAGCCAGCCAGTCCCATTACTGCCCCCGCCAGCCAGTCCCATTACTGCCCCCGCCAGCCAGTCCCATTACTGCCCCAGCGCGGCCCCAGGTCTCTCACCGCTGATACAGGCTTGGGAACAGTGAACTCCTCTCCGGCCGCCCCTTCCTGCTGGGTCCCAGGCGGCTGCTTTTTCGCCTTCTTGGTGTTTATAGCCGGCTCAGCCAGAGAGCCACGTTTCCTCTTGTAGGCAGCCATGCTGTTATGAAGCAGGAAGCGGCGAGACTCTCTATGCCGTGTGTGAACTCTATGGTAGCGCTCAGGTACTCAGGGTGCCAGCGCCATCTATTGTCGCAAAAGGGAACTAGGTATCACAGCTGAGCTGCACTACCAACCGCAAGCACTAGGTGTCACTGTGGCGGTAGTACAATCATACACAGAACGGATAAGCCCAGTGCCACAGCATACACACAGATACCATACAGAATGTCTAGGGCTGCTCAGTCCATTTTGATTGCAACTCTGAGCACAAGGTCCCATGGACGAGTGAATGGACTTGCCTAGGAGTCAGATGTATCAGACAGTAATAGAAGAGATGGAAGCACAGCAGCCGTTGCAGAACAACTCCCTGCAATCCCTTCCACTCGCTGGGTAGAGGGATGGCAGGAGTTACAGATATGAAAGCTCCAGAAGAGCACAGACTGTGGACTAATTGAGGTGATACTGACCCATCCGTTTGTACAAAGGTAGGTAAACCTGTAAGTCCCACATATTTTGGGTCAAGCTACACACCACTATTTGGTAAGCGGAACTGATTCATAGTTACCCAAATCCCTTTCCGAATGGCATTGGCTGGGACTAGCAGCATTGTTGCCACTATAACCCTGCTACAGATCTGTCTGAAGGAAAATAGCTATTCCATATATCCTCAAACCTTTTCTTCCCCCCCTGCATATGTTGAACAACTGCCAACATTAACCTGAAGTTGTGGTGCGACATGATATGGAGGGTCAGGGCTTGCCCACCAGTGCCCTTAGCATCATTACAATAACCATCACTCAGTATTTTTACAATATTTTATTCCAAAATACATTATTCTCAGCAGATAAATGGTACAGAACATTGCATAGAAGCAGAAGTGCTACATAAAGGGGAGGCTTTGCTCCCATTGGTCCTGCTCCCACTGACAAGCAGCTTGCCTCTGGCACAGCCCGGGGGTCGGGCAAGCTACTCGATATACATGCAAGTCGCCCAGGTAATAGCAGGAGGGCCACAATGATAGAACCAGAGAAGGTTTGCTGTAACAGACTGCTGATAATCATGGGGAATAGTATGGAACCATGTATTGTACTCTCTGTGACTGCTGACTGTAGCAAAGTATTACCTTATTAAAAGGGTTGTTCACCTTTGGGTTAACTTTTAGTATGACGTAGAGTTTTATTCTGAGACAATTTGCAACTCTGGCAGAATTAGGGCTATATATACATGGGAGATTTGGCTTAGATTTTAGATTACACAGCAGATTTTTCTATCAGTGCTATTATTTTTTTTTTAACCCTCGCAACCACATCTGACTTGACCTGTCAATCCAAAACCATCCTACATAATCTCCCATGTAGTTTAGCAGTAAATAATTGGATGGGATGGAGCAGGAGAGCAGGACACAGCTGTTCGAGCTGCTGAGGTTCCAGAAGTCCCTGCAGGATCAGAACAGTGGGCTGATCAGAGAGGCCCTCGGTCCCTGACAAGGATCAGTAAAACCCTCTCTATAAAATGGCATTAGGCACCCTGTGGTGAAGGAATGTACAGTCCCATCTGAAGGCTCCATGGGGAAAGTGAGAGGGGCGTCAGCCTATGGCAATGCCTGTGCCTCAGTCTATACATCGGCCTCACTCACTTCCTCGTCTGGGCAGCAGTAATACTCTACAAAGCAGATCTGCCCGTCCTCATTGCGGATCATATACTGCAGGGAGAGAAAGCCTCGGTTGTCCGTCCTGATAGACACCTTGCAGGATAGGGCCAGCGCCTTTGTGGAAGGTTTCAGCAGAGAGATTTTATATCTGTAGGGTAAAGGCAAAAGTCACGGTCACCTAAACCTCTATGCACAATATCAGCTTACAGGGGGCTTTAATTGGTAGGAAATCTTGTTTTTATTCAACCAAAACTTGCCCCCAAGTCAGGAATTCAAAAATAACTCCCTGGTTTGGGGGCACTGAGAGCAACATCCAAGGGATTGGTGAGCAACATGTTGCCCCTGAGCCACTGGTTGGGGATCACTGATGTAGACAGTAATATTCTGAGACAATTTACAATTGGTCTTCATTTTTTATTAGCAGAGTTTTTTAAATTATTTTACTTTTTGTTCAGGAACCCTTTAGTCTGGAATTCTAGCAGTTATCTGGTTGCTAGGGTCCAAAATACCTTAGCAGCCAGGGAGTGGTTTGAATAAGGACTGATATATGTATAGCTGACCTGAATAGAAAGAGAAGTAATAAAAAATAAGAATAACAATTGTAGCCTCACTGGCTGCTTGGCTCAATAACCCCCATGTGAAAGCTGGAAAGAGTCTTATGGAAGGAAGTCGGCACATAATTCAAAAACTATAAGAAATAAAGAAGACCAATTGAAAAGTTGCTTAGAACTGGCCATTCTATAACATACTAAAAGTTTGTTATTAAAGGTGAACCATCCCTTTAAAATCTCCATACTGATGAAACACAGGGAAAAATAGCCCCAGTTTAATTACCAACACAAAGCAATTAACATTTAGCATTTACTGGTCTAGTGCAGCTAGAATGCAAATATATGGCTGCTAGGGTCTATGGCAGAGTTTACCAGCATTACTGCATAATATTCTAATAACGGCCCTTCTAAGGAGCTCTGTGTTAATTAAGAGAAATTGAGTCTTTATGTTCCTATGCTGTAGATTTTTTTGGTTTAAGATATTAGGGCAGTAAGTGAGTATTCTGGCCAAGAAAGAACAGGGAAGTGTAATAGAGAAATGATTCCCATGCAACACATACAAGGGATCCACCCTGTTATTTACCTGTTAGTCTGAGTCTGAGTGCAGTGGAAAGCTTCTATCAGATCCGAATCTTTAGGATAGTCTAGGTGTGCGCTTCCGGCATTGCCAAATGTGGACAATCTACAGGGTGAGACAAAGCCAAATGGTCATGTGATTGGTGTCACTGTATTTGTACCTGATCCCAACTAAAGTATAATTTATCCTTACTGGAGGCAAAACAATCCTATTGGGTTCATTTCATGGTTAAATGATTCCCTTTTCTCTGTAATAATAAAACAGTACCTGTACTTGATCCCAACTAAGATATAATTACCCCTTATTGGGGGCAGAACAGCCCTATTGGGTTTATTTCATGGTTAAATGATTCCCTTTTCTCTGTAATAATAAAACAGTACCTGTACTTGATCCCAACTAAGATATAATTACCCCTTATTGGGGGCAGAACAGCCCTATTGGGTTTATTTCATGGTTAAATGATTCCCTTTTCTCTGTAATAATAAAACAGTACCTGTACTTGATCCCAACTAAGATATAATTACCCCTTATTGGGGGCAGAACAGCCCTATTGGGTTTATTTCATGGTTAAATGATTCCCTTTTCTCTGTAATAATAAAACAGTACCTGTACTTGATCCCAACTAAGATATAATTACCCCTTATTGGGGGCAGAACAGTCCTATTGGGTTTATTTACCGTATTTTTCGCTGTATAAGACGCACCCAATTTTAAAGGAGGAAAATCTAGAAAAATCTGCCAGTAGCACATCTGTCACTGTCCCGCCGCACACAGCCTGCCCAGCCCGGCATTGCCATTCCCAGCTATCCGTACATGTTGCAGCCGGAACCCGCCCCCACACACTATGGTCCAAAGGCGCACATCTCCCGGTCACCTGAGCACTGACATGACGGCACAGTGTCACACTGAGGGATACTTTCTGCATGTGAGAAGAGACGCCCGGCCCTCCCCCCACGGAATCTAATTGTACATGTAGTGCCATATTGCCTCCTCCCCAGAAACAGCTGCCCGGGCTGTGCGTCCCGGCGCTGTCACAGCAATAACACAAACTGTCTGAGTGTTTCGTTCCACTCGTGTTCCACTCATGTTCCTCTGTGCACCCACACTCACCTCATACTTGAGCGCGGCCCGCCTGCTCCGTCATTTCTATTTACTACTCCCCACCCTACCCTACTAGCACCCAAGAGGCCCCCCAGTATGGGTAAGCAATGCGAATTAAAAAAATACGAAAACCTGCAACTTGTTGCCATAGCGACACTCGGTGTGACGTTCTGCCGTAAATGTGCATGTTGTCAGACGTCCGGGGGGGGGGGGCTGTCCCACAGTACTGCCGGGGGTTGGCCCATTCACTGAGGTGCCTGCTGATCCCATAGCCGCTCAGGCTGCTGAATGCTGTGCATATTCCATGGCTGCAGAGCCGGCCTGAGACACTAAGGTGACACTCTCTGGGGCCAACTGGCGCCTGTACTCGAGCATGCTGGAAAACCTGAGTGGGGCTCAGGCATATTCGTCGTATAAGACGCACCAACTTTTCCCCCCCAGTTTTGGGGAAGAAAAAGTGCGTCTTATACGGCGAAAAATACGGTAATGGTTAAATTATTCCCTTTTCTCTGTAATAATAAAACAGTACCTGTACTTGATCCCAACTAAGATATAATTACCCCTTATTGGGGGCAGAACAGCCCTATTGGGTTTATTTAATGGTTTAATGATTCCCTTTTCTCTGTAATAATAAAACAGTACCTGTACTTGATCCCAACTAAGATATAATTACCCCTTATTGGGGCAGAACAGCCTTATTGGGTTTATTTAATGGTTAAATGATTCCCTTTTCTCTGTAATAATAAAACAGTACCTGTACTTGATCCCAACTAAGATATAATTACCCCTTATTGGGGGCAGAACAGCCCTATTGGGTTTATTTCATGTTTAAATGATTCCCTTTTCTCTGTAATAATAAAACAGTACCTGTACTTGATCCCAACTAAGATATAATTACCCCTTATTGGGGCAGAACAGCCCTATTGGGTTTATTTCATGGTTAAATGATTCCCTTTTCTCTGTAATAATAAAACAGTACCTGTACTTGATCCCAACTAAGATATAATTAATCCTTACTGGAGACAAAACAATCTTGTTGGGTTTAATTAATGTTTAAATAATTATTTAGTACACTAATAGTGTTATGTAATAAAAGACACTAAGTTTGCCCAGGAGCAGTAGCCCATATCAACCAATCAGCAGGTAACATTTACTGGTCACCTGTTTAAAAGCAAACATCTTATTGGTTGCTGTAGGTTAAAGCTATTGGGCAAACTTCGTGCCTTTTATTACATATGGGGATTAGAGTATGGAGATCCATTATCTGGAAAACCCCAGGTCCCGAGCATTCTGGATAACAGGTCCCATACCTGTATAATGAAATTATGATGGTGAACTCAGCAGAGCACTTGAGAGCAGCCTGGAGAGCCATATCCAATCCCAGAGCCTCCAACTGGACAGCACCGGCACTGGTATATACATTCATTCAAGCTGACAGCCAGTGTTTCTCGTGGACTTTACCATTAATTTCCCAGCTGCTCTAATCCCACTGCCCACAGCACTAGGAGCTTTTGCCAAGCAACAATAAATAGCCTAATAACCACAAACATTAGAAAAAGGAGACCAGACGTACCTAAAATATGGTTTATCAGGAGACATGATGATCTGCAGGAAATCGCTGGTCATGTCCAGTTCAGCAAATGCTTCTCTAAGTCCTTCTGATTGGAGGATAATTTTATTAAGGACGTTGGTGCTGCAGAAATCAAAGTCCAGAGTCTCCTCGGGTTCCTGTGTGTGGATTTTGCACACTGTCACCACCCCACCTTCTTCTAGAAACAAGACAAGGGGGTGACCGTATCCTTGGTAACACATCTTTAAAGCCGTAGGTGTGCCTATGACGAGACAGAAGTGTAAAGCGCTATAATCAGGACTGCTATGCTTTCAGCCTGACACAGGAACACGTCTACTAAATGGAATAAAAATGTGATTTTCTGATCCTGAGCTGTCTCTAGAGGGCAACAAATCAAATTAAGGGTGATTTTGTGAAAGGAGAATAGTCATTTCCTAATAAGCGTTTCCTGATTGGTGGAGGGAAGGGGAACTTCATGGCACTTAACAGATAACTGTTTAGCAGGATTGTGGGTAGGAGCAGGTGCCCCAGGGCTTACGGCTCAGCCTAAAAGCACCGGGAGTACCAGTTGTTGCTTGCACCCTGTATCTTTCTATAGCTTTACTCACATATAATAAACTAAATTGCATTAAAAGTTAAATCCCACAACAAATAAAGAACCATACAGAGGAGAGGTTATACCTGGCCCAGCGCTAGCACCAAATATCGTAAGACAATCCAGCAGGACGGTCAGATTGATCCGAAACACGACAGACTCCTCTCGGATATTGAATTCTTGAAAGATTCCAGCCTGTGAGAAAGGGAAACAAAGAAGGGTGAGCTGAGTGTTCACAAACAATGTAAAGTGCCAAATATATCCACAAGCCCGAATGACTGAATAGAATGGAGCCCGAGGTACCGCACTGCATAGCAGGCAGCCATCATTAGAGAATCATGTCTTGGGCTCTGGAGAAAATATTACATAAGTAATGGGTAGGAATGCCAGGTTGGAATACCCAGTCTATAAGTACTGGATAGGAATGCCCGGTCCATAAGTAACAGGTTGGAATACCCAGTCCATAAGTACTGGATAGAAATACCTGGTCCATAAGTAACAGGTTGGAATACCTGGTCCATAAGTAACAGGTTGGAATACCTGGCCCATAAGTAACAGGTTGGAATACCTGGCCCATAAGTAACAGGTTGGAATACCTGGCCCATAAGTAACAGGTTGGAATACCTGGCCCATAAGTAACAGGTTGGAATACCTGGCCCATAAGTAACAGGTTGGAATACCTGGCCCATAAGTAACAGGTTGGAATACCTGGCCCATAAGTAACAGGTTGGAATACCTGGCCCATAAGTAACAGGTTGGAATACCTGGTCCATAAGTAACAGGTTGGAATACCTGGTCCATAAGTAACAGGTTGGAATACCTGGTCCATAAGTAACAGGTTGGAATACCTGGTCCATAAGTAACAGGTTGGAATACCTGGTCCATAAGTAACAGGTTGGAATACCTGGTCCATAAGTAACAGGTTGGAATACCTGGTCCATAAGTAACAGGTTGGAATACCTGGTCCATAAGTAACAGGTTGGAATACCTGGTCCATAAGTAACAGGTTGGAATACCTGGTCCATAAGTAACAGGTTGGAATACCTGGTCCATAAGTAACAGGTTGGAATACCTGGTCCATAAGTAACAGGTTGGAATACCTGGTCCATAAGTAACAGGTTGGAATACCCGGTCTATAAGTAATGGATAGGAATACCCGGTCCATAAGTACTGGATAGGAATACCTGGCCCATATTTACTGGATAGGAATACTTGGCCCATATTTACTGGATAGGAATACTTGGCCCATAAGGACTGGATAGGAATACCTGGCCCATAAATAATTGATAGGAATACCTAAACTGGTTACATGCAAGTGGCCCCTCAGATGTAACAGTATTGCTGTGGGACTTATGGGGGGATCTCCCTCAGCTTGCCCTGCTCCCTGCGTATACATTAGCTCACACATAATCAGGGGCTTAGGGTGTAAGCGCTGGATAAGGGAATAAGCCCCGCTACCTGAATGAAGGCGTTGGCCTGCAGACATTTAGCATTTTCCACCGTGACTTTAAGGCCATTGTTGGTAGCAAAGCAGGACGCGTGATCCTTGAAGTGAATGGCTTTCAGAATGTTGGACAGGTTCCTGGCGTTGTCCAGGCTGCAGGTTAACACGTACTGCTCATCGTCCACTTCAGGCTGCGTCAGGAAAGGCATACCCAGGGCCCTGTAATAATAATAAGTGATTTATTTAATGTTTAAATGTTTTTAGTAGCCTTAAGGTACAGTAATCTAAATTATTATTATTATTAGATCATATATAGAAATAGAGAGAAAGTCCTTTTCAACAATATAAACGTGCCCTTCAATGTGTGTTTTTTAATAAGTGGGTGGAGCTATAGAGGGCGGAGCCTATTAACAAACACATGGAAGCAAGTGAAAATAAGTACCACAGTAATGTTCAAACCTTTGGATTCAGCCAAGTATCGAATCATCCAAAAATGATTAGAAAATGTTTACTGCACTACAACTCCCAGCAGTCTTCAGTATACAATAAGGGTGATGGGCCAAAAAACATCTGGGAAGTCCTAAACACAGGGAAGAATAGTGAAGCTGCACAGTGAGCCGCGGATAGTAAGGGTTGGAGGGCCGCGGATAGTAAGGGCTGGAGGGCCGCGGATAGTAAGGGCTGGAGGGCCGCGGATAGTAAGGGCTGGAGGGCTGGATGGCAGTAAGGGCTGGAGGGCCGCGGGCAGTAAGGGCTGGAGGGCAGTAAGGGCTGGAGGGCCGCGGGCAGTAAGGGCTGGAGGGCAGTAAGGGCTGGAGGGCCGCAATGACACATTTACTGCTTCCCCCCAGTAAGTAATAATCACCCCGCTACCTGCAGGTGGGAGCAGAGCGGCTGCGCACTGGAGCAAACCAAGCACGTCAGAACGCACCGGAAGTCTTGGTTGCCCTGGTAACCGTCTGCCCACAGGAAACTGCTTCCTCAGTCACCCCTACCTCAGAGCCACTTCCGGTTCCGGTCCGCACGTGTAGCCCTGACAGAGCCGGCAATGAGGTGCCACTACGAAGTGCTGGGGGTCCGCAGGGACTGCTCGGATGAGGATCTGAAGAAGGCTTACCGGAAGCTGGCTCTGCGCTGGCACCCAGGTGAGACGCTAGGGGCACTGGGGCTGCTGGGCATGCTGGGAGATATTCTTATTAGCATTGCTATAACACTCAGCTGTGCTTCAGTCCCGCCCCCACAGGAGCTTCCCCTCTGCTGTTCCTATTCCAGTCACACTGACACCAGCTGGGGAGGGTTTGGGGTGAGGTAGGAACACTAGTTAGGGACACTCAGGTGGCTGAATGGGGGGAGTGGGAGGGCTGAAGCAGTGAGCCCAGACTAACAATGACTTGGCTGCAGCCATCTAACTGCCCAGGGTATACTGTAAGAAAAACTCAATGGCTGTCCCGGAATTCTGGGAGTTGTAGTTCAGAGAGGGTAGATTACAGGACTGTTCAGTTACAGTGTAGAATGGCATAGGGAGACCAAGGTAAGGATGGGGCTAATCTAATGCAGAGCGCATTGTGTGTATGTATATGTTTATTTATAAAGTGCTACTTATGTACACAGCGCTGTACAGTAGAATACATTAATACAAACGGGGGGTTATTAAGATAATAATAGATAAATACAAAGTATAACAATAAATACAAATAAATACAAGATACAGTTGCAATAAGTTAAGAGTCAAAGACACAAGAGGATGGAGGTCCCTGTTCCGCAGAGCTTACAATCTATATGGAGGTATTGCACAGAAGGAACTTGCAGGAGGCGCTGGAATGTGCTTGCCGTGTTTAAAATGAAGCTTTCATAATCATGTTCTAACGGGAAGGGTTAATTCCACATTCAGGACAATGTGCAGCTCAGTGCAACTTTTATTCATGATCATTTACTCAGTTGATGGAAGGGCCTATCCCCCATTTACTGGCTGTGGGTATGAGGGTGCCAGCTAGAAATTTAGTCTGGAAACTATTTCTGCCTACCAGTGGCTACTCCCCTTGTTGTATTTGTAAGTGGGTGTCTGTGTGGGTCTAAGCCAAACAAACACGTACAGTTCTCTAATAAGGGTTAAAAAGATAAACATCAAAGTATTTCCCTCTATTCCCTTATGAATGTATCGCTGACAGTGTAAAAGACATTGGGAGTATCCTGAATCCATCACTTGTATTTTTCCAGATAAGAACTTGGACAACTCAGAGGAAGCTGCCGAGCAGTTTAAATTAATCCAGGCTGCCTACGATGTTATTAGTGATCCCCAGGAGCGAGCTTGGTGAGTTATCAGCTTATGTTGGGAGGTAATAGGACAAACCCTTTATTTTGCCTGTATTTTTATAGGAAACTAAAGCCCTTGATTATACCAATTCATTCAGGAAATTCCAAATGTACATTATATATATATATATATATATATATACAGTATATATATATATATATATAATAGAAAGAGTGCCGCACACACAGGGACTTGATACAAAAGAAAAAGTGGTTTTATTGAAAAAATTCCAACGTTTCGAGCACAATCTGTGCTCTTCCTCAGGGACAAACCTCAGGAAGAGCACAGATTGTGCTCGAAACGTTGGAATTTTTTCAATAAAACCACTTTTTCTTTTGTATCAAGTCCCTGTGTGTGCGGCACTCTTTCTATTATATTTTTGTTTTTTGACCTGCACCAAGGGCATTTGGACTTGTATAGGGTGTGCTCCTCCCTGTATACTATATATATATATATATATATATATATATATATATATATATATAACAAGCAAATTCTCAGTGTGAAAGCAAAGCAACTATTTTGCCATTTCTCATTAAAGGTGAAGACACACTGAGCTACTAGTAGCAGCTACTTTTTCATGGCTACTAAACACCAGCAAAATCCCCTGCCATAGACAATACTAAGACTTGCCTCTGCTAAAACACATGTAGAGACAATTATCAGTAAATGATCAGCAAAACTCCCTGTTCGGCGCAATTTCGCGCAAATCGCGCCGCCGCGTCTGCCATCCCGCCGGCAACTTACATGTTCGCCGGTGGGATGGCAGGGGGAAGGCAACTCGGGGAGATTAGTCGCCCGTGAACAGGGAGTTTTGGCGCGGGCGACTAATCTCCCCGTGTGCCAGAGCCCTAAAATGTTGCTGCTAGAGACCACTGTTTAGCTAGAGGCGTGAACCAGATACAACATCAGTCTGAAGAGTTGCAGTGTGACACCCCCCCCCCCATACAAGGGCAGAACAAGTAGGCTACTGAGCCTTTAGAATATGCATCAACTGAACCTGTTACATAACAGAGAGTAACAGCACCACTAAGCCTACACCAACTAAATTAAAGGGGAACTCCACCCAAACACAACTTAAGCTTTTTGAAAAAGTAAACATAATTTTAGCAACTTTGCAATATACATCAATTTAAATATATGAATTATTTTCATGATTTTTAATGTTCCCCTGCTGATCTGGCTGACTACTTTGAGACTCAAATAAAATGTAACAGTAGTTACAACTGCCCTCAGCCTGCATCCTCCTAATCCCACAATCCCCTGCATGTTATATTAATAAGGAAAGGAACATCACAGTGCAATGTATTGTGGGTTATGTAGTTCCTGCATGCTGTCTGTAAGCTGTGGAGAAGTTGTTACAATATGTAACATAAGTGTTTTAGTCCCATCTCCCTTGCCAGGATTTCAAATGATGCAGAAAGAGAAGAACTGTTTTTTATTTTGGTTGAGAAGCTGGAGTTCCCCTTTAAATTGCTAATTATGTCAATGACAGGTGTCAGAATTATAATGAATTGGCTTGGCCAGAGTGCCATTACTCGCTAGACACTTGGATAAAGATAGCAAAAACAAACTGATTCAGTCCTGTTTCATGATTTATGGTTAAATGTGTTTTATCTTCATAATAAGGTACGATAATCACAGAGATGCCCTGCTGAAAGGTGGGGTGGATGGAGAATACCAAGATGACAGCCTGGATCTGCTCCAGTATTTTACTGTAACCTGTTACTCTGGCTACGGAGATGATGAAGAGGTAAGAAATTCTTCTCTACCATCCAGTGCACATTACTGTAATAATGATGGCTATTTTGTACATTATATACTAATACATATTTGAATATCATATGTAATAAGTTTTATTACATTAAAAAATCGCAGAACCTCTTATGCAGTGTTAAGGGTAAGATTTCAGTAACCAGCGCTGTACCTTTCAGGGATTCTATTCCGTTTATCGGCATATCTTTGAACTGATAGTGAAAGAAGAAATGGAGAATAAAATCGATGGGGACTTGGAGGAATACCCGTCGTTTGGAGATTCACAGAGCGACTATGACACGGTACAAGATCTGTTTTATGCCCACCTATCTAAGGGGGTAGTTCCCCTTTAAATTAATTTCTAGTATGCTGTAGATAATTTGCAGTTGATCTTAATTTTTATTTGTGGTTCAACAGCTCTCCTGTTTGGGATCTCAGCATTTATCTGGTTGCTATGGGACTAGTTTACGCTAGCAAAAGGCAGTGTTTTGAACAAGAGGCTAGAAAAGGAGTATGAGAGGGCCTGAATAGAAAGTAATGAAAGTAAGAAGAGAGATAGTTTTGAGGCTGCTTTTATCTGTGACCCCATTTTAATACTGGAAAGAGGCAGAAGATAAAGGGAAAGTTGTAAACTATAAAAAATAGACAATTACTAAAAATAGTACATTCTATAACGTACTAACATCTTCAACAGCTTTCTGGATAGAACTGTGAAGTATGAACCCAGCTTAACCATTCAATGACATTTCTCCAAGCACCCCAACAGGCACTGTAACTTTAACCTTGGGTTCTCTACCACTCTAGTCTGGAACTTAACTCTGTTGTCTGCTTTTAAAATTGAAAATGCCCCTTTAAATGCAGGACAATTTTTTTCTCAAGCAGGATTGTTAGTTGCATCCAGGTTATCATTGCAATGGGTGAGTGTATGTGCAGTTTATTATTATCTGTAAAAAACGGAGGCATTTCCTCTCCCCTCCCACAGGTAGTGCACCTGTTCTACGCTTACTGGCAGAGCTTCTGCACAGCTAAGAACTTTGCTTGGAAAGAGGAGTACGACACCCGGCAGGCTTCTAACAGGTTTGAGAAACGGGCCATGGAGAAGGAGAACAAGAAGGTCCGAGATAAAGCTCGTAAGGAGAGGAACGAGCTGATCCGGGAGCTGGTGGCCTTTGTAAGGAAGAGGGACAAACGGGTACAGGCCCATCGCAAGATGGTGGAAGAGCAGAATGCAGAGAAAGCCAAGAAGGTGGAGGAGCTGCGTAGGCAGCAGAAACGGCAGCAGGCAAAGTGAGCAAATTTCCGTTATACTCATGGGAAGTGTCACGCTCATGGGAGTGGTCTAAGGGTGAAGACACACAGAGCTACTAGTAGCAGTTACTAAAATAGACAATGCTAATCATTTACTGATAATTGTCTCTATGTGTGTTTTATCAGAGGCAATTCTCAGTATTGTCTATGGCAGGGGATTTTCTGGCATTTAGTAGCTGTTACTAAGTAGCTCTGTGTGTCTTCGCCCTAAGTGCTGTGTGTGGAATAAATCAGTGTATTGTGTTAAAATGTCCGGCACAAAAGGCTATAATAGAGAAAAGCCCAGAAATAAGGTTAGGAAGCAGTTAGAACTCAAAGTCCCAGCATCCCCTTTCCAATTCAAATGGGAGAAGGATGTGGCACGTAAAGCTCTGCATATCCTTGGGCTGTTTGGACATTCCCTGTCATTTTTCCTATATACAGTGTTTTATTCAATGCAAAAGAATAACCTTTATTCACGGTGCACACAAACAAACCAAGGGCACACATAGGCCACTTAACATAATATAAACTATCTGTTGGTTATGTGTTCATTCTGGGGATATAGTTTGCCTTTAACCATTCTCACTGCTTATATCTTCATCCTCTAATGAAGGAATGGTCAGCCTTTATCACTCAAGGTGTTGTTGTTCAGCATTCAGTGTGTTGCTGCCGGCCCTAATGGCTTTGATGCACAGTATGGGATTAATGGCTTCTCCTTTCCCTGGCTGGCAGGCTTGCCGAGCAGTACAAAGAGCAGAGCTGGATGGCCGTGTCAGAACTGGAGAGGGAGCTTCAGCAAATGGAAGCTCAGTATGGGGCACAATTTGGGGACCGATCGGATGATGATGCTGAAGATACAGAAGAGCAAAGAGATGGGCAGAATGGTAGGTACTTTGTATACTGAGCCCCGTACAGCTGCGGCGGATGAGCTGGTTAATATGCTTAATGTAAAACATACACAATTTGTGCAGCAGTATAAACAGCGACTGATTCCCATGTATGAATCACATGACTTGCTAATCACTGACTTCTAAGGGGGTCACTTGCATAGATTGGTCCCTCTCATTTTCCTAGAAAAGGTGGCTAATGCCTATTCTAATTGCCTCACAGGTAAAGCGAGCGAAGAAGGGGAGGAAGAGGAGATGTATGACGACCTTTACTGTCCCGCTTGCGACAAAGTTTTTAAGACTGACAAAGCGTAAGTTTCCCGACACATTCATTCTGGGGATGCAAAATAAAGCTTTAAGCATTTTGCTATCCCTTAATTACACCCATTTATATAATTGTTTTTTTCTTAAATAATTTAAAATATTTTTTTCTTTTTACTTTAGAGGGTTGGTGTTGATGCATACTGTGTATTTTAATAAGTGGCTTTGTTGGTTCTTAAGTGGGCACCAGGTTATACCAGTAAAGTGAGACAGTTATCCATTTTCTGAAAAGTAGATTTACTTTTACTACACTGCTGCCTGGTGAGGTCTGTGTCTGCATTCATGTATGAGAGGAGAAAAAAGAGAGTTTGGTGGGGCAGGACAGACAAGGCAGTAGACCCAACCTCTAATGCAGTCAATTACAAAATGTGGGTGCTTGTTTTGATAAAATTCAAGGTTGAATCACTCACTGTTGTGGTTATCCCTGGAGCCATGGATAGTGTGTGTTAGGGCCATGTTTTCTTAAGTCTGTCACCTTAGCTAAGCTTGTCATAAGCTAAGGGGGCCAAATTCTTTGACTGCAAAGGGAGGTCTAATGTGAGAGAAAATAGCAAAATACTATTAAAGGGGCTCTTCACTTTTGTATCAGTTTCAAATAATGTACCCCAAACAGTTACAGCTACTTTCTGCTCTTAAAATAGTGAAGCAGAAGTTGGTTCTAATGAAGCAAAAGTCGGTTCTGCTCTAGGTCTATTAATGGCCAGAGAAGTGCAGAAAATACAGAGACAGAAATATTCAGGCAGCTATAACCCAGAGTGAGGGACATTTCTAAATGTTAAGCAGCTTTAAATGTGCAATTTCTGTAAGAAGTATACGTCTCTATAAAGTCTTCACTAAATATTTGCCACATTCATAAACAGAATGAAGAACCATGAGAAATCGAAGAAGCATCGGGAGATGGTGGCCCTCCTGCGGCAGCAGCTGGAGGCAGAGGAAGAGGAGTTTAGTGGCTCGGTGGAAGAAGAGGACAGTCAGGCCCAGAATGGAGAAGCAGAAATCTCTTCTGGAGAGGAGGAAATAAAGGAAATGCCAAAGTAAGCACTGAGCGCAGGGAACGCTACTGGGGAATGAGCATAGAATGAAATGAATAGCTGGGGGAGTAGTACTTTTAGCAGATAGTCAGGGCAGGGTCTCATAGGCTCTGTAGGCCTGGCAAGATACTTAGCAGTATATTTTTATCCATGTGAGTTTCTCCCCACCCCCAGTTGCTTCACAAGGGCAGAAGTTTTCTTTCATTTTTTTGTGTTTATGGCTTTTGTGAATAATCTTTATTTTTTTATCTACAAATTATAGGGGTTAAATTAGTTTTTATATATAGAGAAACAAAGAGAGACAACATTTTCTTAAAATCTATTTTGACTTTTAATTCCTTCAGGCTTTCCAAAAAGCAAAAAAAGAAAAAACAGCAGAAATCAAAGGTAAGCTGGAAAATGAGTTGGCACAGGGGCCATAAACATTTATCGGTCTTGTATGTGTGTATGTATGTATGTATGTATGTGGGGTATGTAATGAAATCACTTGTCAGTGTGCTGCTGCTGCATTTTCTTATTTGTTATCTCTCCTAATACTTGTGAATAGAGAGCTGTAAACTTTGACCCTAAAATCCCAAGTGAGCATTTTGGCACTAAGGTACCACAGTTCTTTCCTTTCACTAGTATTAGGGGGATTGAGAGGGGCAGCGGGGGCATTTTGTTTGCTGTATGGCAGCATCAAACCCATGTTCCATAGTCCTAAACAGCAGCTGCTTTATATAAACTGTAGTATGGTTTCTGAGGCAAATGCGCTGTGCAGGGTACATTATAATGCATGTAAAAACCTTTTCATTTTTGTGGTTACTGAAATCTGGGATAAATTGCTTTACATAATTATAATTATTATACTGGGTAGGAGCTTCCATGCTTCTTATGAGATGAAAAGGAATGTTCTGTTAGGAGAAATGTCCTCTTCAATGCGTCCTACTGGCTGGTATGTTTTCCCTTTGAGGGGTTGTTCACTTTTGAGTTAACTTTTAGTATGATGTAGAGAGAATTTATCAGCTATCTGGTTGGTAGGGTCCAAATTACCTTAGCGACCAGGCATTGGATTGAATGAGAGACAGATATATTAATAGGGGAGGACCTAAGCAGGAAGAAAATCATAAAAAGTAACAATAACAATAAAACTGTAGTCAGAAGAAGTCAAAAGAAGAAGACAATCATTTAAAAACTATAAAAATAAATAAATAATGAAGACCAATTGAAAAGTTGCTTAAAATTGGCCACACTAAAAGTAAACTGAAAGGTGAACCACCCCTTTAATACACCCTTTTATTGAGCAAAGCAAATGATTTTATTGACAGGCGTTGGATGACAGCACTGATGGGGAGCAGGCTATTAAAGACAACCCAAATGGACACAGAGAGGGGAATAGCCCAACGTTGGTTAGTGCAAGTGAGGAGCAGAATGGCGTTGCTTCAGACCCGGGCACTGAGGCTGAGCCACAGATCGGCAATGTAAAACCGTATGTATTTACTGTGCCGTAAGTTTATAGGCATTGCTTTGATAATGATCCTATGATCCTGTAGTAAAAGGCACTATGGTTGCCCAGGTCCAGTAACCCATAGCAACCAATTGGCAGGTAGCATTTACTGGTCACCTGGTTAAAAGCATAAAAAGTTAAAAGCAAACATGTTATTGGTTGCTATAGGTTACTGCACTAAGGCCTTTTATTAAATAATGGTTTTGAGCTGGGTACAAAAATAGCAAAATGCTACATGGACCAATAGCCGAAATGTCATTTTTTTTCCCTCCTCCTTAGAGCACCCAAACTGAAGGGTAAAAAGGCAAAAGAGATGAAGAAAGCAGCCAAGCAAGCAGCAGCCCCCCTGCAAGATGAGGTATGAGGTGCATTTCATAATGGGCATGGGCTGGCTTTTTAAAGGGCAACTAAACACATTTATTTTGTTTCCCTTATGCATACTGCCCAGTGCAGTTGGGATTTCCCCTGTACTAGTCAAATGACCATCATGTGAATTGATTTTGTTTATATTTTTTTTTTTCAGGAGAATGAGGCCCCCTTGCTGTGCAACACGTGTTCCACGGAATTTCCAACTCGAAACAAACTGTTCAGTCACCTAAAGACTACCGGGCACGCACTGGCAACCCCTAACCCTGCAGCTAGTAATACAGCGCCCAACAGCAGGAGCAAAAAAGACAAACGTAAAAACAAATAAAACTCTGGATAAAAAAACAAACTGATGTAACTGGAAGATGCACATTGGTCTCCGCTGTTCCTCATTGGCTGACTTATACTGACTTGCAAATTGGGCAGCGCTGCTGGGGCTGGAGGTGAGCAGTATCCGGAGCAGATATCGGAGCAGGAAATGGATGATATAAAGAATTGATGCTGGGAGAAACCATGGCCGTCCCACTGTTCTGCACAAATTGTCTAATCACGGTGCTTGATGCCAGTTTCTGCTGGGGATTATGGGGGTTTCCAGATGGGATGCTCTTTTTATGCAAAAAAGCTTTGTTTTCAACACTCTCTTTACTAAGTTATAAATGAGTTTCCCTTTTGCACTACAGACGGACATCATAGACTTTCTGCTGTCCAGGAGCGTAACTACAGAGAAAGCACACCCTGCAAGGCAACTGTCCGTCTGGAACAGAATCCAAAACCAGTCAGCTATATTTGTATTGGCTGCAGCTTTGCTTATTGTCTCAGGCGTTTGTGTGTATGTGCAGTGTGATTAAAGGATAAGTAAACCTTAAAAATGAATGTAAAATTGCTCAGAGTGCTTTTCTAAGCACTTTTGCAATATACATTGGGTTTTTTTTCCACTTTCAGAGCTATTGAAGTTTTTATTAAAGGGGAACTCCACCCAAACACAACTTGAGCTTTTTGAAAAGTAAACATAATTTCAAGCAACTTTGCAATATACATCAATTAAAAAAAATATGCAGCCTTTTCATGGTATTTAATGTAATAATATGGTTTGGAACAGTTCCCTAAGCCCCGCCCCCTGTTCCCCTGCTGATCTGGCTGGCTAATTTGAGACTCAAATAAAATGTAACAGTAGTCGCCTGTCCTCAGCCTGCCTTCAGCCTGCATCCTCCCAATCCCACAATTCCCTGCTGCACGTGATGTCAATAAGGAAAGGAACATCACAGTGCAATGCATTGTGGGTTATGTAGTTCCTGCATGCTGTCTGTAAGCTGTGGAGAAGTTGTTACAATTTGTAACATCAATGTTTTAGTCCCTCCTCCCCTGCCAGGATTTCAAATGATGCAGAAAGAAAAGAACTGTTTTGCAGCTGGATTTCAGCATATAAGAATAGAATTTATGAATATTACATGTATTTTTTAGTTTTTTTTAAAATGCCTCTGTTTATCATATTTGTGTTTTCTTATAAAATAACCTTTAGTGTGAGTTTTTTTATGTATTATTATCAGATTTTCAGGTTAGAACTTTAGCCACTATCTGGTTGCTATGGGTCAGTTTATCCTAGCAACTGGGCAGTGGGTTATATGAGATGACTTAAAGATGAATAGGAGAGACACTGAATAGAAAGATAAGGAATAAAAAGTAACAATAGCAATAAAAATGTGGCTGCCGGGGTCAGTGACCCCCATTTGAAAGCTGGAAGGAGGCAGTGGAGGAAGGCAAAAAATTATAAAAATAAAAGTAGACCAATCTAAAAAAGTTGCTAAAAATAAGTCATTCTATAACTTACTGAACGTTAACGTAAGGGTGAACTTCCCCTTTAGAAAATCAAAATCACTCAGTATCCACTGTTTATTTGCTCTTTGACTGCAGCAACCATCAGGGGTTAATGCAATGTGGCTGAATGCAGTGGGTATATGGAAGCTCACTGACGGCGTGACTGTATCTAGAAGTGCTGCCTAATTGTTTATAAATACTATCTAAATCCAATTTAAAATGACAACAAGCCTGGACATGGGGGACCCTGTCTGGCCAATCACAGTGCATGTATTATAGGTAATAAATTATTTTGGTACCAAGTTCTTGTGTGGTGATTCTGTGCCCCAGGAGTAGTTGTAATTGGCAGGGAGATGCTTCTTGTGCCCAATGTTACCATGGTAACCAGAACCTGCAATGTCGCATTCCTTCCACATTGTAGCTGCTAAGTAAGGTAAGGGGCTTTTAAAGGAGAGGGGGGGGGGGGGGTAACAGAGTTTTTTACCTTTAAGTTAACTTTTAAAATGATGTAGTAATATTCTGATACAATTTGCAATTGGTCTGTATTTTTTATCATTTGTTTTTTTTTTTTTTAAATTATTTCACCTTTTGTTCAGCAACTCTCCAGTTTGGAATTTCAGCAGCTAGCTGGTTGCTAGGGTTCAAATTTCCTTAGCAACCAGGGAGTGGTTTGAATGAGAGAGATATATTTGTAAGAGAGGACCTGAATAGAAAATAACTAATGCAAAGTAACAATGAGAATAAAACTGTAGCCTCACAGCAATTGGTCTTTGCCTGCCGGGGTCAGTGACCCCTATTTGAAAGTTGGAAGTCAGAAGAAGGCGGCAAATCATTTGAAAGCTGTAAATAATGAAGACCAGTTGAAAATTTACTTAGAATTGGCCTGTCTGTAACATACTAAAAGTTAATGTAAAGGTGGACAACTGCTTTAAGAGCAGATATTACAAAATGTGCTGTTATCCTATATTTATCCTTTAAATAGACTGGATTATGAAAGCCTGTCTATGTGCCAGTCTAAAAGATCCATAGTGCCAGCTTCATATTGTGTGTTTAGTGGGAGCCGCTGGCTGGGCATGATCGAAGCACAAAAAAAAAGGTTAAAAACTGCCCAGGCATGAGGCATTATATCTGGGAACATGGCACTTTTTACCTGGGCTCTTGGCACTTTAGCAGGGCACGTGGCTTTTTACCAGGGCTCTTGGAACTTTACCATGACACGTGGCACTATACCTGGGCACGTGGCTTTTTACCAGGGCTCTTGGCACTTTACCATGACACGTGGCACTATACCTGGGGACATGGCACTTTACCGTGACATGTGGCACGTGTACCTGGGCTCTTGGCACTTTATCAGGGCTCTGGGCATGTGGCATGTGTACCTGGACTCTTGGCACTTTACCTGGGCACAGTGGCATTTGCCCACTGACTGGGCTTCAGTTCTAACGGTTCTTCAGTTTTTGTTTTTGTAAGAAATTGTGCACAAAGGGAAACGCATATATTACAGGGACAGAGCTGCCAACTTCCACTTTGCCCATATTTACAGGGTTGGTGATCGGGCCCTTTAGTTAAAGGGGGCTTCAGGCCAGGTACCCCTGGGTGATACATTGTTCACTCATACTGGGTATGGGCACAAGAGGCTGCTGATAAAACGGTCACCAACAGGGGGCATGTGGGTGTTTATGTGCCCTCTTGCGCTCCTTGTGACAACCCTATTCAGACTTACCCATTGACAGAAATCACTGAGCATGATTTGCAGTTTCCCATTTTAGTGAGTGGCAATAAGACTGTGACATTTCATTACCCCAGTGCTAAAGATGGGGCATGAGGGGTTTATTCTCATTGTTTGCTGTGCCCCCCCCACGCCTTAATAAATGACCCACACAGCACAGGATACAGAAAGGCAACATCCGAGTGTGTAATAAAAGACTGATTTATTTCTCACTCGAGGTAAAATGGTTATGTGTGCGTATGGTCTGGGTTGTACCTGCTTGAAAATGTCATGGCAGCCGCCATGGGACTCCTTAACATAGCTATAATGATAGAGATTTCTATTAATACAAAATACCTTTCAACCACTAAATAGACTAAACCCTTTATCTGGGGATTGGGTGCTTCCATTTGCTAAAGGTCAGTATCACTGCCGGCGGATCAGACACAGACGTAACGTATCAGTGGCTGCTCATCTCTGGGACCTCTCCATGTGCCTGGTTAGCGCTCGGTGAAAAACGTCTGCAGCAAAGGCGACATCTTCTGATGTGACGCACATCGGGGGTTTGATCCGAAAAGTCTGGGAACAAAAACAAATGATATTACTGTTTGGTTTTATGTTAAAGGAAAACTATACCCCCAGAATGAATACTTAACCAACAGAGTTTATATTATGTTAAGTGACCTATTAAAGAATCTCCCCAAACTGGAATATATATATCAGTAAATATTGCCCTTTTACATCCTTTCCCTTGAGCCGCCATTTAGTGATAGGCTGTGTGCTCCCTCAGAGATCAGCTGACAGGAAATAATGCAGCTCTAACTGTAACAGGAAGTAGTGTGGGAGTAAAAGGCAGAACTCTGCCCATTCATTGGCTGATGGGGCCTAGCATGTATGTGTGCCTTGGCTTGTTTGTGTGCACTGTGAATCCTATGATCCCAGGGGGCGGCCCTTAGTACTTAAAATGGCAGTTTTCTATTTAGGATTACCCAATGGCACATACTAAAAAAAATACTAAAAAAGTATCTAAGTATTCTTTGCCTTGCTCAGCTTCCTGATCTGCTGATTAATGCTGCTAAGGCTTTCAGACCCAAAAGTGATGCCGATATCAGTTAAACATGGGTTTGTTCCGATTGCCGTTACCTGTCCGTATATGCCTCCCTTTCCAAAGAGCACCCCCATGTCTTTACAGTCCTCCCATATGAGGTTCATCTCTTGAGCAGCGAGTGGTTTTCTGGATTCCTTTAAGAAAAAAAAAACACAGAAGAGCAATATGATGGGTGCGGGGGGAAACAGTGACACAAGAAGGCTCAACTGCAACTGCAACACTATTTGCTAAGCAGGGTCTGACTGGGCCGCCGGGACACCTGGAAAAATCCTGGTGGCCCAGACCCGACCCGACCCTTGCCCGCGCCCCCCCCTCCCCGCCCGACCGCTCCTGCCCCGACGAGTTAAATGTATGCGCTCAGGGTAGGACGTCGGCTGGGGGGCCCTCCGGGGGGGGGGGGCACGGGCACCTGCAGGGCCCCTGGGGCAGGAGCCCCGGTGGGCCCTTCACCCCCCAGTCCGACCCTGTTGCTAAGCATTTGTGCCTATATGCCCCCTAAATGAGAAAGCTTGGCCACTTGTGCTTGTGCCTAAGGGACTGCTCACTAGCAATAGGCACGTCTCTGTCTCTACAACATGCTGTCCTTTATGTGGTAACTTTCCACATCCCTCCCCAGTTCCAGCACTGTGTGTAAGTAGGTTGCCCCCCATGATAAATCACCAACTAGAGCCAGTCCTGGAATTGCATTCTCCCACCACTTACATTTTCCAACCCGACCCCCCCCATTTCCTTCCCCATGATGCACGAAAAACATGGCAGTTTTCACCCACTTTTTGCAGTTTGCACCCTGCCCTGCACATTGTTAAACACACCTATAGGATGAAGCGTATTTGCATCTACTAAAACCTGCCCAATTGTCTCCTGTCCCAATACCAGAGTTTCAGTTGATATTCCATTTGTCCACATAAAACATAGACACTAACCTTATCTTTAACCATTTCTATTCCAATCATTAGTCCTTTTCCCCGAACATCTCCAATGATCTCAAACATATCTCGAAGTTTGGCAAACTCCAGCAACATTTGGGTTCCAATGACTTCACAGTTTTTCTGCAAACCTTCCTCCTCAATGACCTGGTAGAATGACAATACACATTTTAGAGAATATGGGTCATATAATTGAATCAGAAGTATTCTGCACACAGTTAATAATATTTTGGGAGGTCTAGAGATGAGATTAGGATGTCGTAGAAGTGAGGCCTGGGGCTGGAATGCACCTATTTATGTGCAAGTTCCATCTAGAATTTATAGGGAATAGGTGGTGCCTCTTCTAAAGTGAATGTTCATAACAGTTTTCTGCTGCACCTACTGATGCAACTTGCTGTGGGAACCCTGGATCTACTGCCAAGTCCAGGTTGTTGGTAGCCCCAGGGTTCCCCAGCCTCAGTAGGTGCAGATTCATACCATTCATCAAAAGACAGGATGGGTATATTGGCAACCATTCTGAAGTGCAAGAATGTGGTTGTACATGTTGTCCCGTGATAGAATCCCATTAGCATTGCATCAGCAAGTGCTCTCCGTTTGTAAACTACCTCTATATGTATTTATGGCCTACTACATGGAAAGAATTGGACTGCATTATTCTAAAAGCACTTGAGGTCATAAAGGTACATTGTTATTATACACAGCATGATTCCTGGCTGACACGGAGCCTTCCCTGATCGAGCCAATGCTAACAGATTATACTTTTTTGGCACAATAATTTGTTTGGAGATTTTAGAGAGAAAGGCCCAGTTTCTGGAACACTGCAACTGATATTAAATTTTCTTTGCTTGAGCATCACATGCAGCGCAGAGCAAACTTACATCAAGTACCGCAGAGCCCACCGCACAGGCCACGGGGTTTCCTCCGAATGTATTGAAGTGCATAAAATTGGCAAAGGGTTTGGCAATTTCTGAAAGAAGAAGAACATTCTTAATTAATCTGGAATTCTCTGATTATACCTTAGTCTGAATCTTGGCACCCACATCTCACTGCTTTATATGGAGTTCAAAGTGGAATGTGCAGAGCAACTTCCTTTGATATACGATCACTTTTAGGGAGAGTTTATTTTGTTCCCCACCCATCCCAGCACTTCAAGTATCCAAGCCAAGTTTTTGATCCTAATTCATGTCGCCTCCATTAACTCATGTACTTCATGTTATAGAATAGCCTATTCTAAGCAACTTTTTAATTGGTTTAAATTATTTATTATTTATAGTTTACTTTTAATTATTTGTCTTCTTCTTCTGACTATTTCCAAATATCAAATGGGGGTCACTGACCCGAGCATCCCAAAAAAAACTATTGCTCTGTGAGGCTGCCATTTCATTTTTAATGTTACATATTTTTCTATTCAGCCCCTCTATTATTCATATACCAGTCTCTCATTCAAACCACTCCCTGGTTGCTAAAGTAATTTGAACCCTAGCAACCAGATTGCTGCTGAAATTCCAAACTGGGGAGTTTCTGAACAAAAAGTTAAATAATTAAAAAAAAACCACAAATAATAAAAAACGATGATCAGTTGCAAATTGTCTTATATATTGCTCTCTACATCAGTGATCCCCAACCAGTGGCTCAGGGGCAACATGTTGCTCCCCAACCCCTTGGATGTTGCTCTCAGTGCCCCCAAACCAGGGAGTTATTTTTGAATTCCTGACTTGGGGGCAAGTTTTGGTTGAATAAAAACAAGATTTCCTACCAAATAAAGCCCCCTGTAAGCTGATAGTGTGCATAGAGGCACCTAATAGCCAATCACAGCCCTTATTTGGCTCCTCCATGAACTTTTGTGTTGCTCTCCAAGTCTTTTTACATTCGACTGTGGCTGACGAGTAAGAAAGGTTGGGGACCCCTATTCTGCATCATACTAAAGGTTAACCCAAAGGTGAACAACCCCTTTAATATATGTATCTGTTGACAGAAAGAGTAAATAGTGCAGTCTCCTTCCCCAACCTTATAGCGCCTCTAGTTATGAATGAATATTTCTAATGGCTGTGTGTTAACTGACCTTGGGTTGTTACAACAGCTCCCATCGGAAAACCATTACCAATTCCTTTTGCCATTGTGACAATATCAGGCATGACATCATGAGTCTGAAATCCCCAGTAATGGCTTCCCGTTCTTCCAAAACCCGTCTGAACCTTGAAAAAAAAGAGTGAGATATGTCCCATCTGCTCATACATTTTTAGTTTGTATGCATGCAATGCTAGGACTTCCCTGGTTCAACTCCTTGGTTCATGTTAGCATTTTAGACAATGTAAACTTGTAAACAATGTAAAGGATCACAGAGTAAAAGCAAATTCAGAGCTACAGGACAGTAGCAGGATGAGAGCCTTTTAGGTGATAATAGCATAGAAAGAAAATGTCATATTATAGGACTTTATGGCAATGTAGAGGATCAAGAGAGAAGGCCCCCATAGTTCACGCACCCATTGGACCTTGTATACTTGTAACAGGGCCATTCCTCTGCTTTTTGTCTCTGCTCCCCAATTGGGAAGCCTGTAACCTGGGCTGTAACCATAGAGCATTTTGTTTCACCTACTTCATCGGCAATGCATAGACCTCCTCTCTCTCGGACAAGGTTATATGCTTCTTTTAAAAATCCTTTGGGGTACTGAACAGCTCCTCCAACTCCCTGCAAGTCAAGAAGATAAACTTGTAGAGAAGGTCAGCAATAACATTATTCCGTATTTTTCTATTTTCAATTATGCTTTGTGCATAGGCAAACAAGGATTCTACATTCTTATAAGACTAAACAAGCCCCTACAATTGATCACATTTGGCTACTTCTAACTGCATGCAAACTGTCTACCCAAGTAAACTTTCATTTAATAGGTCACACAGAAGTTGCTACACCAGTGGAATCACTGTACGTAATAAGGATTTGCCCTAGGTGCAACCAAGTCATGCCACTATGAGTTGGCTGTACCAGATTGTAAAGATTACAGTGATGGAGGTCTCATAGAACTGGCTTTTAAGATATCCAGTTTATTACCAATTATGACAATCAGTCAGTTTCCTTTAGCCACATATTTGGGTTGTTAGTTGCACTCATGTGACTGCACAGCCAACCAAAGTGGTTCAAGATCAAAGATATTTAGATTTATGGCTACGTATGATACTAGGCGGTTGATGAACAAATGTGCTGAAATCAGACAACACTCGGCCACTTTTGAGTTCTGACTTATCAGTGGTGGTTACACTAAAAATAGAGAATTATGAAACTCATTAAATAATACTTTTCTTACCTGGATTGGTTCAGCAATAAATGCAGCTACCCTTTGCCCAGTACTGGTGCATAGTGTTTCCTTAAACTGGTCAATGTATTGGTCTTTAGCTTCACAGCAACCTAATCAAGGCAAGGGCCATTAATACTCTGCATCTTGACTCTTGTACAAAGCACATACAGGGCTGAGCAAATACAGTCAATAAAAGAAAAAAAAAAACGATATGGCTAACAAGGACAAAACCCTACAGTCTACATACAGTAGCTCAGGGACAATGATGTGCAATGTGCAATGCGCTTCAGACACTCATTGTCTAGACATTATGGGTTAACATTAACAAGGCCAGAATATATTGCAGATACATGGCTGCCAACTTATTGTAGTAGAAGGTTTATTGTATATTGTAAGGTGCTTTTAGAATGGGGATCTTAGAACCACTGTTGTCTCCAAAAGTTCTCTATGAGATCAGTTCAATATTTGACCATGAATGGCCACCCCCTGCCAAAGCACTGGAAGTCAGACAAAATAAAGTTCTTGCCACTTAAAGCTTTATGGAGGCAAAAGAGGCTTTTACCCAGGGCCACCAGGACAGGGAGGTTTACCATCAGACCCTTTATCTTTGATATGGCATAACCAGCTTTCTATTAAAACTAATGTGCTGAATGGTTTTTTTTCTAATAAAAAGATATGTTCTTTTGTGAGTCATGCTTGTAGTTTGCTTTCAATCTTTATGAGTTCTGGGAACTAAGAGCTATGATTTTTCCGTATGAGGAGTCTCAGCCAAACCTCAAATTTTTCTTGTCAAAATTAAATCTAGGACATTATTATTAAAAATACTGAACATTTGTCATACTTTTCATAGCAACCATTTTCAGAGTAGCAGAAATATTACTGTACCCGGGGAGCAGCTGCATTTTCTTATAGTTTGCACAGGAGAGTCTCTGCAGTGACTGCCGCCCCAGATACCATGGAACACATCGGGACACATTGTCTGAAATACAATTACAAACAAAATGGCAGTTTTACTTCAACAGCGAATGAATGCAAATAAGTCGGGTAGCACTGCAAGGCACTATTTAGGCCTAAGTTAGTAGTACCCAAACTTTGGGACTGGAACACTGGGGGAACCTTGAGCAGCGGTATGGGTTGCCGCCTAAAGCTTAGTTTGGGGAAGATAATGCTTATTTTCTCCCTTAGATACAGCTAATGACAGTTAGGGTGAGATATTGGGGAAAAACGTATTAACTGTTCTAGAACTATGGCTGAATGACTGCAACACCAATATGTTTTAATATCTGTAATCTTGTTATCTTGTTTAACCTGCAGAAGTCCAACAATTGCCTTCTATGAGGCGTTGAGCAGAAACCTAGACTCTGGCATGGCAGTGGATGTCATCTACTTAGGCTTTGCAAAAGCATTTGTTACAGTATCACACAGAAGGTCACTGATTAAATATTTGCCTGGAACATAATATTTGTAATTGGAGAGAGGACTGTCTGAAGCATAGATTACACAGAGTGGTGGTAAATGGAACATTTATTTTCTAACTGGACCACTATTGTTAGTAAAGTACAGCAGGGGACTGTCCTTGGTCCTTTGCTTTTTAACTTGTTTATTAATGACCTGGAGGTGGGCATAGACAGTACTGTTTCTACTAAAGAGATTTGACAAAACTGGGCAGCAAAAAATGAGGAAAAATGAGGTTCATTGTTGAATAGTGCAAAGTTATGCAATTTGGTAGAAATGTATGTGTGTTGAGAAGGATCTGGGGATTTTAGTGAATAACAAGCTGTGTAACTCTAGGCAGTGACAGTAAAGTGGCTACTAAAGCAATGAGATACTGCCTTGCACAAAAAGGTCATGAAAACATAACTTTGCCTCTTTATAGGTATCTAGTAAGGCCTCACCTTGAGTATGCAGTGCAGTTTTGGGCTCCAGTCCTTAAGAAGGATATTAATGAGCTGGAGAGAGTGCAGAGACTGCAACTAAACTGGTAATGGGATAGCAGATTGAAACTATGAGGGCAGTTGGGGTTGTTTTCTCTGCAGAAAAGATAATTGTGAGGGACATGATTTCTTTTTACATTAAAGGGCATTATTGGCAGATAGGTCTAAAGTTAAAAATCACCATTTACTGCTATTCCCATTTGTTTGTTATGTTCAGCAATCAGGCATCCGCCAGTGCTGAGCCTGGAAAGCCAGTGGGTCACTGACCTTATTGCTAGTCTTTGGTTTATCATTACTTTCTATATATGAGATCTTTTATCTAAGGTAAATAGCCGAGAACCTTCCTGAACTGAACTGGAAAACAAATATATATTTAAATTGGGCCAAATACGGTATATTTTTCCCTTGATAGGCTGGAACTGGTAATTTACTAACACCTTGTGCCACAGATAACAAGAGGCTACTGAGGGAGCAGATTGCAGCAATGTTGTTTCTCTTCCCTGCTGTGAGCACAGATCACCAGTGTTCCACGGACCTTTACCCATTACTGAAACCAATAACATTTCTGCTTAAGCAAACACTGTTCTTGCATAGAAAATAAATATTTACCATGGGGCCCCTCTACTTTTGGTTCTTAAACAGATATGTTCTGATTTCCACTAGTTTCCTAATTCCATGCAAATCTTTTAATTGTGTATAGGATTATGCTTGTTTTCCTCTTAATACTGCATTTTTAAAATTCTACAGTGAAAGATCTGATCCCATGGCCCTATTTAGACACGTCAGTATAGCTAGAGTTCCATGGGCCCCAATTAAATTTTTGAGCTTGACCCCAACCTCCCTCTTGCAGTAAAAAGGACACCCACCTAACATCACTAGAGGACTAACAGTGCATAGTGCAATGGCCCATACACCAGTATATTATACCTCCATAGTGCTTCAGTGGTACATTGTATTCCTCCAGTCTATAATTCTCCAGTTACAATAACCAACTACATTCCATGTTACACTGCATAGATCCCACAATGCCCGCTCGAGACCCTCGAGAATCTATATAACATAGAAACCACACCCTGGCCCATGTTACATTGCACAGTCATCATATGTTTAGGCCTATGTCCATTCATGGCATTGCATCCTCATATTATCCACAACTACCAAACCAACTCCAAGTAGCCCCTGTTCCATAACATATAGGAATGTAGGAATATTACTACATAATCCACTGTCATAAGCAAATTGCTTAGTGATTGCTCAGGACAGGGCCCCCATCAGGGGGGCACAGGGGGGACTGTGGCCTGGACGATTTAAAGCTCGGGCCCCCTTTAAAGAATTACAGGCCCTGTAATTGGTGGTCGTTGGGTAATTCAATTGGTTGCGCCTCGTGTGACATCAGTACGCACAGGGTGCAACCTTATAGAAGAGGGGATGCAGCGGGGAGCCAGGAGACCTAGCAAGAGGATACAGCCGGAGGAAGCAGGCAGAAGAAGCAGGCGAACGCTGGGGGGGGGAGCTGGAGGATGCTGGGGGGAGCAGGGGGAGTTGCAGGAAGCAGGAGGACCCTGGGGGGAGCTGGATGATGCTGGGGGGAGCAGGGGGAGCTGCAGGAAGCAGGAGGACGCTGGGGGGGAGCTGGAGGATGCTGGGGGGAGCAGGGGGAGCCACAGGAAGCAGGAGGATGCTGGGAGGGGAGCTGGAAGATGCTGGAGAGGATGCTGGGGGGGAGCTGGAGAATGCTGGGGGGGAGCTGTGGGACGCTGGGGGGTGGAGGATGCTAGGGGGAGCAGGATGCAGTGGGGAGTGGACCATAGTATGAGGACACTGGGGGAGGACCAGCAATGTTTTAGGGGGCCCTGGGCTGGTTAGCAATGATTTAGGGGGTCCCTGGCTACCAATGTCTGTGTGTCCTTTATACTGATCTGAGGGGCCATTGGGGGCAGGGCATGGGAGTAGGGGGGCCCAGAAAATTTTGTTGTGAGGGGCCCCGTGATTTCTGATGGCAGCCCTGGCTCAGGACATTGCGCTACCCAACAGATGGAATTTTACATTTCCCTCTTTTTATTATTAATCTCTTTAAATCAAAACCCTTCGCCAGGTTTGTTATTTGTTGGCAAACTGTGCAAGTTTTCTAAACTACTGGTCGTCCCAAGAGGGAGCGATTTCCTACCGTGTAGCAGTTGGAGCTGGTGGCCACACCAGGTTTGTAGGACGCCACTGCTGTTACAGACACAGCTGTTGGACCGCTTCCATGATAACCTCCTCTGTAATAAGGAAAAATGCTCAGTTGTTGGGGCCCAGAGATATGGGGTGCTGCTATTGGATGCAGGGCATGTGGTGCGTGGGTGATTAGCTAGTCGTCTGCCTTTTACCTTCTGTGTGGGATATGAAGATCAGTGGGTAATCTTATACAGAAACACTGGGTAATCCTATATAGAAAACTGCCATTTTAAGTACTAAGGGCCACCTTCTGGGATCATAGGATTCACAGTGCACACAAACAAGCCAAGGCACACATACATGCTAGGCCCCATCAGCCAATGAATGGGCAGAGTTCTGCCTTTTACTCCCACACTACTTCCTGTTACAGTTATTGGTTAAGTATTCATTCTGGGGTTATAGCTGAGGATTTTAGACATGTGTTACTCTAAAACCCATCACCAAAAAGCCCACACACAGAGGGCCATAGTTACTAAAACAGCTGATTGCACCAGTAACCTGTAGCACCCAATCAGGAACTAGCTTTGTTCAGTCTATTGCATTTAGAATTATGACAGCTGATTTCTGATTTGTTGCTATGGGGAAACTAGCACATTACAAATGTGTGCCTACTGTAGGTAAGTTAATGAGAGCCAATAAGTGAGTACATTCATAAGGTACCCATTAGAATTACCTGAGG
Organism: Xenopus tropicalis; assembly: GCF_000004195.4. Lineage (NCBI taxonomy): Eukaryota > Metazoa > Chordata > Amphibia > Anura > Pipidae > Xenopus > Xenopus tropicalis. The sequence continues at coordinate 199,153,948 of NC_030677.2, read as the reverse complement.
CTGATTATGTCACAGTTGCCAGTATATACTCTTGCCATTTGCATAGCCAATTCGTTTGCTTCTGTGCCACTGTTGGTGAAGTAGACAACCTGAAAAGGAACATATAACATATAGAAAGCGGTGCATAGTCCTGTTTGCAATGTTTTTCCCTACAATGCTGTGTTTTTTCCACAGAGTTCCAGGGTCAGTGTAACTGCAAGCTAAAGGCGACCATACACGGGCAATTTCAGCTGCTGATATCGGTCCTTTGGAACAATTCCGCAGCTTATCTGCCGTGTATGGGCTCCATCAATGGGCCTCCCCGACGGACATCTGGCCTGAAATTGACCAGACCTCGATCAGGCAGTTTTTTCAGTCGGACCCGGGACCACATTGGCTCGTTAATACGGTCCCCGATCCGACAGTGCCTATTCACGCCATTTAATTAGCCCGATATCACCCACCTGTAGGTGGGCATATCGGGAGACCTCACCAAACGAGTGGATTTTGCCGACCTCACCAAACAAGCAGATCTTACCGTGTATGGCCACTTTAAGTTGTGTCTGTCACATATGCAAGGTGACAAAATGTGACCGTTGCAATTACTTTACCTTTAGTTTCCCAGGTAAGAGATCTGTTAATTTCTCAGCATATTCATGGATTGGGGGGTTTAGGAAGATATTGGATGTGTGACACAGGCGGCCAAACTGTTTGTGAGCAGCTTCTGTGATTTTCCTGCAACATAAATTATACACCAGTGAGAGTAAGACAGGGTTGTCTTTGGATCTAGATGTTATAGTTGTAGTTGTGCAACAGATGCGCCATCACAGATTCCAATCCTCATCAGCCAAAAGTCAGAATATTTGCTCATTTTTGAGAATTCAATGAAAACTTAAGGAGCAAATGAGCACTAAGGGGTGCACTTTGGGCCCTAGTAGCACCTGGGGTTGTAGTAAATGACCTGGGATGCTCAGGACTGTTGGGGGTACCAAGAGGCCCTGACATATGCAGTTATATTCTGCAAGATTTGGGTGCTCCTAAAACTATTTTTCTGGAAGTTTAAATAAATTCTAGTTGAACTAGCGCTTCCCCTACTTATTATTATTTTATAGCCCCAGCAACAGCTGCACATTCAGCATTGAACTGCCCAGGGAACTGCTCAAACATGGACCAAAGGAATAGCTAAGGGAGAAGCAGCCAATCAATGACTTTACTCTTTCATATCCAATCAGAGCTATGGCATGGACATACCTCCTGTTTATAGGCCATTCAAGGATGGCTATGATTATTATCTGTATATACAGCATATATTGTGTGCCTGGTATCATTGTGACAGTGCTAGAGAATTTCATTGAGTTCCACTGAAAAGCAGCCAATTTCCTTGTTTTTGGTCACACGCATAGGGGAATATTTATCAAAAAAGTAAAATAGAGCTCATCACAGTCCACCAGAGTTAAATGCTGCTATGCTCTTTTCACTTGTATGAGATTTTTAGGGACATATTTGTTAACGTTTGAGCTCATACTTGACCCTTTGATAATGGAGAGTTTTGCATGGTTAAACTTTAACTTACGGGTGGCAATGGCCAACACTGACAGTGACGATTCCAGCAATAAGATCCAGGTAGCGACGGCCTTCATTGTCAAATAACCACTGCTTGTGTCCCTGGTGCAGCAATAATGGTTTCTTATATATTGTGTAGAGCGATGGTGCTATCCTCTGCTTCCGTATCTCTAGGATGCGCTCAAATGGATCGGACTGTGGAAATAATTGTTAAGAGACATAATATTCCCAGCTCTGTTCTGTGTACACACCTAGCTGCCCATAGTGCAAACATGGGTCCCTTATACCCAAACCCAGACCCTGATTGTACATTGAATTTTATTTAGTTTATTTTCCCTTTGCCATTGTCTCTCTGGCAGGCTGTTGGGCAGCTTCTTTATCAAGAAGGAGTCTAATGAGCATGGCATTACATTGCAGTTATGTTATCAGCTGAAGGGGGCAATGATTGGCACTCTCCAAAGCAGGGACAACTCACAAAGGTTTTCTTATACCCTCCTATGTTGCCTTCATCCTTGAAAATGAACGATCCCTTAAAACATTGGTCCCCATATTGAGGGACTTGTAAATTGTGAGGGATGTTGAGATGTCCAACAGGGTCCAATCTCAATTCCTGCACGTTATGTGATAAGCAAAATTTTCACCATGTTTCACAGAGAAAAGCACCCATAGACTCCAACAGAGAAAAGCACCCATAGACTCCAACAGAGAAAAGCACCCATAGACTCCAAAAAAATCATGCAGTAAAAAAAAATTATGCGGCATGGAAAAGGTTGCTGCAAAAATTGCCCATTAGCTTCAATGCATTTTGCTCATTTTTCTGCAAAGTGAAATAGGACGGATTTGCCCATTACTACTGCTTATATACCTGTGCTGTAAGGGAGCTGGGAAATCGAAAGAGCAATAACCTAAAACTGAATTGCTTTGGAAATGAGTAAAAGGTTGGCCCCCCCTTGTGCTGCACACAAAAGGGCCCATATTCAATTCCTGCCCATGTACATGTGTGGCAAGAGAGCCAAGAATATGGCTCCCCTATTTTCTTGTTGTACCTGATTTTGCTCATGAGGGTCTCCATCCATTTTGCTTGCCTTATGAGGCAAAAGGAGCTCTTACCTCATACTTTACTGGTTCAAAATCACAGGGTGGCATAACCGGATGTTCATCTTTTGAGAAGTGCCTGGAAGAGACTATTACAAATAATCAGTGAGCATATTTACACATGAAAATGGTGCAATGCTACAAGAACTAAAATAAACTGATTACTGCTTGTATTTAATCAATTAGATCAAGATAATCAAATGCATAACCAACCATAAGGCCACAGTCAGTATAAAGGAAGGAAAGTCAATAGGAATACATACTCTTTTGCTGCAGTTACTGTAGACCCCCTTGCAGCCTTGTGTCCCTGTTAAGGTGGGCATATACATTCAAGCCAACGATTGGATTATAATGGAGGCCTGTATTTGCCCAATAGATACCTGGTCCATTCTCAGGCAGATATCAGTTGGGCAGGCCATTGGCAGGGAGCCATACAAGGACTAATAAGATTTCATTTCAAGGGGCAAAGTGGACAAGTTCTATCAACCCATGTATGGCCACCTTTGTTGATATGTCAGGAAAAGATGTGGGGGGGGGGCTTTTAGCTTGGTGGTAAAACAGCTCATATGTAAAACCCTGCTTCATCTAAATAAACCATTTTGATAAAAATACACTCTTTTGGCAGTATGTGCTATTGGGTAATCCTAAATAGAAAATTGCATTTTAAGAATTAAGGGCCTCCCCCTGGGATCATACAATACAATCTGTTGGTTAAGTATTCATTCTGGGGGTATAGATTTCCTTTTTCTACCTGAAAACTATGCATAACAAACATGTTACAATGAGTGTCCCTTCTCAGAGACTTCCTGCAGCCCCATGAATATCTAAAGGCTACTTTAGCAATGAGAGGTAGGGAATATGAGACAGCAGAAAGTGAAGCAGCCTGGCCAGCTGGCAACCATTCAACTGCCACTGAGACAGCAAAGTTAATAAGAAGTTAAAGCAGGGGGAGCCAAGGATCTCTATGCCCTGGATTTACCTTTCGGTGCAAGAAGTAAAACCTTTTCACCTTTTGCTTTGCAAGAGAATATCATTGGCTAATGTTACGTTAGAGGTAACTTGGAGTCACTGAAACACTTTCCTCTGTTAGTGACACGTGTTCCTATGTTAGATACAGGTATTACAGTGGTGCCCAAACTGTGTGTGGGGGAAGAGGGGGGAAGAGGAAGATGGGGGGCTACTGGGGCATCTTTGGGGGCACAGATCTTCCCTGCTAAAGGGCTGTGAGTGCCTTGGGCTGGTACAGAAGCCAGAAACAGAATGTGCAACATTTCTAGCCTTCCATTGAGCTGAATGGAAAATACATGTCTCTGTATAAACTGGGTTGGGGCAGCTACAGTTCAGCCAATCAGAATGCTGGGATGGAAAACACCCACTCGCTGTTTAGAATTAGAATCTGTCATTCAGAGGCTTCTTTTTTTAAATAGCAGACGTAGAAATGCTTTCTGCTGATTGGTTGCTGTCGGTTACAAGAGCTGGAGCAAACTTTGCCTCTGGTGCTACATTACTTTAGTTATTAAATCAGTTTCAGTCTTTGTAGTTTGTGATACAAGATACTTCCATAGTCTGCTCCACACAGAGCTATAACAGCAGCGTAGGCTTCCATGGGGGTGGGTGGGCATGGGGTTGTAAGGGAGACGAGCCCCTGGGATGTCACTGCCGACGCCCTGGATCTGCTCACAGCCATTGGCTGCTGGGGAGCTGAGTCACAAACAGCATGTTGTTTGTAGGATTCTAGTAGGGCTGTGTCCCTGGGAACTTGCAGCCAACACTGCTCTCTGCTAACGCATGCTCTTGTGCCTGGTCCCACAGGGGTCACTAGCCCACTTTTTGGGTTCCCTATATGATAATAGAGTATGCAACACGTCCTACTTAGGCTAATATGTTCCTGCTACATGCCAAGGTTCCCTATACTATAAACAAGTAATTGTTACAGACTGTCTCTATCTCTCTCACTTCTTCTCATTCTCTGGAAGCTACTGATTAGCAGAAGATTAGGCCTCTTACCCCCTATGTGATCTCCACTTTGTCCCTATCCCCTTCCCAAAACATCCACCAGCCCATCTCCTGACTTTTCTTATAGCCCACAGATCCTAGAGGTTCCAAGCCATGTAGAGGTTCCAATCCATCTAGAGGTTCCAATCCATCTATGACCAAAGCTACTTCCCTTCATTTAATCCTGACCAAATTGTAACCAGTATAATAATCTGAATGTTCTGAATGGCTGGAGGAGGTCTGACCTTGGTTCTGTAATGTCACAGACCCTCTTATTCCATTAGGCTCATTTCACTATCTTTAATTCATCATTCATTTTTGAGAGTTTCAATCTCCTTTAACCTGTTTCCCCAAATATTTTCTGGCTGCTATGATAAGTACCTACTGTATCTCCCATCTCATGTATTTATGTATGCCCATATGTACATGTTACAGACATTGCCAGACACTGGGATGTGGTAGATGGAATTCAATTAAATTTTTTTACGTCCAAGCCCCCTTGCAGGCCCAACCTTTTTCATCCCCCCCCCCCACTTATGAGATGACTTATGAATTTTCACCCTAACTGACCTTCAAGTCGGGCTTTCATATGTATCTAGATTGAATATCTTTTTTTCTCCAGTTCTCAATCTAACTGACCTTCAGCCGCTGCCCCAAATCCAGCAGGGATGGGGGCAGACCCACAGTTTTGGCCTACAGGTTACCCTATCCTTGTCTAGGTATTTATCCAAGTACAGCCATTTACATGATTTTATGTGCACACAGACTGTGTTATATTATCCAGCCAGGTTACAGATCTAGGGGCAAATTAAGAAGAATTTATCAGATGTTGAAAATCCAGCAGCGGTGCTTGCCAGATGACCTAGGAATGCACTAGTCCAATAACTAATTTGTCCAAGGAGCAAACCCAGCCAACATAGAAACACTTTCTTTATATTCAGATGCCAGGAGTTATTACAAAGCCCAGTTGCCATGCAATATTAACAAGAAAGAATGGAACGTGAGGCAAAAACCACTGAGACATGTAATGCGAATAGGCACTCAGTGCTGTTAGTTTGTGCCGCTGTGTTAGTCCTGTCTAGTAACTAAATATAGTACTGCAAGTAATATGTTTGCCTTCAAGCCTTGATGTATTACTTTGATCATAAATATAAATATAGATATTAATGGATTGATACTTAGATTGCACTGATACTAAGTAACGATGCTGGGAACAGTAGTTTTTAGACACCCAGCGCACTACTTGTTTGATAGGCTGGCGCTATGGGGAATGAGAAGCGCTTGGAATTGTGCTATATAAGGAAAACTGCTCCTGTAAAATAGTTTGGAAGGGTAGGAATTAATAAATATAAATTCCCTATGTTTGTGACCATCCACCCAGCGTGACGCATGAATGTAATAGCTGGAGGGAGCTTTCCATTGGATGGCAGCTACCACTACACTTCACTTACCTCCAATAAGGGGCAGTGGCTGCTGACATTTGAGGAGACTGGCGTAGGCTCTGGATATGGACCTTTTCATTGTGGCAAGGAAGTTCATTCCTTGGAAGCCAGAGAGGGCAATGCTGTGAGAGGAGCAGATCAGCCCTGTTCTTCCACTCAGCTGGGATTGGAAAAGAGGAGGGGAAGCGGCAGAGGACGAGCCCCCCTACCCACCCCTTCTATACATTCCTTACTATTTCCATAGTTGTGATTTCGAATTCATGGAATTTTCTCGCGCCATCTGCATGTAGTTAATATATACTGGAGAGCCAAGAGCATTCAGAGCTGCCCAGAGATTCCTTCCTGAGGCCAGAGTTTGGGTTATGTGAGGAAACATTACTAAGTGTGCCGGCCAGGGATAAACCCAAGTGTAATATACAGGTTGTTCATGGATTTTGATGTGTTTCTTGGGAAAAAATAACATGCACCAAAAGAGCGACAATAAATACAGTGCATTATTGCAGAGAAAAAGTGTGTAATTTTATCCCTTGATAATATGTTAAAGTATAATGAGATTTGTAGCCTAGTAACTGTATAGTTGAGGAAAAAGTGTTAAGATCCCCTTTAATCAGTGATCCCCAACCAGTGACTTGGGGCAACATGTTGCTCCCCAACCCCTTGGATGTTGCTCTCAGTGCCCCCAAACCAGGGAGTTATTTTTGAATTCCTGACTTGGGGGCAAGTTTTGGTTGAATAAAAACAAGATTTCCTACCAAATAAAGCCCCCTGTAAGCTGATAGGGTGCATACAGGCCCCTAATAGCCAATCTTAGCCCTTATTTGGCTCCTCCATGAACTTTTATGGTGCTTGTGTTGCTCCCCAAGTCTTTTTACATTTGACTGTGGTTCACGAGTAAGAATGGTTGGGGACCCTGCCTTTAATACTGAACACACAAGGGTTAAAGACAACTAAACCCTGAATAATCATTGGGCCCCCTCCCAAACTGCACCACTGGGCACCCCCTAAATGTGGCCATTTGCTGTACTTTGCTATGAAAAGATGCACAGTAGGGGGGGACGCCTTCTGTGACTGCCTGCACTGAGCATGTATAGTTGGTGCCAGGTCCAGATTGGCTTCATTTGCACAGGCTCCTATCAGAAGATTGCAGAGAAGAGAACCCCAAGCGCTTGGAGGGGCGTACATCACTCTGGCTGTGCTACTGTGCTATTCATACTAAGGCACAATGGCCATGTTTAGGGGGTCCACAGTGATGTGGCTCAGCTGGTGGTATGAAGGGATCTGGAAGGAGGCCCATTTTTTACTCAGGGTTTAGTTATCCTTCAATGTAGTCGCATGCCTGTGCATCATGTATTTATTGGTGGCTTGTGGCTTTTGGATCACTAGCGATGAAGTCTCACCTGAAGAAGGGAGTACCCCATGAAACCTTGTGTAGTTGTTTCAGCCATAAATAAATGTTAAAGAGTGACTGCCCAAAAAAGAGACTTGGCCTTGTTTGTTAACCCTGACCAACCAATCAAATATTTGCCACTTTGTGCCTCTCCTCTATATTCTCTGAACTTACTGGCATGGAGCGGCCTGGGAGAAGCCTGGTGTCGGCTGCTACTGAAAGTAAGTGGGGCGCTGAAGTTTGGATTTATTAGCTACAATATAACCCACATAAACCTCTATATACATTGGATATATATATATATATATATATACACATAAATATAATGTATTTATATGGTCATAAGCAAGATGGTCACATGACTACAGATAATTGAAATTGGCTTATTATACATAAAAACCATCACAGTGGATAAACTACATTTGATGGGAAGTGGAGACCCTGGTTAGTATATTCTGAAACTACTGGGCGGGACCCTTTCCCACATAAGAAATGAGCCAATCGGAGACCCTGGTTAGTATATTCTGAAACTACTGGGCGGGACCCTTTCCCACATAAGAAATGAGCCAATCGGAGACCCTGGTTAGTATATTCTGAAACTACTGGGCGGGACCCTTTCCCACATAAGAAATGAGCCAATCGGAGACCCTGGTTAGTATATTCTGAAACTACTGGGCGGGACCCTTTCCCACATAAGAAATGAGCCAATCGGAGACCCTGGTTAGTAAATTCTGAAACTACTGGGAGGGACCCTTTCCCCTTTCCCACATAAGAAATGAGCCAACCCGGGTCAGAGTTCTAGTCTCTTCCCCTTTAAAGAATGGGTAACTCAGTGCCTCCCCCATGTGCAATGTTTCTATTATATGTGGCTCTAAAAAGGTTTTGTTCATCTATTCTTGATGAATCTGTTAATATACAATGCCGACCTTAATGACCCCCCCTCCCAGAGCAAAGGGGGTGATGTGAGTGAATCAGGTTTTATTATCTGTTTATTCCTGCTTTTCTTCCCTTACTTTGTATTTATCTTTAGCCCCTTCCCCCACCCCAAAGAAAGTTTTGTTGCACTAGAATTGAACATCAACACCAATCCGTACTCACACAGATCCATTATCACTATATATAGGGCATTCTGAGCATTAATCTACTAAGAACAACATTTTTTGTGATGTAAAGCAACAGTACTTCATGTATTTGTACTAATGTCTAGGGCAGGGATCCCCAACCAGTGGCTCAGGGGCAACATGTTGCTCCCCAACCCCTTGGATGTTGCTCTCAATGCCCCCAAACCAGGGAGTTATTTTTGAATTCCTGACTTGGGGGCAAGTTTTGGTTGAATAAAAAACAAGATTTCCTACCAAATAAAGCCTCCTGTAAGCTGATAGGGTGCATAGAGGCTGCCTAATAGCCAATCTTAGCCCTTATTTGGCTCCTCCATGAACTTTTATGGTGCTTGTGTTGGTCTCCAAGCCTTTTTACTTATGACTGTGGCTCACGAGTTAGAAAGGTAATGCTGAAGTGGGGACAAATTGCAGGAAAGCAACAAATAAACACAAGGAATTCTGGGAACTAATCCCAAAGAGCTCCAAGAAAATCCCATTTACATGGGTTTATCCTATAGGCTACAGCTCACCCACTGGGTTTAAAGCAGAAGCCGGGATAATAGCTGATCAGATTCCCAACTACAGACCAGTTTCACCCTTCTTGGTGCTCATCAGTGTAGTGCAGGGTTTTCTGATCAGCTTAGGTAGAGTCAAGGGTGGGGATTCACGAACAAGTCAAAAGGGAATGAATTCCAAACTCCTAAACAAAATCCCATTTACATGGGTTTACCCTATAAGCTAAAGCTCACCCACTGGGTTTAAAGCAGAAGCCGGGATAATAGCTGATCAGATTCCCAACTACAGACCGGTTTCGCTCTTCTTGAGGCTCATCAGTGCAGGGTCTTCTGACCAACTTAGGTAGAGCCAGGGGTATGAATCCACAAATAAATCATTTGATTTATAGTATTAGAAGAAAGTAGCAGAAAATGTTACTTACTGTAGATAATCAGCCAAATACATGTGGATATATAATGTTATGGGTATATTTTATGTTGATAAGTTCTAAAGAAGGTTCTCCTCTGTGTACCAAGTAGGGGATAAAGGGGCTATATATGGGGGCTACTTACTCTTTGACTGATAAGAGTGGAATACGCCAGGGAGCCTGGCTAGATTTATAAAGCTCATTTAGTGGCAATTGCCCCCAGGCCTGCACCCCCTTGGGGCCTGCCGGAGATGCAATGGCATCTAATTGCAAGTGAAGCACCAGAGTTGTTTGTATGTGTGTATGGAGGGGATTGGGTGCACTTCTGGGGGGCCCCTTTGGGGGGGGCGGTGCACATCGTCCACCAGGGCCCGGTCAACAGTAGTTATGCTACTGAGCTCATTGGGGTGGTGAGAGCACCCTATGCAACCCAGCTGGCAATTTGCCTCGCTAGGAGGTAACCAGCATATTGGCACCCCTCATTGTTTTACCCTTTAGTTCTCCTTTACTACAAAGATTGTATCTGCATCTGGACAGTCCATTGGAACACTTACTGCTGTCTCTGGAAGTGTGAGGTTTTTATGGTTTTATGGCAATCAAGCCCAACATCATCATGTGCAATGTCACGCATAGGATGGAGGGGTGCCAAGGGCAAACACATTGGACTCCAGAGCAGCGGGACCCTGATAAATGTCATTCACTCTCTTACAACCTGAGGGAAAAGTCTGGCTTTTGCAGATACCAGGAGAACCCTACTTGCCCGAATGTAGAATGCCAATGGTAAAGTTTGGTGTAATGGTCTGGGCTTGTTTTCCATGATTTGAGCCCCTGGTTCTATAAGAAGCAAGACTGCAGACACTGATGACATTGCATGCTTTCTGCTTTGTGGCAGCAGTTTGGATTGGGGAAGGCCCTGTCCTGTTTCAGCACTATAATGCTCCCCATGCACAAAGCAATGCCTGTACAGAATGGGTTGCTGAGATGGGAGGGGAAGAACTGACTGGCCCTCAACCCAACTGAACCCCTGTAAATTGAACTGGAACCCTAACTGTGAGGCCTGATCCCCAACAACTATGCCCAGCTTCACTATTACTCTTGTATCCCACCAACAATGTTCCACCATCTAGGTGGAACCTTCCCAGAAGAATAGAGGCTGCTATAGCAGCAAAGAGAATACTTGGCTTGGGAATGAGTGGTTGGATAGACAGGTGAATGCAGAGTCAGACACCCCCAGGGGCCCCCAGCACGTGCCCCCCACAGGGAGGGCATAAGTAGATGTGATTGGGGGAGGAAGGCCAGCTGGGCTCAGGTCTGGGACGGTGGGGACTGGGGCCTACAAGTTTTTTCCTGGTGTATCACAGGCCGAGCCTGACCCTAGGTGACTGGATACTCCCATCTATCAGAGCATGGGGCAATGGATAACTGCCAGCAATAGTGCTGATACCAGGATTTCTCTATAAACTGAATCTCTAAAGTAAATTGAGTAAATCTGCAATTCTGGAGAAGAATGCTGCCAATTGGGGAAACAAAATTAATTTTGTTACTAAATTTGATGACTAAGGCGCAAACATGTTTTCCTCTTATGTCTTTACGTCCAGAAATGACCTAAAGCCTCGGCACTGATTAACTCCAGTCCATGGCTAACAGCAACGAGGCAGCCTTGCGTGCAAGCAAATATGTGAAGGATAAATTATAATGTACAAATGAAATGACGGAGCCAAATGCTCTTGGACCGAGATGCCAAAAGTTAAGCCTTTTGCCCCTTTCCCCTCCTCCTAATCCTCTTCCTGATTGGCCGACTGGCCAAGCCTATAAGTGTGATTGGAGCATAAAGGCACATTGTCAGAAGCAAGTAATAAATCACTTATTTCCTTTGAGCTGAAGCAGCAGAAAAGTTTTTTTTTTTTTAAATATTCTTTATTATTATTTTTCAAACACAACTGAGGGGTACAAAAGGCAAGAAGGGAAAGGAGAAGTCAAGACTTGACATAATACATAAATAATTCCATTAAAAACAAGTCATGGCAGCAAGTGTATATCTAGCGTAATCAATGTTTCAATCTCTACACTCTCATTCTTACTAGTGGCTTCTCTGTCTTTCTTAATCTATTTGCCGAAGGGGCTTTAACTTGATGAATTTAAGCCAGGGTTCCCAAATTTTCCAATACTGCACGCTAGTTTTATTATTATTTCTCTGTAATAATAAAACAGTACCTGTACTTGATCCCAACTAAGATATAATTAATCCTTATTAGGGGCAGAACAGCCCTATTGGGTTTATTTAATGGTTAAATGATTCCCTTTTCTCTGTAATAATAAAACAGTACCTGTACTTGATCCCAACTAAGATATAATTACCCCTTATTGGGGGCAGAACAGCCCTATTGGGTTTATTTAATGGTTAAATGATTCCCTTTTCTCTGTAATAATAAAACAGTACCTGTACTTGATCCCAACTAAGATATAATTACCCCTTATTGGGGGCAGAACAGCCCTATTGGGTTTATTTCATGGTTAAATGATTCCCTTTTCTCTGTAATAATAAAACAGTACCTGTACTTGATCCCAACTAAGATATAATTACCCCTTATTGGGGGCAGAACAGCCCTATTGGGTTTATTTCATGGTTAAATGATTCCCTTTTCTCTGTAATAATAAAACAGTACCTGTACTTGATCCCAACTAAGATATAATTAATCCTTATTGGGGGCAGAACAGCCCTATTGGGTTTATTTAATGGGTAAATGATTCCCTTTTCTCTGTAATAATAAAACAGTACCTGTACTTGATCCCAACTAAGATATAATTACCCCTTATTGGGGGCAGAACAGCCCTATTGGGTTTATTTAATGGTTAAATGATTCCCTTTTCTCTGTAATAATAAAACAGTACCTTGTACTTGATCCCAACTAAGATATAATTACCCCTTATTGGGGGCAGAACAGCCCTATTGGGTTTATTTAATGGTTAAATGATTCCCTTTTCTCTGTAATAATAAAACAGTAACTGTACTTGATCCCAACTAAGATATAATTACCCCTTATTGGGGGCAGAACAGTCCTATTGGGTTTATTCAATCTTTAAAGTATGGAGATACCCGTGGGTCGGATGGATTAGGGCTGACCTCGGCACCACATTATCTGGTCATGCCATACCTTACACTGCCGGCTTCCAGCTTCTGAATTTATAGGCGCATAGCCGCCACACCCCGCCCCCTTTGTGATGTCACTGGCAGGTCTTTAAATAGAGGAGAGAAGCCGGGTCGGGTTTATCACCTACAACCTACTGTTTTTCTCTTTCTATGTTTGAAAACTATCTTACATTTTATACCCAGCATATCCCAGACATTATGCTGCATGAGTTTGGATGGCTCATTACATTTGCTTTCTTATATTCCCATAAAGAATGAATTTTATTCTTTCCACTTGTTTGAAGTTCAACATCTCAACTATCTCCTACTCGCAGCATTCGCTAGCGCTCTGTCTCTCTGTAATACTCTGGTCACCAATTATTAGAACTTTAATGCCCTCTACTGGGTAGAACTAGCTTTACAATAACACACTATCACTGTGAATGCATATGATCACTAATAGTGCAACTGTATATTGCAGACAATGTGCAATGTGTCTGTTTTTCTGTTATTTTATTTTTCTTTTCCTGTGTAATTGACAGAAGTATATATATGGTCGTCAGCACATTCTATTCACAGTGATATGCAATTAAAATTTTAACATTGAAATTTTACCATCTGTATGTGTCTCACTTAACAAAATAAGTCTGTTTTTATATAAAGGAGACATTCACTCTCGTTGACAGCATCCTGGCTCCTGGGAGGCTCCGATCGTTGTGATCTCTCATCACGTGCTAGTGTTTGTATATAATTCTGTGTTTCTATTAATAATTGATTATTGAACATACCATGTTGTATTCTGTAGGGAGTGTATAGTTAGGTATTTTGTGTGTTCAGGGAGGGATGTTATATAATTTGTCCAATGTGTGAAAAATTTGGTTGTATTTTTTTTCTCTATGTGTCATTGTTTCCAGCCAGTCCAAATAGAAAATATGGTGTAGTTTTTGCTTGGTCAGTTCAATTGTTGGTTGTTCTGGGGTCAGCCAAAGGTGTAAGATTGTCTTACGTGCGGCAGCAGCAAGGTATTCAGTTGAATCAGTTGATTTAATTTACTACAAAGGGCCCATTTGGGAGAGGGGTGTAATGGTTTACTTGTTAGGCTGGACCAGTAGTTGCTAATTTGTGTCCAAAAGTTTTGTATTTTTGGGCATGTCCAAAGGCAATGTTCTAGGTCTGTGTCTGGGCTATTACAGCGTAAGCAGTTAAATGTTCCAATTTTATTTTGACCAGCGAGTAGCAGTTTTCTGTTGTACAATATATAGGGTTTGTAAGATAGCACTGAGCATTCTGAGTGCAGCTGGTTGAGAAGCCACTGGGAGCCATAGTTTGTATCCATCCAACTACAGGGGAACCACTTGTCACTTTCACTTTCCTTCCGCCAGTCAGAATGACAGAATGTCTATGAGCCATTTTGCATACAACAGGTCCAATATAATCTAAAATTTATAGACTCCTTCCACTTTCCAAAGTTTGTAAAAACAAAAGTGCGTAAAAGAGTCTATAAAGGTCTATAATAGTCCATAGTGTGTACCATAATATACATACCTGTACAAAATGTAAAGTGTTAAATACAAAACATAATGATTTGCAACATTAACTGAACTATATACATGCACCGGTTGGACAATTTACCTTTACTACCAGTCTTCCAACTCTCTTAGTATCTATAACAATAAAGGAATGGGGTAAGTACATTACAGATACCAACTTTCATTGAGGCCCTTTGGCTGAACAGTGACAAGTACCCAAGCCCAGTAGGCTTCCCTGTTTAAAGGGGCGGTTCATCTTTAAGTTAACTTTTAATAACTTTAATAGAACTGCCTGTTCTAAGCAACTTTTCATTTGGTCTTCATTATTTATTTCTTATAGTTTTTTTTTATCTATTTGCCTTTTTCTTTTAATTCTTTGCAGCTTTCAAATGGGGGTCACTGACCCCGGCATCCAAAAACTATTGCTCTGTGAGGCTACAGTTTTATTGTTATTGTTACTTTTTATAACTTGTTTTTCTATTCGGGTCCTCTCCTATTCATTTACCTTCCTCTCATTCAAACTGCTCCCTGGTCACTAAGGTAATTTGGACCCTAGCAACCAGATAGCTGCTGAAACTCCAAACTCCACAGTTGCTGAACAATTATTGAAATAATAAAAAAACTACAAATAATAAAAAATGAAGACCAATTGCAAATTGTCTAAGACCGTTACTCTCTACATCATACATACATATTAATAACATTTTTTTTATTAGCTCCTTCTCTTATGAGCACTTTATGTTTGTTAAGTCTCACTCTAATTGTCTGCTTGTTTGGCCTACATACACTAGGCCCCAGGTACATTGGAGCAAGTACACTATGCTGTTACACATGCATGTAGCAAAAGAGAGTGGGGGTAATTTATAAAGTCCACTCAGCGCATATTTTTCCGCAAATGGTTGTTTGCCCGCTGTAACTGTATCATAGAACCTTTGTGTGGATGTGAACACAATTCTGCCCTTATTATCCCATTGCAATGTGTACAGTTCATACATGTACCTTTTTTAGTTGTCGGTCCAGAGTCTCTGTTATTTTTTCTACTTTTGTAAGAAAATAAAGGGAAGTAAACAGTAAACAGTTTTCCAAATTGCTTATATTTTTGTAGGATTTTCCTATGTTTCATTACTGCACTTTTGAAGTTTGAATGTGGACCATAAGTGCTAACAAAAGTTATTGGGGGAGTCTTTTTTATGTTGTTTTGTTTATTTGTCATTTCTGTAGGTCTTTGTAATTCTCTTACCGATCTCCTGTTCTCCATTAATAATTTCTTGGGGTTTTTCAACAATGTTTTTTTGGTCATACCTAAAGTCTGTTTTTATAATATATTTGGATCTTGACTCCTAGGCAGCCCTCTGGTGACACCTAGTGGGCAGAAAGTAGAGTACAACAATTTATTCACGTGAATTTTATAGAATTATGAACCCTGCCATGAGATTCACAAAAATTCTTTAATTAATTTTCACTTCCTTCCCAGACCATAAAAACATCATCCACATACTGTTTCCATAGCTTGATATCACTGCTGTATTTGGAATCGGCAAGTGTGTGAGTATACTCAAGCTTGGGCATAAAGATTTTGGCATAAGCCGGATGCATATTGGCTCCCATACTGGTCCCATGAGTTTGCTAGGTTAATTTGAACCCTAGCAACCAGATAGCTGCAAAAACTCCAAACTGGAAGACTCCTGAACAAACAGGAGGGGACAGACAGGAAAAGGGAGCCTGGCCTGGAAGCAGCGGTGTAATAAGTCTGTGCCGGACCCCCCAGCAAAAAACATTCCTAGGGGCTTCGCGCACAGCCACTGTTACCCAGTGCCCCACCCCCCCACTGGTTGCCTCCGCCCACCTGTTTACCCAAACTCCTGTCACTGTCCAACCACAGGTAAGTCAGTGTCTGGGGAGGGGGAATTTTTTAAATAATTTTGTAAAACTATATACTATAACTATAAGGGTCTTTCTGTAATTTGGATCTCCATAATTTAAGTCTGCTAAAAATCATTCTGCCCCCAATAAGGGGTAATTATATCTTAGTTGGGATCAAGTACATGTACTGTTTTATTATTACAGAGAAAAGGGAATCATTTAACCATGAAATAAACCCAATAGGGCTGTTCTGCCCCAATAAGGGGTAATTATATCTTAGTTGGGATCAAGTACAGGTACTGTTTTATTATTACAGAGAAAAGGGAATCATTTAACCATGAAATAAACCCAATAGGGCTGTTCTGCCCCAATAAGGGGTAATTATATCTTAGTTGGGATCAAGTACAGGTACTGTTTTATTATTACAGAGAAAAGGGAATCATTTAACCATGAAATAAACCCAATAGGGCTGTTCTGCCCCCAATAAGGGGTAATTATATCTTAGTTGGGATCAAGTACAGGTACTGTTTTATTATTACAGAGAAAAGGGAATCATTTAACCATGAAATAAACCCAATAGGGCTGTTCTGCCCCCAATAAGGGGTAATTATATCTTAGTTGGGATCAAGTACAGGTACTGTTTTATTATTACAGAGAAAAGGGAATCATTTTATAAAATTAAAATTATTTGCTTATAATGGAGTCTATGGGAGATGGCCATTCCGTAATTCGGAACTTTCTGGATAACGGGTTTCCGGATAAGGGATCCTATACCTGTAATACTGAATTTCCACGACACAGAAAATAAAAATATACAACAAATGAAAACAAGAAGCCTTCACTTATTTCTTATATTAGGATTTTATTTTGGTTTACAACAAAAAAAAAAAGAATAATCTCATTTCAATGTAAAACCTGCATTTGTGAAACTAAACTCTGAGCCCCCCCCTTTCACCCCTTATTAAGACATTCATCCAACCATATAATCACAGCCACGTAAGCGGCCGCGGCATTGCGTTCATCGCATCATCCAGGCGCATTTAACGTTTACAGAAAATAATACTTTGCCACAATAAATTGCCTCTTTTTTTTCCATAGATGCAGGTTTTATGGTGTGAAAACTATACTATATATTTATATTTCTGAATATTTATATTATATTACAAATACCTTGTACACTTGCTGGAAAGGCGATGGTAGGGATGGCGCCTGTGATATAAAGTGCCCTCGCTATAGTAACAGCAACCATAGGTACAAGTGCAAAGCATATCCAGGTGATATATATATACATTTTTACATTAATATCTGTACAATGGCAACAAACTGATAGTTCAACTGAAAAACATGGCAAGATTTACATTCGTGAGAATCGATTATCTTGTTCTTGAAATGGACAGTAAAATGGGGGCAAAGCTGGCGAAACATGTATTATATATATATTTATACAGTCGGCTTGATGTATTATTCAATCTTTCACACTCGCAATATTAAATAGAAAGTATCCTCATTTAAAAATTGGGCGTTGTTTTCCGAAAAAACATTCATATTGCACAATTTATGTAGAATTGTCGAATTTTTCATGCATTTACATTAACAGACTGAATTATCAATGTTCAAATTTTGTTTGGGAAAAAACTCCCAGCATTAAAGTAGAATGTTTGATACAGGTATGGAATCCGTTATCCGGAAACCCGTTATCCAGAAAGCTCTGAATTACAGAAGGCCATCTCCCATAGACTCCATCATAAGCAAATAATTCTAATTTTTAAAAATGATTCCCTTTTTCTCTGTAATTATAAAACAGTATCAGTTTATATATATATAAGATATAATTACCCCTTATAGGAGGAAAAACAGTCCTATTGGGTTTAAATGATTTTTTAGAAAACTTAAGGTATGAAGATCCAAATTACGGAAAGATCCCTTATCTGGAAAACCCTGGGTTCTGAGCATTCTGGATAACGGGTCCCATACCTGTATTTATTAAGTGCAAAAAATGTGAAAAACTCAAATGTAAAGCTTGCCAGAAGTCGATGGGAGCCGCCCCAGGCCAAATTTGGCATTTT
Organism: Xenopus tropicalis; assembly: GCF_000004195.4. Classification (NCBI taxonomy): domain Eukaryota; kingdom Metazoa; phylum Chordata; class Amphibia; order Anura; family Pipidae; genus Xenopus; species Xenopus tropicalis. The sequence goes on along the minus strand of NC_030677.2, from coordinate 199,135,877 downwards.
TTCAATTCCAATCGAGTTTTTCAAATTTTTCACAACTTTTTGAGAGTTTGTAGACCCATTGAAAATGACAAGAAGAGTTCAATGAATTTGATTTTTTTTGCATGATTTAATGAAAAGATGAGTAAATTATAAAATAATAGGGGGCGTGTCTATAAAAGGCAAAGAGAAAAGTCTGGGGGTTTCTGTAAATTTCACGAATACAATGAATTACGGTTCAGATACCATTTTCACTGCCCTTTTTTTAAACAGTATTAAATTACTGACCACTTTTGGAGCTTTGGATTGTTTTAAAGGGGTCGTTCACCTTTAAATTAACTTTTAGTATGATGTAGACAGTGATATTATGAGACAATTTGCAATTGGTCTTCATTTGTTATGGTTTTTGAATTGTTTAGCTTTTTGTTTAGCAGCTCTCCAGTTTGGCATTTTGGTAGCTATCTGGTTGCTAGGTTCCAATTTCCCTTAGCAACCAGGCAGTGATTTGAATAAGAGACTGGAAGATGAATAGGAGAGAACCTGAATAGAAAGATAAGTAATAAAAAGTAACAATAACCATATAATTGCAGCTGCGTAAAGCAATAAAGTTTTTTGGCTGCCGGGGTCAGTGACCCCCAATTGAAAACTGGCAAAAAATATAAAAAGTAAAAAATGAAGACTTGTAGTTGTAGAAATGAACTTGTAGTTAGGCAGGTTATATATAGACATTATGGTTGAACGTGATGGACGTACGTCTTTTTTCAACCCAACTTACTATGTTACTATGTAAGACCAACTGATAAGTTACTAGGAATAGGGAATTCTATAACAAACTTAAAGTCAATCTGAAGGTGAACAACTCCTTTAAAAATGGAATATTCATTTTCACCGTTCAGGTTCATTTATCAAGGCCTACAGTTACACAATACACATATAAAATATTGATCACTTTAAAACCAAAGAGGGAGAAGCAGCCCAATAGCACAGAAATCAGTACAAAGCATTTTTCTCAGTAATTTGAAGCAGCCAATAATTGTATTTTTTACAGAATATAGACGTTTTATTTAAATATTAGAACCTTCCTGAAAATAGTGTTTATAAAACGAATGTATGATCACGAGGCACAAGCGGCAATCAAACATCATTTGTAATATACATATGTACATGAACAGGTTTCCCCTGTCTGTATGATCGTTACGGGACCCTAACGAAGGCAAGAAATGGGCAGTATGTTGTGAATATGTACAGCGCAGGGCGGCGGAGACGGAGAGCGAGACTGAATGTGCAACATTAATGGGAATGGGAGTGGAGCCAATGTATTTGGAAAGTAGGAGAAACATGAAAAGAATATTGAATTCAAATACCTCAGGGTTGCCCCTCTGCGGCAAATTAGAGAGGCTTCACATGGGGTTTTTGCCTTCCTCTGGATCAACTAGCAGTTAGGCAGGTTATATATAGGCATTATGGTTGAACGTGATGGACGTATGTCTTTTTTCAACCTAACTTACTATGTTACATCCTGTCCTAGGGGGCAGATTTATCAAAATGTGAGTTTAGAGCTTAATACGTAAAAACTCCCCCTTGTTGTATTCACTCCTATGGGATTTTTAAAAGGGTATTTATCAACGGGTGAAAGTTAGACTTCACCATTTGATCAATATGCTTCTAAAAATCCCATAGGAGTGAATAGAATGTTGCTGAGTTTTCATGTACTAAGTTCACATTTTGATAAATCTGCCCCTTAATGTTAGGGAAGCAAGCAAAACCCCAAGTAAGGGTGGAAACAGAGGCTGATGGCGGGATGGAATGGTTGAATGGCGGGTTGGTTATCTTGGAGAAAGCATCTTCCCTACTGGCAGGCGTGACACAGTCTGTAGGATATAATTCCCATACGTAGGTGCGCTGTGTCTTTGCTTGTTTACTTACATCATGGAAAGTGAGCAGATCCTGTCATTTAAGACCATATAAATCAAGTATTTGGAATAAGCAAGCGCATTAGCTGGTAAATGTTTCCGGTTAAACACAGCAGATAAGAGCAATCGGTTAATGGTTTGAGCTGAACTGTTATTTTCACTCTGCACTGACTGCACAGGGACAGAGAAACATACTATTCATCATAATCATGTTAATTTCCCCTTTAGGGAGATGATCTGCAATGTAAACCCATAGAACAAATTCATGTAACATTGTAACAAACACTCTTTGGAACCCTTTTGCAATCTACATTCATTATATTCTATTAGTTTTCATATTAGCAGTGTAAATATGAAGCAACATCGCCACCTGGTGTTCATTGTGATTGTAGAAAATTAAGTTAGTGAGGAGAGGAAAGATATTGCTTTGCTTAGAACTCATGAACAGATGACTCTTCTCAGCTCACTAACTTCATTTTCCGAACAGAGCAACATCACAAGGCTTTCCTTTTGCCATTAATTAAATTTTCTACTGACTGTATCCAGTTGGGCAAAATAAACAGCAGGTGGCGCTGTTGTTTCAAATGTACCATCCTAGCAGTGTAAAAATCGCAAAGATCTTAAAAAACATAATCATGTAAATTGCAAAAGGGCTCAACGGAACACTTGAGAAATTTTACATTTATTTGTTATGGGTTTACATTTCCTTCAATGAATGACAAATATCTTGATATATAGAGCTACACAAAACCTGAATCATTCCCTTGCAATGCTTATTTCTAAGCATAATGATAAATAATGATTTATTTTGTTGTCAGTTACTTGGTTATTATCATGTTATATTTATAAAGAATGGTACTACTCTGCAGCAGGGAACCAGAGGATTGCATAAAATGCATAAAGCCCAGAAAGCTGAATTTCCTAATAATAATAATCTATCCTTATGGGTTACCCAGTCTCTTCTGATACTTGTATTTATAAAACTTCTACATAGAATTATAAAGAAACAGAAAATCATTTTTATTTGGCCTGGCTTCAGAGGAAACAAAAACTTGCTGTTTCCTAGAATACTGACATTATACAATCCGTGATTTTATATCCCATTGTGTCGTAACTTCTGTTTTGAGGTCACTGGAAGTAGTCTATCCACTACATAACAACACATTTCGAAATAACCAGTTTACAACTGTATATATATATATATATTAATTTTTGTGAACTGCCTTTAGTTTAAAAACAAACGCCTGTCCACCCATTACCTTGAACATGGCTTCAGAGCTGTTTTTGTGTTTTAGGCTATTTTCAGACAGGGCTGATTCACTGCCTGTGGGTAAGAAAATCAGCCCCTACACTGGCCGGTTGCAGGCACAGGGAAAGGCTGATGCAAGCATAGGGGCTGATTCTTGACCTGTGTTTATCTGCAGGCTGAGTATCAGCCTCGTCTGGCATTAGCCTAGTGGCTAATAGGCTACATCTTCCTACATTTAAATAGTATACCAATGACTGACACAGCACTACAGCAGCAGAACAACAAAAATACAGAGATAAGTGTTGGTCAACCAATTATTTGTGTTCAAGGTGCTTTACGTCTGTAATCCGGAACATGCACTACAATATAGAGAGTGGGGCTCATTTATCAACACTGCCCACATTTGCCTGTGGGCAGTAACCCATGGTAACCAATCAGTGGTTGCCTTTTTTTGGACAGCTGCGGGTGGAATAATATATGAGACAATTTAATTGGTTGCCATGGGTTATTGCCAATTGTTGATAAGTGACTCCCACTAGAGTTCCTTGTACATAAGGAATTAAGGAGGCCATACACATTACAATTACGATCTTTCCTGCGACCAATGGTCATTCGTACCCTCCACTGATGTTCAGGGCTCAGATATGGAGGTAGAAACAATAGGAATTCTACCCCATATGACCATTCAGCCCTAAATGCTTGCCTTTTGTCCCGCCCCATCGACAAAACAACCAATATCCAAGGCTTTTTATTGTTTCAAATGATAATATTGGTGCGTGTATGGCCAGCTTTACACTCTAAACTCAGCATACATATTGTAATTCATACTATGAATCCAAACATTACTTCTGCTATGTGCGTTTGTCCCTGAATTCACATTTATTTTACGCACTTCCATATCAACGACCCTTTCCAAGAGCTTCCAACTCATGTCAAGAAGAAAGAGACACAACTTGGGTTTTTCCTACTAAAGAAAAACAATGGATAAAGCTCACATTCTGAGATAGGAAGAATAAACCAAGCGGGAAACAGGAGGGTGAAAGAGATGAAGAGTGAGATATTGGAAGGAACCAAATTGAAATGTGCAGATGGAGCCGTAGTAACAAGAGACACCATGATTGTGACATTCATGACACATTGTACAGATTTCCTTATATGAACAGTGGTCCTTCAGTATTGAAACAGGAAAATGAATGGTAAGGCTATCAACACTCACACTAATATTGCATGGTTGACTACCCTTGAGTTTTTGTTCAGATTATTTTGATGGTTTGATGGTTTTTCAATTCTTTTTGCTGATCACAGAAATATAATTACTGTATAGGTGTTTTCATGCAAGCTGATCAAGTAACATTTGCATTCATTACTGTAAAACATTCACTATAATTTCCCTGATATCTATAAATTGGCAACCCGCTCCTCACTAAGAATCTGATTCGTGAACTTTCCTGAACCAGAAATGCCCTGACTTCAGCATAGTAGAAAATAATAGGTATATATTAGCTGTACAAAAATAGTCTTTACTTCCCCTTGAGAGGCTAATATCCTAATATCGGAGTCCTGCATTTACAATAAGGCATTGTCTTGTTGATTAACGTTTGTTTGAGTGGTCATACGTGAGTGTACTGGTCAGAACGATGGAAAAAGGTATTATGCTACCAGAAAGTAGGGCTGAATTCTGATGCGTATTGCCTGAAGACTAGTTGAGGAGTCCAGCCGGCGTGACCAAACTACGCTTGTTATCGGGTCAGGGATGCTAAGAGAGTTTAGGTCGGCTAAAGCTGCGGGCAGACAGGTTGCCTTTCCTTGAGTCTGCTAGTATTCTATATAGGAATAGCTCTTTGAAAAAAAATATGTATATTTAATAAACATAAAAATATAGTTTCTAATTTTATTTCTTGTTAAAATAATCCTGGCAGGCTATATTTCAAGAATAAAAATAAATAGATTTCATTTTATGGAACCGTAACTAAGGACAATCCCACATTTTCAAGCCATGGGGTGGTTATTGATATAATACCCGGTAGCAAGTTTGCAACATGCCCTGTAACCAGTACCTGTAACCCTGTAACCAGTTAGCTTTCAAACAAACTGCTGATTGGTTGCTATGGGTTAGACTTGTAGCACATGTGGCACCTGTTATTAGATTAATTCTTGGATGTGACGTTTTATTTGACTTCAAGTTCCCAGGAACCCAAACCCACTAAACCGTTCCCTGAATTGTCACTTTAATTGCAATTAGCCTTAGGATCCTAGCTTTAGTGTATTAACAGCAGACAAAATGGTACAATTACATTTAGTATCTGGTTTATATTATGAGCTTGGTCTAGGATGTCTTCTATACTAAGGAGTTCCGATTTATCAAAATCCAATGCTTGTATATTATAAAATAGCTTGATTTATTTATAGATATTGTTATTTTTCCAACAAAGTTGTCTTTTGGGGAGGGGGGTGCAAACCAATGAGAGTGCTCGGGACATCTATAGAGTGCAGGTATAAATGCAGAGCACTGTATCAGGGGGTGCAGGTCAGGCCTGTCCTTGCAACATGTGATGCTCCTTAACCTGAGTGTCTGAAGGTTAGGGGGAATTTAGGGGACATAAAGGGGGCAGGAGGGGGGCACGACTGAATGCCTTCTCCCTCCCACCCCTTACCAATACAGCACTGACGAAGGCGTCAAGGTTGTATTTGTAGGAGTAGCGGCAGGTGTCTGCGCTCCATAACAGGGAGAGACCTGTGGCATTGCTGAGAGAGCAGAAGGCAATGTGCAAAGTGCAAAATGGCAGTTGTGGCCGATTGAACACTCCCTTCTGTTTTCTTAATGACCCCTTAGGTAAAAGCATTAGGGAGAGGGTTAGTAGCTATAGAAGTGGGAGCAATAACATATTACATCAATAATATACAACCTGTGCCCTGTCAGATATGCGTGCAAATTATAGCACCATTTAGCTAAAGGCTTTTGCAATTTAAGAGCATCTATCATTTGAAAATTGTGCCCCCTTCACCCCGACTGGAGATGGGGCAACCACAGCGACCCCTAATATACCTATCACTGTCATCTGTTCCTTCAAAAAGTATGAATAAATACCATTTTTATATGCTAAAATCCAGCTGCAAAACAGTTCTTGTCTTTCTGCGTCATTTGAAATCCTGGCAGGGGAGGAGGGACTAAAACCTTGATGTTACATATTGTAGCATATTGTAGTATTTTACAGACAGCATGCAGGAACTACATAACCCACAATGCATTGCACTGGGATGTTCCTTTCCTTATTGACATCACATGTGCAGGGAATTGTGGGTTTGGGAGGATGCAGACTGAGGACAGGCTTAGGGAACAGGGGGCGGGGCTTAGGGAACTGTTCCAAACCATATTACTACATTAAAAATCATGAAAAGGCTGCATATTTTTTAATGGAGATATATTGCAAAGTTGCAATTTTCAAACAGCTCAAGTCGTGTTTGGGTGGAGTTCCCCTTTAAATATAAAGAGATAAATTGTTTTTTTTGTATTTAACTGCATGGCACATATTTAAGTATAAAGTGCTTAATTAAAGGTTAGAAATTCATTTGTGCTCGAACAGGAGAGGAACATTCTCACTGCACTAAGAAATTATGAAAGAAAAGCAAATAAAGGTACGACCTCCTGGCTTTCACATTTCTAAGATTCTGTCATTAACTTTCATTGTGTGGGTGACAATCCTAGTGCAGAAAATGGCTGAAATATGTAGCATTTTCTTGCCTCTCTGTACAGAAAAATAAAAGCATATATATTGCTATACACAGCCATATTTCCTTTTTTTGTTTCTATGAAGTGCCTTGTTTTGTTTCAGGCGATTGCAACAATCCCTTTCACCTCCAGTAACAGAAGAGCGTACATTTTATATAAAGTGACAAAATAATGCAAGCAGCTATGAAAGAACAAAAAAAAAAAGATTAAATTACTCATTTGTTCTGCCTTGATCTTAAATCTAAATACGAAGCGCAGGTCTCTGTGCAAGTAGTGTGAAGTCGTATTTAGTGCTAAAAAAGCCAACCACTGTGGCAATTTGATTACCTGATGGGGGGAAAAGTACAAAAGATCTCAGTTGGATTAAGAGAGAAAAGCCGAAGGATCCATGTAACCCATCCCACCGGCCTGAGTTCGACTTTCTGGCGAGAACATGTCCATAGGATTTGCCACTTGGCTTTGCTGAAACTTCAGTTTTGTAGGTTCCATGGTTACAGGACTGACCTGATTGACCATCTCTTGCATTAACACTAAAACATTGTTACCCTCCACCCTCTCCACTTTTGTATATTCCCTGTTGGGAACCAGAACAGAATATTGCTCAGTCCTGGCGCTGTTTTCGTTGTGTTTTGGTATGAGCGATAATGCATTGTTTTGGTTGACTTTGTGGACTTCCACGTAGTCCATAGTTCTAGCAGGCATAAAGGGAGGCTTTTCATTGGGCAACAAGTGCACTGTGTCTGCGTCGACACCTTTGGATCGCAGGTCTGCAAAGTCACTTGGCTTTGTGTATTTCTCTTCATCAGTGGTCTCTATGGTTTTGAAGAATCTTAGCTGGTTCTTGTCATCACGTGGAATCAAAAGGGCATGCCCGCTGGCATTCATGGCACTAAAAGCCAGGTTAGTAATGTCTTTTATATCCTGATAGGATGACTTTGCAATTTGGTTCCCAGGCAACGGAACATCTGGCCACATGTTTGACTTGCCATCAGCAAAATTTGTAAATGACCCATCGATTATTGTATTCTCCGGCGGCCAGTGGTCATGCGTTCCTCTGTCTGTACTTTCGACTCCTGGCTGAAGGGGCCGAAGCTCTTTGCAACCTTCAGAATGGGAAAAGGGGCTGTCACAGCTTCCTCTCCCGGAGTCATTGTCCGTATCGGCTGGGCAGACTTTAATATTTTGCTTTTGTTGTGATCGTTCATGACATGACATGAGATGCTGCTTGCTGTCGTCCACTTCTAGGAACTCCACTAGAAGATCTTCATAGTCTGATGTCGGAGGAAAACCTTGACAGCCAAGAGCACTCAAAAGCTCATCAGATTTCCCACTCTGTTAAACCAATAATACACTTATTAAGATTTTTGATATTTTAAAGATACACGTTAATCCATGTAGCAACAGCCGCCCAAGAGTCCCAAGCTCTCTGCATTATTTAATAAATATTACTCTACTGTATTTTTGCTTTTTATTTCAAACGTTATATTGTAAAACTGATTTCCCATTCATGAATAAATAAAGTGGGGTTGGTGGAAGTAAAATAGGGATTATTTTACTTACCTTTAAGAGCTGAGTGTCAAATCCCATAATTTTTGGTCCAGGCACAGGTGGCAATATACAAGACATCAAACTAGATGAATTAAAGAAAACAAATGTATTTAGAGTAAGTCAGTTGCAACAGATGGAGGAACACAAAAAGGGATTTTGGACAAGAGATCTGTCCTACAAAAACTATATAATAATCCCATGTTAAAGATGGGGAGCTGCAGTGCAAGGAAATAAAAGTAATTATGGAGCACAGGATGGTGCGTAAAGTGGTGTAAGTTTGCAGTTACACTGCACGGACACGGCCTGTTTGGTCTCCCATGCTATTCTTTAGAAAAGCCAGTTCCAAGATACTGGATAAGGTTTCAAAGTTTATTTTTTACTCCCCAAATGCTAAAAGCCAACATGAATTAATACTGGCAAAAGGGCCTTGTGTTGTAATTGAGTTGATTGATATGGAATGTTGATATCTAATGAGGTGTAAATTTAAAGTGGGAGGAGGTGTGGCTCGAGAACCAAAACTCTTCTGTTCTGTTGCAGTAAAAAAGGGCCAGGCACTAAATACCAGAGAAGGGACGCTCGTAGAACCATATATAAACTCTCAATTTACCTGCATCTTTTTAACGCCATAGTCCAGATCATTGTCAAGCAAATCACAGCTGATAATGCACCAACTGATATCCACAGTGTCAAGTCTGTTTTCTTTCCCCCTGTACAAGCAGATGGAGGCATTGTGTTAGTGCAATTATTACTGCCTGCAAAACATACGCAAGTGACTTGTACTCCCTGTGGGATCAACTGCCATGAAATCATTTAGAATAGCAGCCACACGGCAATAATGTGCAGAAGAAAACTTTACTGGCTTCTTAGCCTATACTTATAGTTTGGCTGGTAAAGCTTTGTGTTGACAGGCAGAGCCAAGGTTTGGTTCTACAAGTGTTTAATTCAGTTGGACCAAAGCAGCTTCACAAAACGTAAAGAGAATGGAGCTCCACTATAGTGAAAGATCAAGATTTTAAAAAGGAACATATCCCAAAATGTGCCCTTTTGAGATGAAAAGCTTAAAATTCAAAGCAAAAAGACAGCCTATTAAACTCAATGGCAAGGGTGATTCCTGCTGGTTTGCAAGTCTTGTTCAGAACTTTATGAGCTTAGCTTAACATCTGGCACAAGCAGCCAGCAGTGAACCAAGAGGACCCCATATTAAAATGATTGGGAACCTCCCAAATTTTCTGGACCATGATGCCTCTAGACCTCCCCCATACACATGCCCCCCAGCAGCTTCAGGATCAGTTTTCCCTATTGTTACACCTCTGTAAGAAGCCACAATTGCCACTAACCACTGAAATTAACATTATAACGTGTGCTTTCAGCGCACCAGATACATCAAGTATACTACATCAGCATAGCTCTTTGGCGTTTTGCAGTTAAAAATCTGCAAAGAATGATGGGAGCTGCCTGGAGCCTACTCCCTACTGAGCTGGAATGCTGTAATACAGGTATCTACTGCTTTCAACGCCCTAGAGAGATATACTGAAATGGGTAAATATGTTTCTTTTAAAACATTTCTAAACAACACCCTTCTTTATACATGAACTGTACACATCTTAAAGAAAGCCAATACCATATCTTTTTTATCCTTTAGTTGCCTTTTGTCCTGGTATTTAAATTGCTTTTTGGCACTTGATTAAAATACATTGGGCCATAACTCCAAACTGCATGAGTGAGCAAAATGCAGGGAGGGCCACAGGGGCTACAAAGGGTATTTTGAATGAGTTAAAGTGGCCATACAAGGGCAGATTTAAGCTGCCGATTTAATCCATGCAGGCCGAGTCAGCAGCCTATCTGACTGTGTGTGGGGCCCTCTGGTGGGCCTGCCCAACCATATCTGGCTGAAAATTAGCCAGTTGCCGACCAGGTGGGTTTGATTTTCCTGTAGGGTTCCAACGGCTTGCATAGAGTCAACTATGATCTGATTGTTGGATTGAGGGCCAAAGATTGGATAAGCCTGATATTTCCCACCTTTTTGGTGAAAGATCCAGTCCCTGGCCAAACAAGTGGATCTTGGATAATGTACGGCCAGTTTTACAGACTGAAATGTGGCCACTACTACAAAACAATATAGTGAGAAGTGGACAAAGAGGCTTGTGATTTTTTAGCTTTTGTGTCTTCATTTCTTACTGTATAAATTTTTGTAGGTAAAAATACCCGCTAAAGATAATGATGGCATTTTTATTTAATTTGAGAGCCCAGGCCAAATACCCCCTCAGACTTGTCTTAAAAACAGCCGTGCTGTGTATAACTTAACCTAACAGATTTTAGTACTCAGTGTGATATATATATTAAACACAAGGACTGCCAAGCTTACCTATTATAGGAATAATACAAAATAATGCCGAAGAAGAATTTTTCATATTGATTCTGGGAATAGACTAACTGAGCCCTGTCTTGCTATTTCATTGCATGAATTTCTTTTTTCACCTGAGCCAGGCAATGTTCAACACTACAACTGGGGAGTAACGTCAGCTCTCTGACCAACAAGCAGGAAAGGGGAGTATCTGAGGAGTGGTGGTGGCTCTTACCTTGCTTCTTACCAACAACTGGAAGTCTGAAAGTGGTGTAACCTTGCTACACACAAACAATACAGCTCTCTGACCAATAAACAACAGCTGGAAGATTGGGAAACTGCTACAAACAAACAAGGTGCTGTAACCTTGCTTCACCCATACCCTGCAGCTATCCGATCAACCCTACTACTATCTGACTGGCTCTTAAACACACACAAGACAGCAGCTGAGGTATTTCTCCCAAGAAACTCTACTCATTCTTACTTGAAATGATACATACCACCAGGGATCTGTACATAACTTTCTGGGCTCCATTCACTCCAATGCCCCGAATCTGGTTTGCATCGGACTTGGACAACATAATTTCCTCCTGGGATTAAACCATATAGTCTCAGTTTTAACTGATTGCCAACTGAATGTGCCTAAAACATGAGCACAAACAAGGTATGTTGTCAGTGTTATTGTAGACAATTGAAAATACAATTTCTGCATGTTTATTATTGATTTTATCTCTTCTTTTTATTTTCCCTTGGACAGTGAAGCATGAAGGCACAACTTATTGTGTTATATCACACCAGACACACAGACAGTTTGGAATTAGTTGGAATTAAGGAAATTACAGAGTTGAGTTCCCTCAACATCCCCCAATGAAAATCCTCAATTGGAAGAACAGTCTCTGCAGTTCTTCTTAAAGGAAAACTATACCCCCAAAAAATGTAGGTCTATATAAAAAATACTTTTGTAGTAGTGTGTGCTACTGGGTAATCCTAAATAGAAAACTGCTATTTGAAGAATTAAGGGCCGCCCCCTGGGATCATAGGATTCACAGTGCACACAAACAAGCCAAGGCACACATACATGCTAGGCCCCATCAGCCAATGAATGGGCAGAGTTCTGCCTTTTACTCCCACACTACTTCCTGTTACAGTAGGAGCTGCATCACTTCCTGTCAGCTGATCTCTGAGGGAGCACACAGCCCATCACTAAATGGCGGCTCAAGGGAAAGGATGTAAAAGGGCAATATTTACTGATATATATATTTTCTAGTTTGGTGAGATTCTTTAATAGGTCACTTAACATAATATAAACTATCTGTTGTTTAAGTATTCATTCTGTGGTTATGCTTTATTTGAATGCAGAAAATACAAACCCCTACATCAAGGAAAAGTACAGTTTAGCTACTGTGAACGAAAACTCCCAGGAGCCTCATGAAGATTCAGAGAGAGTGGAACACAAGAGCCACAGAAAGACAACAGTTCATATCATACAGTACCACTGCTCTCACCTCCCATTCCTGTTCTTTCTCTTCTTTTAATCGCACTTCGTACTTGAGGGTTAACCATCCAGACTGCACGTCAGCCATGGCAGGTGGAAGCCATTTTGCTAACAGGTCATAGCGCCCACTTTCCACGGTAAGTGACACATTTATAGGTGGGTATGGCTGAACTGGAAGAAAAGATAAAAAAAACACTGTTTAGGTCTTCACTCTGTGGTTATGACTTTGCTCTACTGTGCATACTCAGAGGCCACAATCGATACAGGAGGAGGCAAACTTACTACAAAACATACCTCCCGACATTTTGAAAATTGAAAGAGGGACAAAAAGAAATGGTGTGCGCAGCACCGCAAAAAAGGTTTTGACCACGCCCATTTTGGGGACCACACCCCCTAAATGCCACTCCCATTTCACTATATTTGGCAGTTTATTTAAAGTTTGAACACATTTCTGGGGATATTGGGGTTTTGTTTTATGCGTTTTTACAGTGTTGCTAATGAAGATGAAATAGCCCTTTAGGCTGATGCCACACGTGGCGTTTTTACGCTGCATATTTTCTCAGCCTAAAACCACTGCACAAGCCACACAGCCCCTGACTATGGTGTTTTTCAGCCTAGTACTGGTGACGTAGCAAATCCCGTTTCCCATGGTGCTAATAGTGTGAAATAGTAAAAAACGCCGTGTATTCCCGCTACGTCTGGCATCTGCCTTTGTGTATACATAGGAATAGGTTGCTGTGCAAATAACGGCGTATTTCGGAAAACGCTTGAAAAATCTGTGGTCTAGCATATTTACGCATTGTGTGGTTTCCTTCGAGTCTTTTCAAGTTATTTCTATGGATGATGATATTGTGCGTTTTTCAGCCACCGAGAGAATTAGAAAATATGCAGCGTAAAAACGCCATGTGTGGCATCAGCCTTAAGCTGCGAGTCTCAGTTCCCCCAAGAGACCTGTTTAGCTTATTAGTTACAATTGTATCTCAGTGCAGGGGGTGCTTGTTAAGATTTCTGGGCTCTCTGCCAAAAGCTACTTTTTAATTAAGTATGAGAAACATTTGTATGTAAATGCAGGTGAAGCTTGTTTAATGTTCTGGTATTCGCCCAAATCCTTTACAAAGAATTCAGGGGTTCGGCCAAATCCGAAAAAGTGGATTTGGTGCATCCCTACTACCTATGCATTAAAATGAACAAAAATTTAAAGCATTTCAATTAACTTACACTAGCATGGGTATTCTCTTTGGTAACTGTAACTCAGCAGGAAAATGTGGGTTATATATCCACATTTATAGGCTGGATCTTAGTAATATTATTGTTCAGAATAAGTCTAAGGGGCACTGGTATCGGAACACAGGTTGAACAATACATTTTAGTGTATAACAAATGTCATTCACTAGTGGAAATATTTAAAATCATTGCAGTCAATCTCAATCCATTCCCAGGGTTGGACACATGGCAAAATGTATCCCCATGGATTTATGTGGAACAGAATTGATGTTATGGGAATAAATCTGTGAAATTCCACCCTGTACAGCTTGTAAATTCCTGTGCCTCTCCAGCTGTCTTTGGAGGACTTGTAAAGCCATAAATCCTTAAGTACAGTCATTATCAATGGAATCACCTCATTGCCATGAGAAATGTATACTGTATGTTTTAAGCTGGCCATACACAAACAGATATGCTCATTTGGTGAGGTTGCAAACAAGCAGATATATGTAATCATAACATTAATAATTTAATAACTTGTTATGTAATTAGTACAATTTTGCCAATATGATCTAATCAGTCAGTGTAAGGCAGGGATCCCCAACCTTTTATACCCATGAGCCACATTTAAATGGAAAAAGTGTTGGGGAGCAACACAAACATGAAAAAGGTTCCTGGGGGTGCCAATAAGAGCTGTAACTGGCTACTTAATAGCCCCTCTGTGGACTGGCAGCCCACAGTACGCTCTGTTTGGCATTTTACTTGGTTTTTATGCTACCAAAACTTGCCTCCAAGCCAGGAATTCAAAAATAAGCACCTGCTTTGAGGTCACTGGGAGCAATATCCAAGGGGTTGGTGAGCAACATGTTGCTCTTGAGCCACTGGTTGGGGAACACTGGTGTAAGGGATCTCTCATACAGGGTTGTACTTGGTGAAGAAGCATAGGGAACAGCCTATACATTAAGGCATCTGACTAGAGAACAGCCTCGGGAATTACCTTTGCACCACCACTCCTGCTTTTAATATGTGAAAAGAAGAATTGCAAGCTCTTGGTCACTATCTTAATTTATTCTTTAATACTTGGGGTTTGGTCATGTACATGCATCTGGTACCGTAATTTCCTTTCAAACAGGTGAGTAGTATATCCTACCTAATGACGGCTTACTATGGGTTACTAGACCTGGTGACATTACCCAAACAACAGCAAACATTTCCCCTCTGCCATTACCCATCAGTATTTGCACTGTGAGCTATATAAACTTGTGGTTAAGCACTTATGCAGCCATTTATACCCTGTCATTCTTTCCAGGGATGGAATTTTTAGAAACATCCTAGTAGAGGGTAAACCAAACACTAGTCCAATACTGCTAAGCAGGGTCAATATTTGTTTGGTGATTTTTCCTCTGTAAATTCAGCTCTCAATAAGCAGGTACTTTACTTTCCCTTGATATTGGCAGTGTCATATTTACATAGACAAACATTCTATAGGAATGAAGTGAGAAAGGGAACAGAGAAGCGGTGAAACGAAGTGGACAGGGAGGCGGCGGGAGAAGTCTCTTGAGAACATGAAAATGCCTCTCTAATTGGTAAATCAGAGCAACCATGTTCTGAACGTGAAATAGTTGGCAGATACAGGTCGTACGAAAGTGACTTCCTGGAAATGCGTTATAGCTCCCCTAAGGATACTGTCAGATACACAAAACGGCTAAGTGACCAATCGCCATGGTACAAAAATCGGGATGACAATTCTGGGCCCAAACACCGTCTGAAAATATATTGGTGCATATATGGCCAGCTTTAAAGCATCACATTCATTCACTTTCCATATTTTCATTGTTTGCATGTTGAGGCTTTTATAGATTTAGAAGGCATTATTCCATCCCATTACAGGGTTATTGATGTTTCTGTGTATACGTATCAATATAGTCTAGAGAGGGCTTTTAGGGGTTAAAAAAAATATTGTTATCCACTGCCCTATTATTAAATGGAAGGCAGTGAGCGTTAACTAGGCTGTTCAATAAGTGTTAATACCGGGACTGTCTTCAGAAAGAAACATTTTTTATACAAATAAAGCATGCTAACTGAAGCAGAAAGATCTGTTTTTAAATATACAAAATGGCACATTAAAAAAAACCAAAACATAAATATTACATATTTAAAATGGCATTAAAGCCACAAAAAGGAAACACGACGACAGTATGATTTCATGACGTTAGCCCTAACTGGCAGCAGGACTGTAAGAGAGATAGGATGGGCTGTTATATACACATATAAATATGTAACATATTAACCGTGACTTGTGGTAGCCTTGACAAACACAAACCTAGCGTGAGAGGCTGGGATTTCCTGGTGCCGGCAGGGGAATAGTGGCAACCATTTGAGCTGAAAAGCTTATGATAAACGATGTTTAGCTGAAAGAGGACTTTGTGGCTCATTAGGCTTAATCTATGGTGTTTTCATCTGGTTAGAGATAAAAGCATCTTCTATGGCGGAAACTACACGCTACAAAGCAAACACATAAGATCCACATGACTGCAAGGCAGCAACAGCTTGTACAACAAATAAATTAAGCGTACCTATGTAAGTTGTATCCACGCTCTCTTCATCAGACACATTGCTGCCCAGGGCATTGGTGGCATTCACATAGATGTGATAAAAGATCCAAAACGAAGTGTGTGCTTTGTCAAAGTAGCAAGAGTTTGGGCCGGAGGTCTCGTAGTCTGGGCATTCGTATACTTTTGGGTCACTGTAGAAAACACAAAGGACAGGGTTAAAAAACTGATTTGTTACTACTACAGGGGTGGCAAATTCACATTGTTAGCACTCTCTAGCTACAGTTTCCACCATTCTGTTTACTTTTGGATGATAAGTTGTAGATCACAGCAGCATTTGTGATGGCACTTCTTGAGGGTGAAGACACACTGAGCTAAAATAGACAATGCTGATCATTTACTGATAATTGTCTCTATGTGTGTTTTAGCAGAGGCAATTCTCAGTATAGAAAGGTATTTTCTGGAGTTTAGTAGCCGTGAAAAAGTAGCTGCTACTAGTAGCTCAGTGTGCCTTCACCTTTAAGGCTTCTTACTAAAGAACTACTCAATTTCCAGCTGCTGGTGAACTAAAACTCATACTGAGAATTAGGGTGGGGGGAATTCCCATGGATACCATGCAAAACAGCAATTGTAGGAAGAGTAAAAGTTAGCAGGTTCAGTACAAGATGGTGACGTTAACACTTTCTATCATGGTTGCCCAATCCATGGCCTTTCAGTTGTGGTTGGTTACAAAAAATGTAAAACTGCCCCTTCTTTGCTCTTATTGGTAATTACCTGGACCCTTCTGATACACTTGTGGGTCAGACATACAGGGTAAAGGGACTGGTAATTTTTCTATGTCAGCGTAATATGTGGCCATTGACATTGACCTTGCAAAGATAAGGGTCTATGGGCCACATTACTGATTCAGAGAACGAGAAGTGAGGAGTACAAAGGACATTAATTTTTCCAGGAAACAGGAGATGTAAATCTGGCGTTGTGCTTTCAATGGTTACTTAGTAAACCATTATACAGAAATAGCGTGCATTATCTGCACCAGTTGCCTCAGAGGCACATTTTTCAGGTAGACTGTAAGCTCCTATCCTCTATAGGCAGAATGATCACCTGCATTACTTTGCTCTGCTACTGGAACTGCTTTGCCGGAAGCAGTTGCACTGACAGATACATATATATACAGTATATACAGATAGATACAGATACATAGCTTCAAGAAAGGGATGGATACCTTTTCAGTAAGGGAGAAAATACAAGATTACTGAAATGATCTCTTGGTTGATGAAGGGACCGCTGCTGGTCTGATTGCCCTTTGGGAGCCATGAAAGTTTTTATCCTGCTCTGAGGCAACTTTCTCTGAATCACCTAGAAGTTAGCCTGGTTTCATCTGGACAAAAAGTTAAACTTGATGGACATGTGTCTTTTTTCCACCTCAGCTGCAATGTTATGAAACTATAGCTTCCGCCTGCTTCAGAGTAACTGACTACAGAGCTTCTCTTCCAGGCACAATATCTTAAATACAGATGGTAAAATATTAAACCAGTGGCAGTGTGCACACCCCTTCCCAGCTGACCCCTGTCTGCCCGCCTGAGACAGCTCAAGACAGCAATGAAAATACTGGTGGACTGGCAGGGGAAGTGTTTTTCCTTACTGCAAATAAACCATCAGCATGCATTAGACGTCAGCCTGGCCTCTGAAGCAGACTGCTCACATTCCAAGTGCACTAGAGACTGGTGGCTGCTTGCCATTTGCTTGGAGGGAGCCCACATAGGGTCACACAGAGTGGCATATACCAGATAGCTATATTCTAGAGACATTATAAGAAATTACATACAAACGTTCAGTTCATAATTAGCTAAAAAGTAGAAATTATGAAGCAGTATTATTAAGTAGGGCTCCTATTTTCCTGATTTCATTCTGTGTCCCAAAAGATTTCCTGTTTTGATCACAAACAAGTAAAAACAACAAATAATTGGTTGACGTGCATGCTATTTATAATTTTGCCTCAAAAGTATTTCCCAATGCTTTTACATTCCCTATCTGATCCCCCATGTAACTCTATGAGGGGGCAGCCATAATAGTGCAGCAGTAGGCCGTTAGCATTAGAAGCTATTAACTGGTTGAAAAGGGTCAGTCAGGTTGGCTAAACACTCTATCAACATGTTCTATAGGTAACTATTTTATGTACATTAATATTTTGAAGAGTAGTTTTTTACTGCCAGTTTCACTTTAAGGTCACCGCCCCTCATTTTTTAGTCTTGATTATTATTATTATTAACATTTATTTATAAAGCGCCAACATATTCCCGCAGCGCTGTACAATAAGTGGGTTTCATACATTGGACATACAGAGTAACATATAAAGCAATCAATAACCGATACAAGAGGTGAAGAGAGCCCTGCCCAAAAGAGCTTACAATCTACAAATTTAAGAACTGTTTCAAGGTGCACTCATCACACTGTCACACTGTCATGAGTGCATAAATGCTTAGTTTAATTAAAAAGTTCTTCATGACTTCAGTAAGGATGTTATTGAGTGATTACCTGACAGAAAAGCTCAACCTGTCATGGAAGATAAAATAGCAGCTAGAGCTACTTTGGTTGGTTGTGTACCTTAATAAGGGAGTATCCCTATTGTAAACTCTATGGGGCAGGGACCTCCATCCTCTTGTATCTTTGACTCTTAAGTTATTGCCGCTGTACCTTTTATTTATCTGTATTTATTGTTATACTTTGTATTTATCTATTATTATCTTAATAACCCCCTGTTTGTACTAATGTATTCTACTGTACAGTGCTGTGTACATAAGTAGCGCTTTATAAATAAAGATATACATACATAAATCCCTAAATTACCTCACAAACAGTCAATTTTGGGCAAAGTAAGGAGCTGGATTGGGAGCATAGCCAGGAATGAAACTGAGCATGGATAGGGTGTTGCCTAGACACACCTGAAATATAAAATTATTGGGTTGGCGTGTATGAAAATATTTATATTGTTTAACTACAGCCATAATTTTGTGATGTTTTGTGTCTCACTCTGGCAGGTTTTTGCTTAAACAGGAAGTGCAGTAGTAAAAATACTGTCTGAGGTAAACTAGCAAGGATGCCTGCTCTTGGTTTGTGTGAGAGTACAGCGCCTCATACACATCAGCGTAACTTGGTCATTCTGGGGCCCCCCTGCAGAAAAATGATGGTATAGCTGACCCTGTGGTCTGGGCCCCCCTGCAACCATGGGGTCTGCTGTATACATACACCTCAGCTCATACAAGCAGAGAGATGGATGTTAGTATGTAACATCCATAATGACACATTATATTAGAAAGATATATTTTTATAGCCAGACAGATGGAGAACCCCCAGCTGTCAGTGCAGCTAGTATTCACTCTGACTAAGAACAGGCTAAGTAAGATGTATGGCCACACTTGGTGAATAAGTTATCCCATTATTCTAAAACACTGAACAAAAAGACATTTGTAGGCCTAAAGTGCATGTAAAATGAAGTTTGTATAAATAAACTGATGCTGAACTACTTCTAAACCCAGAATCCCCTGGCAGTCATTGGTTACCCAGAATCACTCTGTCAACTAAAACACTAGCATTTTCAGTTGGACCAAAAGAAGGCAATGACTTTACTTTTCTTTTCTGTAGAGCAGGCTGTAGTTGGTTGGAAGCCCTCCATCCGAGCCCGGTTTCCACCAGCAGGAAAAAGTCACTTTTTCGAAGGAGCGGCATTTAATGATATCGGGTTTTCCAGGTGGAGACTGTCCTGTAGGATAAAATGGTGGGTATTACTGGCAGGGGCATTAGTGTATACTCACTATTAAGATGCACTTAATAGTCTGCAATTAAGATGTAACATGTAAGAGAATATGCTGCCTAGCTACTGCCATATTTATTTCCTCACTATGCACCGTAACAGTTGAAAGGTGCAGTATAAATGAACATTAGGTTTTACCATGATGCAGACAGTATTCAACAATAATCTTCAGTTAATCTTTATTACTTAGTCTTTTCTGATTTTTAAAATGTATGCTTTGCAACCCAACAATTAGTTATGAAATTTGTTAAACGGTTGCTAAGGTCCCGCTGACCCTAGCAATGGTGGTTTGATTTGCAAATTGGAAGTAGGACAGATAAGAAGGCTAAGTGAAGGCTACGGGTCAATCTGGGGAGTCTAGTTAAGGTTGCAGAGGGGGAACTTCGCTTACATGTAGTGCCGCATTTAAAATGCAAGCAACAGCCTTATAACAATTAGGGTAAAATGAATGTAACATCACAGAACTGCTATACAGGTATGGGACCTATTATCCAGAATGCGCGGGACCTGAGGTTTTCCGGATAAGGGATCTTTCCGTAATTTGGATCTCCATAACTTAAGTCTACTAAAAATCATTTAAATATTGAATAAACCCAATAGGACGGTTCTGCCTCCAATAAGGGGTAATTATATCTTAGTTGGGATCAAGTACAGGTACTGTTTTATTATTACAGAGAAAAGGGAATCATTTAACCATTAAATAAACCCAATAGGGCTGTTCTGCCCCCAATAAGGGGTAATTATATCTTAGTTGGGATCAAGTACAGGTACTGTTTTATTATTACAGAGAAAAGGGAATCATTTAACCATTAAATAAACCCAATAGGGCTGTTCTGCCCCCAATAAGGGGTAATTATATCTTAGTTGGGATCAAGTACAGGTACTGTTTTATTATTACAGAGAAAAGGGAATCATTTAACCATTAAATAAACCCAATAGGACGGTTCTGCCTCCAATAAGGGGTAATTATATCTTAGTTGGGATCAAGTACAGGTACTGTTTTATTATTACAGAGAAAAGGGAATCATTTAACCATTAAATAAACACAATAGGACTGTTCTGCCCCCAATAAGGGGTAATTATATCTTAGTTGGGATCAAGTACAGGTACTGTTTTATTATTACAGAGAAAAGGGAATCATTTAACCATTAAATAAACCCAATAGGACGGTTCTGCCTCCAATAAGGGGTAATTATATCTTAGTTGGGATCAAGTACAGGTACTGTTTTATTATTACAGAGAAAAGGGAATCATTTAACCATTAAATAAACCCAATAGGGCTGTTCTGCCCCAATAAGGGGTAATTATATCTTAGTTGGGATCAAGTACAGGTACTGTTTTATTATTACAGAGAAAAGGGAATCATTTAACCATGAAATAAACCCAATAGGGCTGTTCTGCCCCCAATAAGGGGTAATTATAGCTTAGTTGGGATCAAGTACAGGTACTGTTTTATTATTACAGAGAAAAGGGAATCATTTAAACATTAAATAAACCCAATAGGACTGTTCTGCCCCCAATAAGGGGTAATTATATCTTAGTTGGGATCAAGTACAGGTACTGTTTTATTACTACAGAGAAAAGGGAATCATTTAACCATCAAATAAACCCAATAGGATTGTTCTGCCCCCAATAAGGGGTAATTATATCTTAGTTGGGATCAAGTACAATGCACTGTGTTATTATTACAGGGGAAAAAGGAAATTATTTTTAAAAATTAGAATTATTTGCTTATACTGGAGTCTATGGGAGATGGCCTTTCCGTAATTCGGAACTTTCTGGATAATGGGTTTCCGGATAAGGGATCCCCTGTATTAGAACCAGAGGTCCAGCAGCAGATTTAATCATTGATTCCACTGTAACATCTAGCTTCTTATCACCGATAGAGATGTAGCGAACTGTTCGCCGGCGAACTAATTCGCGCAAATTCGTGGACTTTTGCCGATGTTCGCCACTTTGGGTTCGCCGCGTTTTTTTTTGGTGCCGCGTTTTTTTGCCTTGGTTTTTCCGCCGCGTTTTATCGCCTATGCATATACATAGGAATAGCTTGCTTTTTTTTTGGCGTTATTTTTTGGCGGTTTTTTTGCGATTTTTTTTTTTGGCGTTTTTTTACAAAGTATTTTTCAGAGAAATTTTTGCTTGATCCCCCTCCTGCATGCCACTGTCCAGGTCGTGGCACCCTTTAAACAACTTTAAAATCAGTTTTCTGGCCAGAAATGGCTTTTCTAGGTTTTAAAGTTCGCCTTCCCATTGAAGTCTATGGGGTTCGCAAAGTTCGCAAATATTTGCGAGTTTTGCCGAAAGTCCGCGAACGGGTCCGCGAACATTTCTGGCGATGTTCGCTACATCCCTAATCACCGAGTCACGAACTAGATGATTTTTACTATCCTGATATTTTTAAGTAGAAGGGAATGTATTTCTTATAACACACATTTCATGACGAACTTATTATAATAACAGAATACATCATACAGTATTTTCTAAATCAGAAAGTTTAAAAAAGTTTAATAAAAAACCATCAATATCTTGTATAAGATATTCTTATAAATGGTGCTTAGTGATACAGATAACCCAGCAAATGTGTATTATAAAAAATAAACTACCCTGTTGTTAAATATGAGGATATAATAAGTCACCTGAGATCCCTGACCTGCATAAAAACACTCAGTCACCTTTTTATGGTCATGGAGCTCTGCAGTGACTTCTGATATGCCTGTAGTACACAAGAGTCATAAATATCCTGTAAACAATATAGTTATAATTGGTGACTCACTAAAACTTGTGTTTTATAACAGTAATGCTGTAAAATATGAGGACTCATGAGGAGTTCCATGACCATTTAATGGTGCACAACTTTCGCCTCATATATATATATATATAATATAATTATTCCCTATATATTTTACAATAGGGTGTACAATATTACAGGCTATTTATGTTTATGGCAGCTTTTACCAGTTATTGATTGATAGTTATTGTTTCTGTTTGGTCTATTATTTATTTTAAGAAATGGCATTCCTGCCCTTTTAGTTCAGGTAAGTTAAGGGTGCTGTATTATTCCCTATATATTTTACAATATGTGGTAAGCTATTCCCTATGTATTACAGGCTATTTATGGCTTTTTCATATTATAACATGGCTAGTTTTACTATTCACTGATTGCTAGTCATTGTTTCCATTTGGCCTGTTATTTTTTTTTTAAGAGATGACCATTTCTACCCTGATTTCAGGTAGGTTTTCTTTTTCTCTATGGACTCCTTCTTTCTAGTAAGCCTTTGTGTTTATCCAGGTGCGCTGCTCCCTAAGGGAATATCTGCCACTTGGTATTTAGTCTGTGTGGCAAAGCCTGGGTCTCATTAGCTCAAATGAATGGAAAGATTTGCTTAAGAAAACGACTGGCAGATTATTTCAGTTCATCTTAGTGGATTGTGTACTGGTAAGTACTTGGCTACTGCTGACCATGAATATTGCACAGAATAAATATTGCAAAGAAACTGAAATAATTCTTCCCTTGAGCTCTGAACTACATTACCCAGCATCCTGACAGCCTACGGGTCAGATGACTAACAGCCCTTATTGAAGGAATGTTTAATATCCTACTTATTTAAACCATAAGGCTGAAACTCTTTTTACTGAGGGGGTTTATGTCTGACTTCATTATTGCAAGCTAAGTTTATACACACTCCCTATCAATGGTACTACCTTGCTGTTTATTTGGATCTTGTTGCAATTAGAGGGAGTATATCATACACGTAACATATAAGCCCAGGTATATCTGCCCTATAGCAGAGGGTAAGGATAGGGCTGCCAAACCAGCATTCAGAGCGCAGGCAGACCCAGATTCAGGTGCTTTTTAAATGAGCACTAAGGACCCGCTTTTGCACATCTACTGTTCCCCAAAGGCATTAAAAACAGTCCATGTCCAAAAGTCAGTATATTTTTTTCTAGATAAGGTGGCAGGCCATAGTTTCAGCCCACTGCATTTTCTTCAACAACCAGTTTGAATATTTGGGCCCAATGGGGATGATAGGCCTTGTAGTTAAAGTGACCACCAGGCCAGTATTGTCCCAGCCCAGATAATAAAAATGAATACTTGGAGTCAAGATTATTGATAAGACAGGACAAGTAGAAAAGTAGGCTGACTGTAGTTGCAGTCTGTTAACTCCAGAGAGATAGGGGGTTAATAACGTGGCTTTGATGAGAAAATCCTGTGAATGTGCTCTAACTACTCAGTGAAGAGGAAAACAAAATCACTGTCACATTCCAGGGCTGCCACTGACTCTCAAAGATCCATTGCCCCCCATCCCCATACATCCTTTCATGTTAAACCAATTGAGTGCTTAATGGGGTGTGCATTTGGACATGGGGCCCCCTCTGGAACCAATCATTTAATAAGGCACAAATGTTCTTATAAAAACAGCCCTGGTGTAATATTAGCATGAAACTGACATGTCTAGTTCAACATGATGCCTTTACAGGGGATATGGGAATATACTGCTTTGGTTCTATAATCAAAACAGGAATTTTTTACAAAATTACCCTGTTTCCCCTACTAACAGCTCACATGTCTCTTATTATCCCCTTCAGGTCTTGGATTGCTGCTTAAATTGAACATCCACAGCCTGAAAGTGGCCCTAAAGGTATTTTTGTGTCCCAAGGATTGTCCAAGGGTTTCATGGTTTCATGCTTAAATGGATATTTTTTTCATACAAGTTTAAAGACTAGAAGGGGGCATCATCATTAGCCAGAGCATCAATCTGAGCGGATTATGCTCTACTCAGGATTATTATCTATACGAGAGGTTAGAGAGCCAGGAAGTATCTGAGTCTATGAGTCAATGTCATTGTTCCAATCCGGTCAACCAGCTTATTATGTAGCAGCTAATAGTATTTAGTTGTGCAGTTTCCCGTCACGCTTGGTTTATCATTCATCATTAGGTGGTGCAAAAGAGTGTTGTATATCTTCTCACTCTGCTCTACTATATTTGGTGCTGGTCGGAAACAATATATATCCCTAAAGTCCCTTAGCTTCCGTCTGAGCTGTCTTTACTGGAGATAATAGGACGTTGGCAAGGACTGTGGCTGTGGGATAGCAGGTATAGTAGGGAGAGATGGTGCCTATAGTAGCAGTGGGGGGATAATAGCCTCTGGGAAGGGACTGGGGCTGTGGGATAGCAGGTATAGTAGGGAGAGATGGTGCCTATAGTAGCAGTGGGGGGATAATAGCCTCTGGGAAGGGACTGGGGCTGTGGGATAGCAGGTATAGTAGGGAGAGATGGTGCCTATAGTAGCAGTGGGGGGATAATAGCCTCTGGGAAAGGACTGGGGCTGTGGGATAGCAGGTATAGTAGGGAGAGATGGTGCCTATAGTAGCAGTGGGGGGATAATAGCCTCTGGGAAGGGACTGGGGCTGTGGGATAACAGGTATAGTAGGGAGAGATGGTGCCTATAGTAGCAGTGGGGGGATAATAGCCTCTGGGAAGGGACTGGGGCTGTGGGATTGTAGGTATAGTGGGGGAAGTTTGAGTGTAAGTCAGAACTAAATCAGGATATGCCAGTGTCCTCATATACATCATAAGGACCTTAGCTTGTAAGCTCCACTGGGGTAGGGCTGAGTATGCTCTGTGTAGCATGTTGCCACTATATATAAAAGAAGCCCAGTTCTGCTTACCGTTGAGTGACACTGTGTAGAGAAAGAGAAGAAATGTGACAGCCAGTGATGGGGTGGTAGGTGCCAAGTTCTGCGGCATACTGATCTCCTACTTTAACTCCAACACAACATGGAGGATCAAAGGTTCACTGAAAAATAAAAGGGAATGGTGTTGACATATGCTCAGAAGAATTTAACATTGGATTAGCAGACAAACCCTATATTTGCCTCATCCCAGACAGGCAACATCCATCATAAAGAAGGAATGTCATCAAAGCAATAAGCAATAATGACCTCTATAGATCTGTGTCGCACCCATTTCTATCACATACAGTATGGAAATGACCCCCTCGCCAGTACAAATAAATAATCGGTGTTACTGGTCCTTTAATGGTTAGCAAATGAAACACTCTATAATCTTCACTTACAGTAAATAAGCAAAGAGTGGCTTCCTTTCCAAGTGAAAACACTAAAGACATTAGAGATCACAGAGGCTATGGGGACACTTGTAGGACACAGACTTGGTATTACCAAAAGGCTTTGTTCTTAATTCTGGGTTCCCAGATAGTGATTGGACTACAGCTTCCAGCATACTGACTATACACTGAAGAATGTTGGGAGTTGCTAAGGAAACATGGACCTAAAGCAGAGGTGGCCACTACTCTCCTTATAATGCACTGCCTTCCCTGACTGTAGCCAGCCTGCCAAAATGACCCGTAGGTGGAGCTGTTGTTTCACATTCATTATATTAGCAGTTTAAAAACTGTATCTTAAAGAGGTGGTTTACCTTTAAGTTGACATTTAGTATGTTGTAGAATTGCCTATTCTAAGCAACTTTTCAATTGGTCTTCATTATTTATTTCTTATAGTTTTAGATCAATTTGTCTTTTTCTTCTAACTCTTTGCAGCAGCGAAAAAAACATTGTTCGTTGAGGTTACAGTGTCGTATTTATTGCTCCTTTTTATAACCTGTTTTTCTATTCAGGTCCTCTCCTATTCATTTACCATCCTCTCATTTAAACTGCTTCCTGGTTACTAAGGTAATTTTGACCCTAGCAACCAGGGAGCTGCTGAACAAAAAGTGAAATAACTAAAAACCTACAAATAATAAAAAAATGAAGCCCAATTGCACATTATCTCAGAATATTCTTCTCTACATCATACTAAAAGTTAACTCAAACATGAACAAGCCAACTACCAAAAAAATGTAAATCGCAAAAGTGCTTAGAAGAATGCTGTGAGCAGTTAGGGTTTACATTCACTTTTAAGTAAATGTATGTAAGTTTCATAGAGCTGCTGTACATGAGTAACGGTGTAGCAGCCCTTTGTACTCTAACAATCATCCCCAGGCCTGAGCTACATGAGAGCCGTTCTCATACATTCGCGTTTAGAAAAGAAAGGACCGCATTCAGTGGGAAAATGTCATTAGAGTTTAGGATTGCACCACAGGCTTCAGAATCCATAGGGATTATTAACATATATATTTGTTTAGCTGAACTTGATTTTTGGTGGTGTTTTTCTGCGGGTGCCAGAGTATTTACAATGCACCCGCCTCTCCTCCGTCCCGGCCCATTAGTCTAATCCCTCTTCATGGCCACAGACTGAAATACATTGATCTTTGAAGTACTCAGCGTTCTCTCCCACTAATGTGATTTTTTGTTAAGGTGCCTAATTATTCTAATCTGTTCTGAAGGGACCTCTGACTTCTAACCTTTCTACTATTTGAAGCCCTATAATAAGTGTTTTGGGTGGCCTTGCGTCTTCAAATGCCCTTTGTATGAGGGGAAGGTCACCCTAAATAAAAATACACACCTAACACATCTAAAGTGCCTTCCTTTGGGCCGGAACAGAAACAAATTCTGTGCTTTGGCAATTTACTGTATTTTTTATACCATTTTGGAGGTATTTCACCTTTTAGTCAACCTTTGGTATGTTATAGAATGGCCTATTCTAAGCAACTTTTCAATTAGTCTTTTTGGAGCTTGCAAATGGGGGGTCACTGACCCCCATCAGCCAAAAACTATTGCTTAATGAGGCTACAGTTTTACTGTTATTGTTACTTGTTATAATTTATTTGTCTATTCAGTCCCTCTCCTATTCATATACCAGCTCCTCATTCAACCCACTCCCTGGTTGCTAAGTTAATTAGGACCCTAGCAACCAGATGCTGCTGAAACTCCAAACTGGAAAGCTGCAGAACAAAAAGTGAAATAACTGAAAAAACCCCACAAATAATAAAAAATGAAGACCAATTGCAAATTGTCACAGAATATTCCTCTCTATATTATACTAAAGGTTAACTCAAAGGTAAACAACCCCTTTAAAGCACACAGCACCCCTTCAGCACCACTGTGTGAAACACCCATGGGTTAACAGAACAGCCTCTGGGGTGCAGGGTTCCTTGTGACTTCAGCATTCCATCCCTGATAGAGTTGGATACAAATACTCTGAGCCATTTAGCAATCATGCTTTTGTAAAAGTCTCAGAATTAAAGGGGACAAATTGTGGGAAACTGCTTAAAAAAGTAAAAATCGGCAATGGAGTCTGCCCAGTATATCCTTTGCACAGAGCTGGTATGTTCTCATTGTGCACCAGTTTTTCCTACTGTGCATCAACCACATGACACTGCTGGAATTAAAGGAGAACTATACCCCCAAACAATAGGTCTCTATAAAAATATACTGCATAAACAGCTCATATATAAAACCCTGCTTCATCTAAATAAACTATTTTCATATAAATATACTTTTTAGTAGTATGTGCCATTGGGTAATCCTAAATAGAAAACTGCCATTTTATGTACTAAGGGCCGCCCCCTGGGATCATAGGATTCACAGTGCACACAAACAAGCCAAGGCACACATACATGCTAGGCCCCATCAGCCAATGAATGGACAGAGTTCTGTCTTTTACTCCCACACTACTTCCTGTTACAGTCAGAGCTGCATCACTTCCTGTCAGCTGATCTCTGAGGGAGCACACAGCCCATCACTAAATGGCGGCTCAAGGGAAAGGATGTAAAAGGGCAATATTTACTGATATATTCCAGTTTGGTGAGATTCTTTAATAGGCCACTTAATATAATATAAACTATATGTTGGTTAAGTATTTATTCTGGGGGTATAGTTTTCATTTAAAGTGGATGGAGGGGGCGGGGGTAACTCCTCACCCAGCTACAGTTCTGGGAATGGACTATTTAAAAAAAAAAACAATTCTGTTTTCTGTTTAGGGTTTCTCTTGCTGGTACCTACACTTGCAGATTCTGCCTTGTTTCATACAGCCATTGTTCATACTCTCTCCTCAGAATTCACTCCAGGTGGGATGAGCCCAGTGCGCCCATGGCCAGAAATGAATGATAGGGCATGAAGCAGTCACTAGAAAAGCAGGTCTGTATTTAGCACATACACTACAACTAGGCTTGAAGTATCAGTAGATAGGATGGAGAGTTTGGTTTAATCCTGGTTAAACCAAGAGTTCTGGAATTTCCTGGAGACACATCTTTCCGTAACAAGTCCCAAAATGTTGCCAATGCTCTTCTGCTCTACTACCCTGTGCAACCTGAGTGCCTGTGTGTTGGTTTAGGCACATTCCCATGCTAACAAGCTATGCAATAATGCCTCATTTCACTGTGGCTGTGCTAATAGAACATATAAGCCATCCTATTTCTTTCTTAGATAGACACGCAGATCTAGCACTGGAGACTCAATGCTGACAATCAGATCTATACAGAGGCGCTTCCTGGTGTCTGACAATCTCCTAATATCTCATTATCCCCCAAGTGCATTACTGAGACCACTGTGGCCACAACAGTGCAAACCCCTGACCCACAATATATAATCAAACAACATATGCAGAAACAGTATAATGGCACCAAACCTGCCAAATCTGCACTGATTCCAGTTCAAAACCTAGAGAAGTCACCAGCCTTGCCAAAATACATAGCAACTGTAATTGTAAGCGGCACAAAAATAATTCCTGACTTTTATTCATCATACAGAAGGTGCATAAAAGTGCCAATATTACTTTCCCACTTATACTATTTCAAGTTTACATGCTGTCCCTACTCCCTTGCATCAGAAATCTCAATTTACCATGTATACAGGATAACTAGTCTGGATTCCATATCCCTTAGCACCTTGGCAGTGACGGAGTTAAACTGCTTCCTGACTCTGCCTATCATTCAAGCAGATTGTGGCAGCGTTTGTGCTCTTTCCAACTGAGATTCATTTAGCGCAGAAACGCTTCTCTCTCACTGGATCACTTGGCGCTCCAATGCAGAATAACAAATATACTACACCCAAACTTGCAATACAGGGTTGAGGCAAGAGCCCAAGACTTAGGCCGAGAACATTCAGTCTCAATGTTTATTACCTGGACAAGTTACCAGCCTGCATTTTCACAAATATGCCCACTAGAGGGCACTGTTGCTCTAAATTACCCCCCAAAACATCTCCTGCATTATTTTAACTAAACTCAAAAATAAGGCGCTATCATCAGTTTGGAATGACGAGTCGAAATACTAACACGTTGTTTAGAAAGGCAGAATTTAGACAGGATTATGCTACACCTTAACCCTGCATAGTTTGCACTTAAAGGGAACCCTCCACCCAAAAATCACTTTTATATTATGAAAGAAAATGTAATTCCTAATAACTTTCCAACACACAATCAAATTAAATGTAATTGCTATTGAAAGCAGTGTTTATCTCTTTCTGTTCTCTGGGTCTGACTCTTGAAGCAATGTAGCAGAAGGCAGTTCAATCTGCTGGCTTTTGATGGGAGGGATCCTTTTTTATTATTATTATTTATATAGCGCCATCAATTTACCCAGCGCTTTAAGAGTTGAAGCTACTGCAACCAGATTCATGTCCCTTTTGCAGAGATGCAGTTCAACAATATCTGGAGGCTGCAGAAAGGTTGTATATTCTACCAAAACATGTTTTCCTGCATTTTATTATAGAATTATGCAACCTTTGTCAGTAGCCAGACAACTGTTTTTATTATTGCTGCTGCTGCTGCTATACAAATAAATAATAGTGATGATAATGCAACACAATTAAAGATTTCTATCCTCAAACACGCTGTTACTACAAATCCCAGAATTCTCTGCAAGCCCACTGGCTAGATACATTGTTCTGCCTATTTACAGAAGCCTAGAATGTGAATGTGCTAGATATCCATAGAACTAAGGCTAAATGCCTGGTGCCAGCATTATTCTTATATATAACAATTATTATTCTCATATATCTGTAACCTTTTAAACCCCACAGTTTACATTACATTAACTAAACCTATGTCTTTATGACTCTCTGAAAACACAAATTACTGCACAAATTTATTGTTGCTAAACTTCAACTCTCAGAATCTCCCTAAAAGCTAGATAGATAGATATCAAATAAATATATATAAGATAAATGATAGATGGATAGATAGATGATAGATGAAAGGTAGATGGATAGATGATAGATAGATGATAGATAGATGAATGATGATAGATAGATAGATAGATAGATGATAGATAGATAGATAGATAGATAGATAGACAGATGAAAGATAGATGGATGGATGGATGGATGGATGGATGGATGATAGATAGATAGATGGATAGATAGATGGATAGATGATAGATAGATGATAGATTGATGATAGATAGATAGATAGATAGATAGATAGATAGATAGATAGATGGATAGATAGATAGATAGATAGATAGATAGATAGATAGATAGATAGATAGATAGAATGGAACTTCAGCTCTGCTTTAGGACCTACCACCCTAATAGGGACAATGCAAACAAGGAGTCGCTCCCATGTTGCTGACCAAGGAAGAAGCAGAGTTGGGTGTCAGACTTTCTCACCTTTAGGGCACCTTGCCAGTACAGTAGGGTCCTAACCCCTCAGCCCTCCTTTCCACCCATAACCCCGCTGTATTATGCCTTTATCCATGCAGCCTGCACATTCCAGTAGCACTCAGCAATGGCGCAGTACGGACCCAGGGACAATCCCAGCAAGGTACAATAGAGAACAGTCCAGGTGCCCAGACAAATTTGATTGGCTGCTGAATGGGACCTGGCTAACAATAGCCTGAGTATACAGAGAGCTCTCCCTTGGCAAGGTTCTTCTACAAACTCTTTCCGAGTGATTGGGCAGACATAAGGCTTTGGTGCCTGTGTGTTCCTTTAGGATAATTTGATATAATGTATCTGAGTAATAATGGGTGTTATGGGAGCTGCACACACACACATCTGCACCACGTAGCAATATTACATCAGTACATTGTGTCCTAATGTGATTACAGGGTGTATCGGCTCCTTCTCAAAATAGTCATTTGCCTCACTAGCAATTAGAGAGAAATTCAAGGCCAACTAATCACTTCTCCCAAATCACAAGAGAGTCTGGGGATCCATAGGAAGGCACAGAGAACGAATGCAGTTTCATAAAAAAGAAAAAAATTCTACTGATCCAATGACAGTGTATGGTTTACACCACACAGGGACTGGGGCACAGAGCTGACAATCCTCTGGTACCTAATGGAAAGGAATAGAGGAATGCAAAACAATCCCAGGGTTCCTGTGTCTGGAAATAGAAAGAGCTTGGTCATCTCAGTGTCCGGCAGAGCGTGGGAGCTGCAGTTTCATCATCTGATCCACATTAGGTACAGCCGCCGTGTCCCTCTCTCCCTAGCCCCAAACTCCCTGTCTCTGTAGCCAAAACCTTTTAACTGAATCAGGGAAAATCCTGTGTTAACAAGAAATTGAATTGCTGAGCCACCCCGGCAGATTATATATATATATATATATATGTGTGTGTGTGCTGGAAGGGGGTGGGTGTGTTATGTATCTGCCCATTTATATCTCCCTCTTTCTATATATATATATATTTACACAGTATTTATTATATGTATTTATTTATCTGCTTTTCTCTATCTGCCCATCGATTGTTGTTCTCTCTTTCTACTCTGTAAAATAGAGAAATGATTGCCTGGGCTCCTCTGTCAGTCTGCCCTGGGCACAGGTATATCTGCCTAGTGACAGTACCCTTATAGGAACACACAGACTGGCACAGATGTGAGTAGGAAGGGGATGGCACCCACACTGGCAGATACACACACCCTGGTACAATGGTTGTGTGTTAGGTAAACAGAAATGCCACTATATAGACATACTGGCACAGCTATTAAGTAAAAGAAAAAAGATATATAAAAAAGCCTGGCACATCTGCATGCCAAGCACGAATGGGACCCAGGTATGATTTTCATAAACTGACAGGGAAGACAGACACTCAGGAAATACAGCTGACATAGCTGGCTGGCAGTTAGGTATGGCATCCACAGATAGACAAGCAGACCTTGGCACCCACATATGGGGATACAGAGTCCCAAGCAGAATAGGTGAGTTGGCACAGAGGGCTGTCAGGCAGGCACCAGGGTAAGTGGTTAGAGAGGTGGGTAGGTAGGGGGCAGCCACCCTGGCACAGTCAGGAATGTCCCCCAACAAGGAGAGAGAGCCTTGGCATTACCTGTGCATGGCTGCAGGGGGTGAGGCTGTCTGTGAGTATAATCCCAGGAATGATCCGGTTCTGCAGTGCCCATATCGCAGGCTCGTCCTGCCAGCGCCCAGTGCCCCAGGCTGCGACCCCCAGGCCAGTGCCAAATACACCGACCCCAGGCCAGTGCCAAACGCAGCGACCCCGGGCCAGTGCCAAGCGCAGCGACCCCCGGACCAGGGAGCAGCGGGTAATAAACCAGAGCGATCCTGACTCTTCGCACCGACTCGCATCTCAGCCTCTCCTACCGGCTCTCTTATCCTCCCCACGTCCCACCCCATGGAAACGTCAGCCGGCTGGGCGGCCCCAACCTGGGACACTCACACTGCGTCAGCTGCTTGGTAAATGCATGGCAGCCCTGGGTAGTGCCCCCCCTGCCCCTAGTCCTGGCTGTCCTGCTTGCCCTGACTATCCTGCTGCAACCCTGGCTGCGCTCAATTGCATGGTGCTCTGGCTATGGCGCATCCCTGGCATTGGGCCCTTTCTGCCCACTGGCTCTGGGTTTCATGGGGTCCGGAATGATATTCAAAATGGGCCCTGGCATTTTAAATACGCAGAGGCCCATCAGCCCCCAGTAGGCCAATAAATAATAACTGTATATGCCATCTTACTGCAGCTCCTCTGGCATTTGCCAGAATCTGCACATTGCCAGTCATTACCCCCAGCTCTGTGCACTCTGTGCCCCTAGGTGCCCTGTGCTCTTTCTCTGGGTCTAGGTGTATGTATGCTACTGCACTGGTTATGGCTGGCTGGTTGCACCTAATGGCAGGCATGGACTGGCAAAATGCAGGCAAGTACTAGAGGGGCTGCTGTGAGCTGGGCCTTTGTGCCCTAGAAATACCAGGGCCAATTTTGAATCTCAGTCCAGACATGCCCAGTCCTAACTGTGCTGTCTCCACTGCCAGCCTAAATGTTGGTATCCTGCATCCCTTTATTCAGTGCTGTGGTCCTGCCAATCTGTGGATTCTGGCAAATGCCAGTGAGATGATGGGGGCTGTTTGGCCTTTAAAAGACCAGGGCCTATTTTGAGTCATCGTCCCGGTATCCAGTATTCTGCTGAAACCCTCTGTGCTAGCGAGGAGCGGTTGTTTTCGCCAAGCATGGATTTGCAGCGAATTTCTGCATTTCGTCATTGGTGAATTATGTCACGAAACGTCTGCAAAAATTTGCGATGGAAAAATTAGTTGCGCATCAAAAAAAGTTGTGATCGTGTAAAAAAAGACACTGGTCACAAAAAAGTCACACGACTTTTGCCATTTCACGAATTGTGTTGACGTTTTGCAAATTTTCCGGCAAAGTGAAACCGGACTGATTCGCTCATCACTACTCTGTGCTAATGATTACTACTGTGGCCTGCGGAGCCAGGGAATAGAGTGCAGGGCAACATGTGGTGCCAGGGCAGTGCTGGGAACTTTCATTTAAATCTCCAGATACCCTGATACTGATGCTTCAGATACACGTGTAATGGGGCTGTAGCCACACAAAGTTGGGGTTCTGCCAAGTTAGATTCACCTGGAGTTGTTTAAAAAAGTGCCAGTACCTGCATGTTAGGAGTCACAATTTAGCACTTTGGGGTTCTTTATGCCAAAAATGTATAAGGGGTTTAGACCTATACATCTACTTCTAAGGGGCATTAATGGTTTCTCATGGGTGTTCTTAAAGGAAAACTATACCCCCAAACAAGGTCTCTATAAAAATATATTGCATAAACAGCTTATATGTACAGTATAACTCTGCTTCATCTAAATAAACCATTTTTATAGTAGTATGTGCCATTGGGTAATCCTAAATAGAAAACTGCCATTTTAAGTACTAAGGGCCGCCCCCAGGGATCATAGGATTCACAGTGCACACAAACAAGCCAAGGCACACATACATGCTAGGCCCCATGAGCCAATGAATGGGCAGAGTTCTGTCTTTTACTCCCACACTACTTCCTGTTACAGTTAGAGCTGCATTATTTCCTGTCAGCTGATCTCTATCCATCACTAAATGGCGGCTCAAGGGAAAGGATGTAAAAGGGCAATATTTACTGATATATATATTCCAGTTTGGCTCCAGATTCTTTAATAGGCCACTTAACATAATATAAACTATCTGTTGGTTAGGTATTCATTCTGGGGGTATAGTTTTCCTTTAAAGTGCTGCCAGCCTATCAGATATTTGCAGGCATTTAATGCTGTAGTAGAGCAGTATAATCCTTCGGTGGCG
Organism: Xenopus tropicalis; assembly: GCF_000004195.4. Taxonomy (NCBI): domain Eukaryota; kingdom Metazoa; phylum Chordata; class Amphibia; order Anura; family Pipidae; genus Xenopus; species Xenopus tropicalis. The sequence continues at coordinate 199,100,648 of NC_030677.2, read as the reverse complement.
GCCCCAGAGGCGAATGGTGCCATGTGATGCTCGCACACGTTGCAGGCGCACTCCCCATAGTAGCGACCTCTGCACCCACTTTAGTTCCGCCGCTGCCTGGAGAGGGAACATTGCTAAAACTTGTCTTTCTCAGAATCCTGGATGTTTTTGGTGGACTTGGCTATTTTCACAGATGTCTGCGCTCCCTATAAAGCCATTTTACTGTTACAGCTGTTTTTCCTGTCAAAATATGGCTCCCCCTGATCTGTCTAATGGTGCACATCAGCGTCTGAGAATCTGCAGTGCTGGGCCCGGCTGATAATTATTCCTATAACATCTATAGATAAAAATACACATAGGCGCATACACTGTATTTGCAGCATAGCGGGGTGCGTAAGGGCGGCAAAGGAGTGACCTGTAATCACAGAAGCTGCGGGCTTATTATCAGGAGTAGTGCAGGCAGAGGAAGTAGAGGAATAGAATAGTCAGTGACAACCTGTCCTTGATACATTTTCAAGGGGAAGTTAATCCCCTCATTGTTTTGTATTTCACCCAGTTTCAAGTGATACTTAAACACATTATTTTTTTCAAAAAATGAGCACCAATGCTCCTAAAATGGCTGCTGGAGCAATTCCCATTTGTCCAGTGTACAAGCATTACAAATATTAATGGGTTTTCAAGGTGCAGGTATGTGATGCATTATCCAGAAAGCTCTTAATTACAGGAAGGCCATCTCCAAAGGACTCCATTTTAATCAAATGATTCTATTTTTTTTTTCCTTTTTCTCTATAATAATAATAATAATAATAATTATACAGTACCTTGTATTTGATCCCAGATAAGATATAATGAACCTTTATTGGAGGCAAAACAATCCTATTGGATATAGTTAATTAATTTCAATGTTTTTTTGTAGACTATGAAGATCCAAATAACAGAACAACCCCTTTTCCAGAAAGCCCTAGGTCCTGAGCCTTGTGGATTACAGGTTCCATGCCTTTATTAATAACAGGCCCGGATTTGTGGCGAGGCCACAAAGGCCCGGGCCTAGGGCGGCAAACATTTAGGGGTGGCATGCCGCCCCGCCGCACCGAAGTTCTGCTCCCATACGGAGCAGCGGGGACCTCTCCCCGCTGCTCCGTATGTGTTCATATCGGCGCCCGCAAAAATGCGCATGCGTGCGCTGGGGGGGGGGTGAGTTGCGCATGCGTGCTCTGGGCGAGTTGCGCATGCGCGGGGGGCGGCTGAGTTGGGTGGCCTCCGGGCGCTCGGATTTTAAATCCGGCGCTGATTAATAATTGTGATTGCAATAGAAATAAGAGAAGCACTGAATCCAGGATATGGTTCAGGATTCGGTCTTTTTCAGTAGGATTCACATTCAGCCGAATCCAAGTGCCTGGCCTAACCGAATCCAAATTCTTATCATGTTTTTGTCACACAAAGAAGGAAGTTTCTTTGGTTTCCCTTGCCCTAAGCTGCATATGCAAACCTAGGGTTTGGACTCGGTTCAGGATTTGGCAGAATCTTTCGAGATTCAGACAAATTGCTAAATAGTGGATTTGGTGCATCCATAATAGGAATCAGTATCAGTAGCCAGTTCTTATTCAGGTCTGTTAGTCAGCTGGCTGCTGCTGCATTGTTTCTGGTGTTAGAACCAGAAGTACAGAGAATATAAATGGCCAGACAGATACTGCTTTCTGCATAGCATTTATGTTAAGGCAATATTCATTAAGAATTGGCAGCTTGGTGGAATATTAAAGCTCTAACGCCCCTCATAGAACAGACTGAGGTTCCATGGCTCAAAGCAATAATAATAATAGTAATAATCAAAATAATAATCATAGTACTAATCAAAATAATAATCAGAAGTCATATGATATCCCTGCCTTATAATAAATACAGTTTTGGGATGCCGGGTATACTCACGGGGCCATAGGGAAGGGCAGATACAGTGGCTTTATTTATATTAAGCAGAAGAAAACAGAACAGTCGGCAGTCTGTAACCTATCACAGCGCTGATCCATTTAACGACACTGTGTGAGGCTGAAAAGTCGGAGCACTCATACTTGCAGTAATTATTCTCTAGTTTTCTAGCTGATATTGTGAAATCCGTGATTATTCTTATATAATTTTATACTCTGCTATAAATGTTTATAGACATGTACCAGAACCTTAGTTGGACCAAGGCAGGCACATGTATATGACTTGGCAGGTTATTTATAATTGCACACACCACACCCCAGCCATTTACAAGCTTCAGGGATATCTTCTGCCAAATTGTTAATTGCTTTTTTTGCAGGGAGAACACATTTGTCTCCCTGGGTGCACAGCAAGGAGCTGAACGGGCCAATTATTGGGAGCTCAGTGCAAATTCTTAGTCGGGAACATGTATTTTTGATTAAAACCTAATGTTGCTGAAATCATGTAAATGTGATAGAGGGAGTTCGGTTATGCAATATGTGCTAACGAGCACTGTTTATGTAGAAGATTTGTGCACAGGAAGAGGCTGCTTGGGCAATGTTGGACTGGGAGCCAGGGCCCACAGAAAACCTTAGATCATGGCCCCACCCCTTGAACTATTTTTTCCTTTTCTCCTCACTCAATCTCTTTATGCTCATAGTCTTGTTTCTCTACAGACTATACTCTTTTCTTCTATCTCTTTGTTCCCATAGAGCAGGGGTCCCCAACCTTTTTTTAACCTGTGAGCCACATTTTAATATAAAAAAGTTGAGGAGCAACTCAAGCATGAAAAAAGTTCCTATGGGGCACCCAATAAGGGCTGTGATTGGGATTTGGTAGCCCCGTGTGGCCTGGTAGACTACAGGAGGCTCTGCATGGCAGTACATGTGGTCTTTAGTCTTCGAAACTCCAAGTCGGAAATTCCAAAAAGATTACCTGAAGCAACTGGGAGCAACATCGAAGGGTTTGACAAGCAACATGTTGCTCATAAGCCACTGGTTGGGGATCACTGCCATAGAGAAACAGAGAATGACCATGTAATAGGCCAAATGAGTAGAAGCAAGATGGACAACTGATACCTGGGCCAACTGGGAGTTTTCCTGGTATCCTGGTGGGCCATTTCAACATTGTGCTTGGGATATAGGGTTATCCAGGTAAGGGGTGTTTCCATAACGGATCATCTTAACATTAAACAATTCGACAGGATCATTTGTCCACCAACATTTAACTTTGTTCCCATCAAGTGCAAGGCATACAAATACACATTATTATTACACGGGAAATGGAAATCATTGAAAAATGGTTGCTTGGGAAAAATAGGCAATTGCGACTGTTCAGCTGTTCCACAGCTCCCAGCATTCCCTGAGGGAAATGTTGTCACGAATTGGATTCCGAGTTAATCAACTTCAGGAAAAGGTTATAGTGATAAATTGTGTATTTGGCACATTTTTTTCAGTTCAAGCCCCACTTGAAGATCCACTTTCTCTGGTTGTATCTCTCTGTTGTCACTCTGTTGTGTTTCATTTCTACCTGCCCAACATGTTTCACCTGTCGGCGACATATAAATATATATATATACAGTCATGGCCCAAATTGTTGGAACCCCAGAAATTTTTCCAGAAAATCAAGTATTTCTCACAGAAAAGTATTGCAGTAACACATGTTTTGCTATACACATGTTTATTCCCTTTGTGTGTATTGGAACAGAACAAAAAAGGGAGGAAAAAAAGCAAATTGTCACACAAAACTCCAAAAATGGGCTGGACAAAATTATTGGCACCCTTAACTTAATATTTGTTTGCACACCCTGAAATCAGTTGCTTCCTATAACCATCAAAAAGCTTCTTACACCTCTCACCGGTAATTTTGGACCACTCTTCCTTTGCAAACTGCTCTCTTATTGGAAGGGCGCCTTTTCCCAACAGCAATTTTAAGATCTCTCCACAGATGTCCAATGGGATTTAGCTCTGGACTCATTGCTGGCCACTTCAGAACTCTCCAGCGCTTTGCTGCCATCCATCTCTGGGTGCGTTTTGACGTATATTTGGGGTCATTGTCCTGCTGGAAGATCTCGGACACAAACCCAACTTTCTGACACTGGGCTCTACAGTGGGACCCAAAATCCTAGAAACCAGTTAACCTGCCTGTATGTTATTGAGGTTCTGGAGGAAACTGGGATACCCAAAGGAAACCCATGCAGACCTGGGGTTTAGTAAATCTTCCATAAGGTTTCAGTACACTGATAGCTAAGAAATTCCGGATCTGGGTGCTACTATTAGTTCATGCTTGAATTTAAGGTGCACCGACTACATGTTAATTTTAAGTCATTTGCATGGCATGAATCACTAATGTTGAACTGAATCTGCATTGTGCATATATATAATGATCGTTAATGGGTGGTTAATGAAGTGGAATGTACCATTTGTGTTTCCTGTGGTTTATGTTTTATACACCCCTCATAAATAATCTAATCTGTGTATCATCTGTTGCCTTCATGTAGATATTCTGAAGGCTTTTTAGGAGCCTTCATTTGTAAAATCAAGTATTGTAGCTTTCCATCTTTATAATAGTAAGTCATAAATATCTTATACAATAAAATAAGATGATAATTTTATGAGGTCTGCAGCAGTAACCCTGTTTTTGATGTTGTTTTAGAGGAGAAGGAAAAACTAAGTAAGCTTTATCAGAAAGGTCCATGTAAATAAAGCCATAAGCACTCACAGTAATGCTGCACTGAGTCCTCTATCAAAAGAAACACAGGATTTCTTTTATTCTTTTATGTAAACATGGTAAAACTTTCTGCAGAATAAATATAGAGATTTAGCTTGCACTAATGTGGCTAATCTATTGGCAGTAAAGTTCCAAAATGCCTTTGCTTCCCCTTTAATGTTATTGGCCATGAGGATACTATATAGACTATAAGGGCTCTGGCACACGGGGAGATTAGTCGCCCACGTGAACAATCTCCCTGTTCACGGGCGACTAATCTCCCCGAATTGCCATCCCACCGGCGACTTACATTTGGCACACGCTGCGCAGACGATTTAGTCAAATCGCTGATCTTGCCTCGCGAGGCATTTTCGGCGATTTGCCAAAATCACGCCGCCGCGTGTGCCATCCCACCGGCAACTTACATTTTCGCCGGTGGGATGGCAACTGATGGCAATTCGAGGAGATTAGTCGCCCACGAACAGGGAGATTTGCCGCGGTCGACTAATCTCCCCGTGTGCCAGAGCCCTAAGATATATAGGATATTGCCTACCTGGAATTAGAGAATGATGAGCAATAAGCAAGGGGATATCCAGTTATAAAAGGCCAAGGTAGAACTGGTGGAAGCAGATCCCTGACAAACTAGAAGGTTCCATAAGTCCATTCCAATGAACAAAGTGGGTTTTACTTTTCTGTAACATCATTTCTGATTGCATGCAAAATCTCATTACCTACATTTTAGGTATTTGTATCAGGGTTTGGGCACATAACTTGTTCTAAACCAATTATTGGGTCACAGAGCTGATTCTTCCACCTTATTTGGGTCCTGGACAAATAGGTTTAGGGAGTTCCAACTTCTCTACAGTAACACACACGGATTTATATGACTTCATGCAAATACTACGTTTGTCTTTCCAAGTAAACGGACTGCTTTCAACTTTATCCTGAATACAGAGTAAAACGATTTAACCCTTGATCTAAAGCTAGAGGACCCGGGTAAGAAATGCTTCTGTTATTCATTTAGTTCATTTCTAAAGCCCTGAAGTACTGAGCAGCACTATACAATGAAATGGACGAGAATACAAACAGCACAACAAAGTGGTTTAAACCAATGGCAGACAATGGATCAAACATTAACAAACCAAGAGCACTGCCCATATGAGCTTCCAATGACCAAGGAATGGCCAATAAAATGTACCAGTAATGATAAATGCTTCTAAAGTAGATTGAATTAAATTATAAGAGCCAGCTTGTTCATTAGACCCTACAGTTTATTCTGGAAGTAATGTGCCTTATACATGGGGTTGTTGTAGCAACCTGGAGGTCCCTTAGCCTTCCGTAAGCTCCTCATAGCGTCTGCCCCTCAAAGCTCCATATGTGGATGATGCCTTCTTATAACCCATATCTTCTTTTAACCTGATTAACCTTTAAGCTGATTTCTGTGCTTTTTCATAATGAATATGTTGTGGGAATACAAAGACAGAAATACATTGAAATTACAATGCTGAAAACTCCTAAATGTATAAAAAGTGAAACAGTTGTGAAACACATAATTGCATTTAATTCTGGAAGGGTGTATCAGTGTCAAAAAGGGCTGAGAAACATAATGATAGTTTCCCCTTTAATAGGAAGAGTATATGCCTTAATGACTGAATGTTGTGTAATGCATGGCTTACAGCACATTTAATGCCTACTTGCTGCAATATTAGAGCACGGCACTACAACATATGATTTCATTCTTGTGCCTGACCATTATATGTAAATTTAAAGAACTATAAAACTATAAAACGGCATCTGTGCAGATTCATCTGTATGTCATAGTATGGTCCAAGGGGCCATAGGAGACAGAATGCTTACCCTTGCCCATCCCTGGCATTTGGTGCTGTTAGCGAAACCAGTCCCGCGGGTACAGACACGAAGCTGACATTTTTCATGTATCATTACTTTGTCACCTTTTTTTCATTATCTAGTGAGTAGAAATCAGAATCTTGGGAATATGAACTTACCCTTGATTAAGGTATAGACATAGAAATGATTAAACACCCTTTCCTCCTTCAGCAGGATAATACCCCCATGCCATGCACAAAGTAAGGTCCATATGGAATGGGTTAGATAAGATGGGAGGAGAAGACTTTCCTGCACGAAGCCCTGACCTCAACCCAATTGAACCCCTGCGGGATGAACTAAAATACCCACATGAGACAAGGCTGATCCCAGTTCCCAGGATGTTATGTATGTATGGAAGCAAATCCCACCAATAAGGTTCCAAAATATAGTGGGACACTGCTATAGCAGCAAAGGGAGGACTAAATTCATATTAATCCCATTGGTTTGGGAATGAAATGTTGGACAAGCAGTTGCCTGGATACCCTTGGTCATATACGTCAGGATCGGACTGGGCCGCCGGGACACCAGCACTCCCCCATCTGACTGTTCCTCCCCTGACGCGTTCAATTTATACGCGCTCTGGGAGGATGTCGGGTGGGGGCCCTGCGGGGGGGTTAGGGGGGCCCCTGGGGGGGTAGGGGACACAGCTGGCTGGGGCACCTGCAGGGCCCCCTGGGTGGGACCCTGTATACCGTACTTTCATATACAGGCAGCTGCACCCACTTTGTTGCTGTTACCATTAGTATTTTTAGTCTCCCAGGTCAAATAGGAACATTTAAATGTCTACGTTGGCTGAGTTCAAAAGTTGGCCCACTATAGATTTGGTTGCACACAGACTTCAGTAGGTGCCCACATCCCAGTGAAAGAAGTATATTTAAATTTAAAAAAAAACCCACTATAACAAATTTATTTATGCCCTTCTCCCAAGCATGCATTTCATCCTAATGATATAATTAAAAAATATAGGTCATGTGGAGATGATCTATAATTGAGCAGTCCATGCATCGCATTGATTATTCATTGCATGAGCATTAGGGCATACGTATGAAGAGCGGGTTCAGTGCAGAATATGGAGTCACGTACTGGCTTCTTCCATTGCTTCCATGATTTCATCCATCTAATTATTTAAAAATGTCTTTAAGTGCTTTGGCCTCACAATCCAATTCAGCACTTCTCATTTGGTAAGTTATGTCAGTTATACCAAAGGCCACATCCTGATATTGTGCAATACATGGAGCTCCAGTTGGGGATATGTGAACTTTCTTTCTGCTCTTTATTTTCATCCCTCCACCACCTCTCACCTCTTGTGAGACCAAAATACTAGGCCACGGGGATTTGACAGAATAAAGGGATTTGTGACCACTGACTTGACTTGCCCCTTCTATATTAATACAGCCCTGTGGGGGTTTACAAGTATCTTGTATATAAAGAAGAAGGTTTGTTTGTGTGTTGGGACAGGGTATGACCAAATGCAACAAAACTTCTCCATTGATATAGAAGGACATCAAAAGGAACATTTGGTTCAATAAACATCAGAGGCCCCGCACATCTTGGGCCCTATCTCATGAGTGATTTTAAGTTACCACAAATCATTCATTTTGTCACAGAATGCAACTTATCTTTTCGGGAATCACCCTCATGCAACCAAGAGAACAGCTACTTTATGCAAAGCACAAGGGCCCCCATACTGATAGCTTTCCAGAAGGTTTGACCAAAATGCAACAGAACAAGTACCTATGGGTTTCAAAGTTGCTGAGCTTAATTCTGCCATCAGTTTACTCCAAACTCACTTGCCTGCCCATCTTACCATTCAGGTTGCACCATTCTGTGGTATCAGAGAACTACTGAGCAAACATTGTGGCAAAGGAGAAAACATGTACCTTTAAAGGTGCTCAGCTTCAGGTTGTCATAGATTTGCCCCAAAGTCCCATGCCGCCGATCTGACCAATCAGATTGCACCACTCCATAGTACCGTACGACTACTTGACAGACCATTTTGGCAAAGAAAAAAAACAAACAAAAAAGGCTCTGAGCTTTGGTCTAAAATCCATTTATGCCAAAATCACATGCCTCCCATTTGACCAATGAGCTTGACCCACTAAATTAGACAATGACACAGCAAGTAATTGCTGGAAAGGAGAAACCATATGCATAGGGATTTTCAATGATGATGAGCTTGAGGTTAGTCTTTTTGGCAGTAAATCTTTTTATGTAGATTGTGGCCTTCCATAACACTGGAGAAACTGTCACTAGTGGGATTTGCAAGGCAATTCAATTATTTTTCAAAGCTATATCAGATTTCTCAGGCAATGTCAAAGGGTCAGATTGGGGTGTGTGGGGCTCACCAGGGCTACCACTCCAGGGGCCCCCCACACCCCCCCAAGGGGCCCCTTCCACCTGCCCCCCAAGTGTGCATACCTCATACTTGCTTAGGCACAATCGGTGGAAGGAGGTCTATGGTGGAGTGCGGATGCTTTATGGTGGGGATCGGTTCTGGTTTGCCAGGGCCACCTGATTTTTTTGTGGTGTCCCATTGACCTAGTCCAACCCTGCAATGCCATGTACATCAGAGACGTGCCAAGCTGACTGGACAGTCTATGCCACCCGGACGGCCACCTCACCCCTGTGCCCCCACCCCCCCTCGCACACGAGGAAGCACACATGTCTACTGACATCGCGGTGGGGTGAATTACATGAAATTAGCGGACCAGGGATAGGCAGAAATGATAGCTGCCTGGCACCCCCCCCCCCAGCATTGTGTCCTAGGCAGTTGCCTCTTCTACCTAGCCCTAGGTCATAAATCATAGTGATAAAATGCCTGTGGATACTATTATATAACCCATAAAAGGCATTAACACCTCTCTGTAGTCACATAATTGTTTCATAACGGATAACAAATTCATGTAAATGGGACAAACACCCGTTAGATAACAGAATTCTTGAATGGCTATACAGAGTGGCACGGTATACCTCCAATATTCCCATGTAAACACACAAAGCTGTATTTACGTTACAATGCATCCCTGTTCTCCATAGTATATTAACAGGGGGTTCCTAGAATCGTTCCCTCTAAACCTGATTATAGTACAACATCCATAACTTAGTTGGTCATTATCGAGCTAACAAGGTATGTAAGCTGTCAGCAATGCTAATTACTATCGTACCAGGCTTGTGCTTTCAGCATCGGTGCTTAACAGGGTGAATAAGTGCTGAGTGCAAAAAACTGCCCTATTGGCTATGATTTTTACCCCATATGAAAAATTAGTTCATTTAATTCTATTGCAACTTCACTCACTGCGAAAAAATGCTCTAATATGGCAATATGGGAAACCCATTAATTTCAATTATTTCTAGGGCTTGTCCCTGTGAGCCCTGGAGACTGTACCAAGTGTTCTCATTCAAATTCAAGCCCTAGTAGCCCCCAAAAGCCACTGACTGGTAGTTGCTGGAGGCTGCAAAGTCTTTACATAAGGTATTACCATTGGTGTCTTGCCTTAATCCATGCCCCTTTTATGACAACATGTTTCATTACTGAGCACAATATGGCTGATTTATGACTGAGCAAGCATTGACACCATGCACAATGGCACTTGCACCTCTACAGTATATCCTCTATGCACCCTTTCTAATAGGAGTTTCAGACAGGCAGCATCACCCAGAAAGGCAGCGGTGGATGGCCGATGGGGCCAGAATGGCAGCTTGGTAAGCAATCTGCCAGAGGGCCCAGCAGGATGGTGACGTTGTATGGTAGTGCCTACCAAGGGGTGGCAGTGATGTTTGGCTGGGTCCAGCAGGGGCTGGCGGTGGTGTTTGGCTGGGTCCAGCAGGGGGTGGTGGTTGTGATCGAAAGGGCTCAGCAAGGGGGTGGTGGCCAGTGGGGTCCAGAACCAAGTAGAGAGCAGTTTGGGGCTGGGTACCTACATACACAGGCAGTTAAGCTGCTGACTAGGACAGAGGGAGCCAAATTGGCAGCTAAAATCTGCCCTTGAATGGCCACCTTTACACAGTAGTAGTGCCACTGTTCCATTTGCCAGTTGTATCAATGGACACAACTGATTTGAACCCAGTGACAGTGCATGTAAATAACCTTCATTTCTCTAATTTACAGCCCCCTGTGCACATTATCACAGTTTCTTCCACTGATACCATTTTGCCTCACAATACTCGCTGTGCCATAGTTACTGCCCATGCCCAGCACATAATCCATTGTGGTTGGAATTCCCTAACCGAGGGGGTTAATACTGAGGCAAGGGTTGCCGCTCCCTGCACCAAATAATGCTGAGCTTCCTAATTTCGTTGCTTTCTTCCCTAGTAATCAGAGAGCCATCATTTATAGTTGTTGCTGGCTGGAAATAAAGTGGCCAGATGGTAACCCTAAATGAGTTCCCATGTACTTTATTAGTGGGGAATCTTGTAACAACATGTTCTGATGTCTGTTTACCTGCTATACCCTGGTACATATTACCCCGGAGCTCTCTGACTGTGCTGGAGAACCTGATTGCTGTTTTTCTTGGCATCCAATAGCCATTCTGCAATGGTCCCATAGATGAGCTTTATTAGGTATAAATACACTATAACTGCGGAATTCCATTTGCCAATCATTGATTGGGTACTCTTGGACCATGCAATTACTTGTAATGCAGAGACTTCTCTTACCCAGGTGACATCACCCCAAATCTTATCCTGATGTTCAGGATGCTGCCCCCCTTGCTTTGACTGATGTGAAACCGGAAGGGCAGGCAGCATTCCACTTTTGGGATCTCTGATCTGTTGATATGTATTAGCCACTCAAACTCAGCAACATGCAATGGCAGGGACCTGACTGCCATTGCCGTTGGCCATGTTGTTCCTTCTAACCAAGAGTCAAACCAACATGTTTTTTTACGAATTGTATTTGTTCCGTAGGCCTCCAGCAGTCTTTCACATTCCTTTTTTCAGACTCTGTTCAAACCCTGATTTCCAAGCAGCAAAACTAGTTTATGTGATTATGTGATCGTGCTGCAGTAGATAGTAATGCACAGGTAAAGGGAGAGACAAGGAGAAAGTGTTGGAAGGGTTACTGCCTGCTCTGCTTTGATTCCTGCTACAGAAATAGGGAATGGTGGCACAAGGTCGGTGCCAGGTATAAAATATATGTCTTTAAATGCTGATACCAGGTTCAGAAAAAGAAGAGTATCTTGAATATTTAAGCAGAATCCCCTGTTGTGTAAATTGCAAATGCCTCCCGCATCTTTCCCTGAGGAATTAAATAACCCAGTAACACCAAAAAATAAAAGGGGCTTCACCTTTTAATATATTATAGAATGTTCTACTCCTAGCAACTTTGCAGTTGGTCTTCATTATTTATTTTCTATCATTCTTTAATTATTTGCCTTCTTCATCTGACTTTCAAGTTTTAAATGGGGGTCATTGACCCCCACAGCCAAAGACTATTGCTCTGTGACTACAATTTTATTAATGGTACTTTTAATTACTTACCTTTCTATTCAGGCCCTCTGCTATTCATATTCAAGTCTTTCATTCAAATCAATACCTGGTCGCTAAGAGGAAAACAAGGTCCTAGCAACCAGACAGCTGTTGAAATATCAAACTGGATTGCTGCTGAACAAAAAGCTAAATAACCCCGAAAAACCCCAAATAATAAAGGGAAACTAGTAACAAATTGTCTCGGAATATCATTATCTACACTGTACTAAAAGTTAACTAACAGTTGAACAACCCCTTTTAAATATAATGTACTGTACGCAGATCCTGTGCCTTTTAGTACTGACAGATAGAGGGGGTGGAAGGCAGTGGATCAGCAATGGACACAAGTGTCCTTAGGACTCACATACACAGGGTCGGACTGGGGGGTGCAGGGCCCACCGGGACTCCCGCCCCAGGGGCCCTGCAGGTGCCCCAGCCGCGTCCCATAACCCCCCCCAGGGGCCCCCCTAACCCCCCCACAGGGCCCCCACCTGACGTCCTCCCTGAGCGCGTATAAATTGAACGCATCGGGGAGGAACAGTCAGTAGGGGGAGCGCCGGCAAAGGTCGGACTGGGCAGCTGGGGCCCACTAGGGCCGGGGCCCACCGGGATTTTTCCCGGTGTCCCGGCGGCCCAGTCCGACCCTGCACATACATAAGGTGCTGTGTAGCCATGGGGACAGCCCAGTTGAATAGGGCTATAGGTCACGTGTTTACATAGCAGATAAACTACATAGAATACAATGGTTTTAGTTCTTACACAGGAAGGACTCCAGTAGCTCTCTATAGAACTATAGAATGAAACCCCTCTCATAAAAAAGGACGTTTGTTGCCAAGAGATAGTTTGGTTCAATCAAACACACACACAGACTGCCTCTGACCTTCGCCTTTCTCCTCTCCGGCTTCTGCCTCTCTTCTGGGATTCCCTGCCCCGACCTATCAGACTCACCCCTTCCCTCCAAACCATCCAATGCTGCCTAAACACTGTTCAGAGAAGCATATCCATTGCATCTGGATTAATCAGCAACTAACTACTGTATTATACACAATCACCAGCTGCATTTATCATCCTTATGTTTCAAGTCTTCTCTAACCCTTTAGATTGCAAGCTTTTGGGAGCAGGGTCCTCTGATCCTATTTTATTCTGTAACCCTTGTCTGTTATTAATTAATGTGAGGTGCTGTGTAATTTGCTGATGCTATATAAATAAATGATGATGATAATGATGTGATTCTGGATGAACAGTGATTGCCCTTTGTGCTGTTATCTTAAATGTAACATTCTGTACCATGTTTAACCCCTTCAGAATTATTTTAATTATATTTAATGCAAGAATTGTATTGGATGTAATGGAGATAATCTCAATTATATTTTTTGCAATTATTAGTACCAGTATGGGATCTATTATCCAGAATAATTGCAACCTGGGGGGAAAATGCCTGAAATGCTGCATCAAAACACAAGCAAAGTTGCATGAATTTTGAGGCATCAGGAGCAATTGTGTAGGATGCAACTCCTCACTCCTGCAGTTATGCAGTGATGCAGGACTGCCGGGTAATGGATCCCATTCCCAATAAGTTATGACTATTTAGGTGAAAATTAAATACATTGTACTTTTCCTGTAAAATATATACTGAATAATGTACCTCCATTGTAAAATATATACTGAATAATGTACCCCCATTGTAAAATATATAATGAATGATGTACACCCCCCGTTTTAAAATATAAGGAAATTATATGTATAAATGAAAGGTACAAGGCCTCATATTTTACATCAGGGGTTACATTATTTATTATAATATACAAGTTTCAATGAGTCATGTGACCGTAATTAAATCACTAAGCTCCGATTATAACTATTGACATTATTAAGCACCGTTTAAATGATACAATTTACAGCCTCTTGGCTCTTCAGGGCTCTTGTGTATTATAAGAATATTATTATAAGTCACCAAGGCACAAGGCTGAAGGCAGAGTGCTTTTATACAGATCATGGAACTCAGAGAATATAATTTCTTGTCTATTATATATATATATATATACAGGTATAGGACCCATTATCCAGAATGCTCGGGACCAAGGGTATTCCGGATAAGGGGTCTTTCCATAATTTGGATCTCCATACCTTAAGTCTACTAAAAAATTAATAAAACATTAATTAAACCCAATAGGATTGTTTTGCATCCAATAAGGATTATTTATATCTTAGTTGGGATCAATTACAACGTTCTGTTTTATTTCTACATAAAAAAAGGGAATCAGTTTTAAAATTCTGAATTATTTGCTATGGGAGACGGGCTTTCCGTAATTCGGAGCTTTCTGGATAACGGGTTTCCGGATAAGGGGTCCGATACCTGTATATAATAGACAAGAGCCATGAATATCCTGTAAATTCTATGCTTATCATAGGTGCTTAATAATATAATCATCAGTTATAATTGGTAGTCAGCCCTTTCACTTGTGCCACATAAGTCACTGAAACATATGTATTATAAAATAATGTACCCTGTGTTAAAAAAAAATATAAGGATATTAGAAGTCACAGAGGAGTTCCATAACCTGTAAAAAAAATCACTTGGCCAAGCTGAATTCTAATATCCTTAGATTTTACAATGGGGGTACATTGTCCCTTCTATAATTTGTCCTTGTGCTGCATTTCTGAGCAGTAAATGAGTAAATAAGCACGGGTGATTTACACTAATTAGTCCGTTTGTGTTTCCCCGAGCGCAGTTACGACTGCTGTACATTCCTCAGTAACAGCGCTCTGATCTGCTTGGGATCTGCTAATACCGCCAGAGCGCGGCTTTCCCCTTGTGCCTATGGATTAGACGTGCTTCCCACTGTATAGTATCGTGTGTGTGTGTTTCTGTACAAAACAAGGTATAAAGGCTCTTTTGTTGTACATAAACCATGTCAGAGTTTTAGCCCATTATCATTCCCATTGCAGTCACACATGTTACTGCCTGCGCTAAGGGAGCCACGGAGCTCAGAAATGGTTTCAGAATTATATATGTATTTTGTCACGGTGGTCTCTAAGGGAAAGATAATATACCCCACGAACAAACATACTGTGCTGCCAAGGCCCTTAAAGGGTAACGCTACCCAACAGTTTCTGAGCAACTTTTCAGTATAAATTCATTATAGATACTCCATGGCTTTAAAGTTATTTGTCAATCTAATAGTAACTGAAGCTGAAGACATTTTCCCTACAGATTTATTAAAGTAATACTGTTATGGGAAAACATATTTTTTTCAAAATGCATCAGTGATTAGAGCTTCCCCAGCAGAATCCTGCATTGAAATCCATTTTTTAAAACCACAAAGAGATTTTCCTTTTTTTTCAGCTTGAATGGCTGCCCCCATGGCTACACAGCAGCTTATTTATATAGACTATAGAAGTACTTCTGAAGCAAACATACAGTGTGAGACTGGGACCCCAGGGGCCCACCAGGAAACCTTAGACCATGGGCCCACTCTCCAAACTATTTTTCTTTCTTTACTCACTCAACCACTTTATTCTCCATATTATCTTTCCTTCCATCTATTTCTCCCCTTTGTTCCCATTCAGAAATAGGGAATGACCATGAAGCAGGCCAAATGGTTAGGAGCAGGAGGGCCCACTGACCCCTGGGCCCATCGGGAGGTTTCCTGGTATCCTGGTGGGCCAGTCCAACACTGCAAACATACAACTTCTACCAGTGCAGAGCAACAGTACATAATATATTACTTTAATATACTTTTTCAAAGTAACCATGAAGGCCCCCCACTCCTGTTATGTACCTCCTCTTGCTAATGATGTAAAATTCCAGCCACTGTCAAAATGCACCCCTTCCCTACCAATCCTGGGCTGGCAGTGAGAACCACCGGGATTTTTCCCAGTGTCCCGCTGGCCAAGTCCGACCCTGTATCCAAAGGGAATCCATGCAGACACAGGGAGAAACTCCTTACAGATAGTGCCCTGGTTGGAACCCCAATTCTGCAATGCAGTAGTGCTAACCATTGTGCCAATGTTCTTTAAAAAGGTAAGTATAATTTAGGCATAAAGAGCAATATCATGAAATTCATGACTTGTTTATAGAAGCAAAAGCGATTGCATAGAATACAATAAGATTATTGTGAAGAGACCCCTCTTGTAGTAATATGTATTGTGTAGTTCAGCAGCTCATGTTTCCATGTAATACTAGTCCAGACTATGCAATAACAAGGCCCACTATGCCCAAGTGACTGGCAGTAAGACTGTCCCTGTATGGATATCGGGACTTACCGGAGCCTTTGATGCTATCAGATGAATTAGATCTCGCAGTTTCACCGTGCATGGCTAATTACAGCATATGATGTGAAGGGCCCGTAATCACAATTACACACATGACAGATCATGAACCTTAATGCGTTTGCCCATGGGGTTGACAACTAGAAATGGCAATTTCCTTATCATTTCATCAGACCTTGGCTCACTCTGGCTGTGTGTAGAACAAAAGGCATTAAAAGATGCAATGAAAATAGGCAAACAAAAACTAGATGTAATATCATATGTAATAAGTCCATGAATGATTGCTTTTGAGCAGCGAGAGAATATCTATTGCAACTGGCAACTGGCATTCAGTCCCTTCTCACAGAATGGCTTTGTGGAGCTGAGGTGGGAAAAGGTTTAATACAGGAACAGCACCAGTACAGTGGTACAGGGCAATATCTGACCCTTGATGGGGCAAAATCATGTGACATTGTGCTTATTCTCCAAGCTCCTGTGGCTGGTGCATGTCTGCACTGTGCACCTTGAGGCAGAGCTCAGTGAGGGCAGGTTTTACACAGCCTGATACTTACAGTCTGGCATAGGGCAAGCAGTAAGGACTGGGCTCCATAATGTGATGAGCCCTCTTGTGTTTCCTGTCTTTCATGTGCAAGTTAGGGGACCGGTTGGGGGCCCGCCTACATGGCTCCCTCTGCCAGCAACTCATAAGTACAGGGCTGCCAAATGCAGGTAACACTGTATTCATGGGACAGGCATGGGTCTGTAACACTTCTGAAAAGTGCAGGACAGGGGTTGCCACCTTTTTCTAATACCGCCCATCAGTTTGGGAGTCAGGCTTGACGTCATTTGGGCTATGATGTAAGGGGCAGGGAAATGGGTGGGCCAGGGAAAGGTGGATGAGTCCGGGAAATGGGCAGACTGAGCGGGGTTATAGGTGGAGCAGAGGTGGGCCCATAGTTATAAAGAGTTGAGTAGAGGAGAGGGTCAGGTAAAGGAGGGATTTATAGGCCATTAAAAATTTACAAGTACTTTGCTGGTAAATTTGTAATACTGGTGCAGGCCCTAGCTGGTCATTTACTGATTAGGCCGGTCAGTTACCAGCCAGGTGGCAACCCTATGCAGGGCAGGGAACAATTGTGGCACTTTGCACCCTGCCCTGCACTTAGTAAATGACCGCTATAGATACTATATACATTTACAGTACTGCCGCCTAGGGAGCTCCCTGATAGAGGACAGTGGCAAAGATACAAACTCAAAGGGAAAATAAGTGGGTGAAGTGAAAAGTTCATTTACTATTGCCTTTTTGAACATACTATATATTACTAGTGATGAGCCAAATTTTTCGGCACTCGACTGCAAAAAAAAAATGACACATCAAAAAGAATTATTGTGCAAGTAAAAAATTGTTGCATGTGCAAACGAATAACACACGTTTTTGCACACACACTTTTTTAGGTTCCACAAAGTTTATGCCAAGCAAAACAGGACAGTTGCGCTCATCACTATATATTACTGCACTTTGGTTTTAGCGAAGATAAGAACGCCAAGTTCAGGAAGATAAAAAAAGAAACACATTTACAATATCTGATCCTGACAGAAAATGTAGTACTAATAATGAAATAACTAGATATCTGCTAACTGAACAAGTTCAATGGAACCATTGTGATTGGATGTCTGTGACTCTACTACCATCAAGAGTTTAAATACCGGGGAATTCCCTACCAGTCATTTGAACTGAAGAAGCCACTCGGATGAGTGGTGAAACGTTTTCAAGAAAAACTCAGAAAAGTCCAGTTGTTTTAGACTTAATTCTACTAGATACTGTATATCATGACCTGGATGAATGAGAATCTTCATAGACATATTGCTACTCAATTTGGGGAGAATACCCTAAAATTGGTACGGGAATATGAGAGGACGGCCAGAAAACTTGCGGATTACAGAAACCATCTTCGTTTTAACCTACGATGCCGATATCAGGGAATCACACCATGCAGCCTACGTCTGGGTTCTTCGGTTAAAGGTCACAGGGCCAAGGTGATCCTTCAGAAAGCCCAGAAACAACTGTTAAATGAACGGGTGAGGCAGACTAACTTCTCAATTGAGGTCCTGGTTCATAAATTTGATAATGCAAAACAGAGACTGACAGCAAAACTACCGGTGCTGACGTTGCAAAGAGTGGTTGAATTCACAGAGCGGGCGCAACTTGCACAACATGCCAAGGGCAAGGAGAGGCAAATAAACAAATTCACCAGTTTATTATCACGTACCAACAACACCCAGCGAACAGACAAATCAACAGGGAGGAAGGAAGATGAAAACAAGACATGCCAGAACATCAAGGATCTGTGGGTAAAGAATTTATCAGACAGGGAACTCACAGAACCAGAGAAGGATGTCTTAGCCAAGGGACTGAACTTTGCAGTGGCCCCACGGTATGTACCAGTGGTAGACTTCATCACAGCCACAGAATCATCCATCCACAACAATAAGATACCAGTGGATGAGGCTGAAAACATCCGGTTAAAAGTATCAGCAGCCCTAGCTAATGCTAAAGCTCCCCCTTCCAATCTAAGTCTGCAAGAGAGGAGGGCTCTGACATCACTTGCCAAGGACTCAAGTGTCACCATCCTGCCAGCAGATAAAGGAAGGTGTACAGTGGTACTGAATACATCAGACTACCATGCCAAAGTGTCCACACTGCTCAACGATTCAGACACATATGAGCAACTCAAGAGAGATCCAACAAGCAACTACAAGAAGAAGGTTATAGACTGCTTGCAGCACCTTGAGAAGGAAAAGGTCATCAGTCCAGCTTTGTATCGTCGCCTTTACCCAGGCGAAGCCACTCCATGCCTATATGGACTCCCAAAAATACACAAAGAAGGAGCCCCTTTGAGGCCAATTGTCAGCAGCATTAACTGTGTGACTTATAACATTGCTAAATACGTGGCCAACATCTTAGCCCCCTTAGTTGGAAACACAGTACACCACATTCAGAACTCCATGGACTTTGTCAAAAAAGTGAAGGAGTTAAAGCTGGAGATCGATGATACAATGGTGTCCTATGACGTAACATCTCTGTTCACATGCATACCCACTGCCGAGGCAATTGATACAGTGAGGAAACGGCTGAAACAAGACACCACCCTCAGCAGCAGAACAAAGCTGACCCCAGAACAAGTTTGTTCCTTACTGGACCTATGTCTCAATACCACTTACTTCAAGCACAAGGACGTTTTCTATAGACAAAAACATGGCTGTGCCATGGGTTCGCCTGTGTCTCCAATTGTAGCGAACCTTTACATGGAAGAAGTGGAAAAGAAAGCCCTGGACACCTTCAAGGGAACAACACCAAGTCATTGGTTCAGATATGTGGATGACACCTGGGTCAAAATTAAAGAACGCGAGGTTCCAGCCTTCACCAAACACATAAACTCGGTGGACAAAAACATCACGTTCACAAGGGAAGATGTGAAAGACAGCAAACTGGCTTTTTTGGACTGTGCTATAGTTATCAAAGAGGGGAGGGACCTGGATATTGAAGTATACAGGAAACCCACCCACACAGACCAGTACTTGCTGTTTGATTCCCACCACCCTTTGGAACATAAACTGGGTGTAATTAGGACTCTACATCATCGGGCTGAAACTGTGGCATCCAATGCAGAGGCCAAGGAGAAAGAATATAAACATCTAAAAGGAGCTCTGAAAACTTGTGGGTACCCAGACTGGGCCTTCATCAAAACCAAATCAAAGACCAACAGAAAGACCAGACCTACAAACAGAAGGGAGGAACACAGCAGGCGAAACAACATAGTCATTCCATATGTTGCTGGAACATCAGAAAAACTTAGGAGAATTTTCAACAAACATCGCATTCCTGTGTTTTTCAAACCCAGCAACACCCTGAGACAGAAGCTGGTGCACCCGAAAGACCCAACACCCAAGCACATGAAAAGTAATGTGGTCTATGCTGTCCAGTGTAGTGAAGAGTGCTCAGACTTATACATTGGGGAGACAAAACAACCTCTCTGTAAGAGAATGGCCCAACATAGGCGGGCAAACTCCTCAGGACAAGACTCAGCGGTCTATCTACACCTCAAAGAAAAAGGTCACTCTTTTGAGGACAGTAACGTGCATATTTTGGACCGAGAGGACAGATGGTTTGAAAGAGGTGTGAAAGAGGCCATTTATGCCAACCTGGAAAAACCATCCCTGAACAGAGGAGGGGGCCTGAGACACCGCTTGTCACCAACATACAATGGCGCGTTGACATCCTTACCCCGGCAGTTTCACAACAGTTCACACTTCCAGTCATGTACTTTGAAGGATTAACACCTTCATCAATGAGAATCTTGGTACCATTGTGATTGGATCATACCTTCTTACACCTGTCAGTTTCAGCTAACACCTAACTGAACAAGTTCAATGGAACCATTGTGATTGGATGTCTGTGACTCTACTACCATCAAGAGTTTAAATACCGGGGAATTCCCT
The DNA here is from genome assembly GCF_000004195.4 of Xenopus tropicalis. Taxonomy (NCBI): domain Eukaryota; kingdom Metazoa; phylum Chordata; class Amphibia; order Anura; family Pipidae; genus Xenopus; species Xenopus tropicalis. The sequence continues at coordinate 199,079,897 of NC_030677.2, read as the reverse complement.
ACCAGTCATTTGAACTGAAGAAGCCACTCGGATGAGTGGTGAAACGTTTTCAAGAAAAACTCAGAAAAGTCCAGTTGTTTTAGACTTAATTCTACTAGATACTAGATATCTGCTCTTTGTATTGCAGTATGTATCTATCAATGAGGAATTCCCACAGTGCTGCTTACTAACGGGTGCTTTTAGCAGAACTGTTTAACTACAGTCATTTAGAGCTTTACTATGTATTTGCCCTGACAGGCAGCTGTTATGTAAACAGTGAGTAGTAACTGCCTGGGTTATTTACAGTGAGCTCTAGCTTATTATCAAGTGGAAACTTGTTTTGCGTTCTTCTGCTTTGCCATATTCAAGACTGTCTCAGTGAACACAACTTGGTTGTATTGGAGATGTTGGGGCAGCAGCAGCCAATCAAAAGTTAGTTTGATCCAGGGACTGGTCCGATTGCCATCTTGGAGTGAGGAAGGAATTTTTTCCCCTCTGTGGCAAATTAGAGAGGCTTCAGATGGGGTTTTTTGCCTTCCTCTGGATCAACTAGCAGTTAGGCAGGTTAGATATAGGCATTGAACGTGATGGACGTATGTCTTTTTTCAACCTAACTTACTATGTTACTATGTAGTAGGTGTGCCTAATGTGTTACTGCACCAGTGTTTTATAAAGAAGTATTGCAAGAGTCTGATAACCCGGGGCTCAGAACTTCAGTTCTGATAAATTCAGTTCATATCAGTTTTTTTTGGACCTATGGGTAGAGTGTTAAAACAGCAATTAATATAATAATTATATTACAAATTGGTTGTTTTGCTGTATGCTAGCAACATCACTGCATGGGTAAAACAAAGCACCAGGGAAGTAATCATCCATTTTGATCTTAGGCTGATGGCAGATGAGGCATAGGATGGATATTTTCGGCAAGCGGAAAAGCGCTTGCCGAAAATACCGCCCTATGCCTCATACTTGTGCCTGCAGTGGAATGAATGGAATACGCTCGGGTGCAGGCACATGTAGCCGAAATACACATAAAAATGTGAGAGAATGCAAAGTCTTGCGTTTTTATGCATATTTCGGCTACATGTGCCTGCACCTGAGCGTATTCCATTCATTCCACTGCAGGCACAAGTAGGAGGCGTAGGGCGGAATTTTCGGCGAGCGCTGATGTATATTGCAAAGTTGCAAGAAATGATCTTTACTTTTCAGTAAGCTTTAGTTATGTTTGGGTGGAGTACCCCTTTAATCTTTTCTTACACAAAAAGAGTAAGTGCAAACAAATATATAGTGGCAGTTAAACACTGAACAATAAATGCCAACAGATTGAACTGTGTCCACATTGCCAATGACCTGCATTCCCAAATCTTTTTACACCCCCCTCACCATTTGTATATAGGCAACTGAGCAGCTGAGAGGCACTAGAATGTACAAAAGCCTAAAGTGCCATCAGATGGTTGAGCGGTCGGTGTTGCCAGCTTCCAGCATTGGGGTTGTGAGCTTGAAGGCAAAGGTTTATTGGATCCTGATATAAATACTGCAATGCCTGTCAATGTAATTTAGAACTTAGCAGGTATAATAAACAGTACCTGTAATGTGCTAATAAATATGTATAATAAATAAGTACTCCTGCCATGCTGTGTGATTATTATTCTCCCCCCTCTGCCTGTTATTAATTCCATGCCATGATCAGGACTAATCTAAGTGCTCACTTGGGGTGATCCTTCTTGCAACTGCTTCTCCCCTTTAGTTTTAAGACAGGATTGAATGTCTTGTTAGTGAGAAAACACAAGATTTCTGGTCTTAATACTCCTGCAATATGGAAGCAGGGACTTCAGTTTCTATTCCCCCATCCTTTCTGAAACATTGGATACAGCTACAGATGTTTCCTTGCATTGCTCTGGATACACTAGATAAGGGATCCCCAGCCTTTCTTACTTGTGAGCCACAGTCAAATGCAAAAAGTCTAAGGGAGCAACACAAGCATCATAAAATGTTATGAGGGAAGCACAATGGGCTTTGATTGGCTATTTTGTAGCCTCTGTGTAGACTGTCAGCCTACAGGAGGCTTTGATGGGTAGAACATCTTGTTTTTATGCAACCAAAACTTGCCTCCAAGCCAGGAATTCAGAAATAAGCACCAGTTTAGGGGACACTGAGAGCAACATCCAAGGGGTTGGGGAGCAACATGTTGCTTGTGGGCCACTGGTTGGGGATCACTGCACTAGATACTGTATTAGGAGAAGGTTAATTTAAAAGGTTGAACCTGATGAATATGCCTGTTTTTGAACATAAACTACTATAAAGCTACCTAAGCTAAGAGCCTATTGTGGGAGACCCAAATCATTGGAAACTAAAGGGAGAAGACAACCAGCAACAAGATGGATGGATTCACAACTATAAACATACCATGTAGGAGTCTGAAGACCTAAACAGGAGACAGGAAATTCTGTATAAACATTACCTATATGGCTGCCACTAGTCAATATCAACTTGATGGCACTCCATTATAATATCAATGTAACCATAGATAAACCAAGAGATCCACATGTAGCTCTCCCATAGGAGCCCTCTTGATTTATTCTTGGAAAGCATAAGGAAATTTACTTTGCTATAAATAGTATAAATGGCTTAAAAGGTGTAGGGGTACAACAGCAGAAGTATGGGCGTACATGGGGCCCAAGCCCTGAGGTGGCCATGTTGCCTTACCTGTGGTCTTGCTGGATAGCTGTAGTGTTGGGATCAGTGATGGAAAGGCTTGTGATGCAGGTGTCTGATGGGAATGTTATTCTGTCGAAGAAAGGCCTTTGTCTAGTAATATTATCTCTCTATCTACAACTTGCAGTAGCCCCTGATGTCTCCAGGATCTCCCTGCAGCCGTAGGTTACTTGGAGGTGTATCTTTACTAAAGCTAAAGGTTCCTTGGGTTATAATACTAATAAGGTGTGACTTACAAGCACATAAACATTGCCAGCTGTTTCTATCAGTCATCTCTGATGTAAGGGATAGTTGGGTCTTTGAGACCCAAAATTTTGTCTGCTGTTGTGTACGGAACTTGACACATTGGCTCATATTGTTGTGCGAGCAGAAGGGGGGCTGGTAAGGAATTGCCTGAACAGTTTGCATCGTTTTCTGTAGCTGTCACATTGGAAGATTAGGCAAATTTGTCCAGCTGAGAGTAAAGACATGTCAGTTATCCTGGATTACATGGGAAATCTGGGGGGATTTGGTCTTGTGTTTATTAAGTGGTGAGACACACTACTCTGAAATATATGTCTCCAAAAGCAAGATATTCTGCTAATATCCCCTTTAAAATTTTTGCTAAATTGACTTGGGCCCCAAGGAGATTATGCAGTAATAGAAGGCAATGTTGCCCTCATTAATTAGCACATACTATATCAACCTATCAGATGTGTGTATTCAGTATGCTGATCACTGAAATCTACAGTAATTGCTTATTGGCTGCCTATTTTTTTATCCATTACAATAGCAAATAACAAAGGCTTGACATGTAAATAGGTCATCCAAAATAACATTTACTTACAAAATCAGCTTTGGTGTCTTACAGACAAAAACATTTTAAATCACTTCTGAAATGCTGCGTTACGAAGTGTCTTCATGTGTAATTTGCACTGTCCTAAGGGGGGGGGGGGGGATATGGTAATCCTTGTGCCTTTACAGCAGGGATTCACAAACTTCTTTTTATCCGTGAGTCATATTTAAATATAAAAAAAGTTTGAGAGCAACACAAGCAAGCAAAAAATTCCTGGGGTGCCACATTTGGGCTGTGATTGGCTATTGGTAGCCCTTATGTTGACTGGCAGCCTACAGGAGGCTCTGTTTGGCAGTACACATGGTTTTTATGCAACCAAAACTTCTCCAAGCCAGAAATTCGAAAATAAGCCCCTGCTTTGAGGCCACTGGGAGCAACATCCAAGGGGTTGGGGAGCAACATGTTGCCCCTGAGCCGCTGGTCGGGGATCACTGCTTTAAAACAACTCTTCTCATCTGAGAACAACCTCAGTTTGCCAAGCCTTTGTAAGTTGGATCATCCATTCCTTAAATTAATCAACATGGCGCTGGATTCATTTTGATTACCTCCTAATTTAATATTATGTCTTTCCATTGACTTAATGGAGTTATCACCCAATAAACCATGATATATAAAATCTAACCCATAGTTTGAGGGTGTGTAGAGCACAGCCCTGTGCCTTAACAGTTTTGTGCCTTAAACTAGCTTGGGGGCTTCTTCTGTAACTATTTTTGTGTATAGGAGGCCAAAACTGCACTCCATAATTATAATTTCTATGTAGGTACATGCAGCCCATGAATGAAATGTTCTTTTATATATATATATATATATATATATATATATAGCAACTTTCTTTACAGCCACTGTAGTTTATGTCTGGAGTGATGTCTGGGGGGTGGAGGCCATTTTGTGAGTGATGATATTTAATATAACTGAAGAGTTTATTTCACATTTAGCCCTTTGTGTGCCATAGTCGACTCCTTTGATATGTCCTGTATCTAATATACAAGATCCATACATAGATCCAAGAGCTGACTAAGAGATATAGAAGCTATGGCACTGGTAATATGGTCTTTTATAGGTGCACCTTAGATTCTACATTTGGTAGCACTTAAAGAAATAAAAAAGGACCACATTATTTCACTTCAAAGGATGAGAGCATCCTTCTTGTTCAGTAATTGTACATAACAGAAGAAATAAAGCCCAGCTAAAACAGGAATACCCAGCTGTAAATATAAACAAGCATCTGTCACGGTCTCCCTGTGGAGACGCTGTGGAGTACCAGGAAGGTGGGAGCCTGAAGACTGGGTAACCCGGAGTGTAACCATAAGTCACAGAACTGGTGCCAGAGGCCATGTTGAAGGTGAAGAACTTTAATAAACTAGTGATGTAACCGAACATACAATGAACATACAAACTGAATGTAGAACGGCAGGCAGAGGCAGAATCCAAAAGCAGGCAAAAGGTCAGGGCAAGCGGCAGTCAAACGTAGTCAGGGCAGGCCAAGGTCAAAACCGGGAAATCAAGGTAGAACTAGGAAGGGCTCAGGAACAAGGCAGAAGGCAGGATCAGGACACGGAACTGGAGCTTGGAACCAGCGAGAACAAGGACACAGACACAGGAACAGGACGGCAGGGTCACGAAAGACAATTAATGACCAAGCAAGGGGCAATGGTCAGGGAAAGGCTTATAAAGGGAGAAGATTAGATGATGGGAAACACATGAGGTTAATGAGGTGGGCGGAGGAAAGGGAGCAGACAGAAAGTAGGAGACAAGAGCAGAAAAAGACAGACCGAAATGCCTCCAGTGGCTACAGAGGCAAATGCATGCCGCCAGGAACACCCCAAGTGGTGTTCGAATCCCGCTGATCCTGACAGCATCGTAGCGATGTGGAAGTGCTACTTATTTGACCAAAATTGCTGCGAGCAGACCCTAAAAGGAGGGATTAATACACATTCATTTGCCCCATGTTTCACCAGTTTGTACAAAAAAGCAGTTTTTAATCAGAAGTTAATGTTGATAAAATTGCCAAGCCACTATACCCATGTCAAGGTAAACCTCTTATGGTAGTCCTAATTATTATTTTATTAGTCATATTAGATAGTAAAAAATATGATTAGATAAAAGACCTATAAAAGCCTAAAAGTATGGGGCTTACGTGCCTGGCCAATTATTGGGCTTTCAGGCTGATATTCCCCTGTAGGAGAGCAACAGTTGTTTTTAAAGCCATAAGACCACAAATAGGGTGGGTTTGGTGGTATCAGCAGTTCTCAACTGCACTCCTTATCTTCCGCTCTCCGGTGGCACTTCCAGTTCCCTGGATCTTTGGCTATACATTACTATGCAACAGTATCAGCAATAATAAGTACAGCACTCACGTAGAGCATTGGAAGCCTTTCCCCTTATTTTAAGCTCCAGACTTCAGTGTTTCCACCTATTTAGTGGGTTTGGTATAGCTACAGACACCTATACAACTTTGCTAAAATTGAAAAATACAAGGGGGTCATTAGATTAGAATTTGCTACTGATTAGATTTGTTGCATGAATAAAGAGTGATCAACGCACATTCCCGGGCCCCATACTTTATCAGTTATTCATTCTCTGCTAGTGCATACATTTTTACCACTCTGCATTAACATGACAGCTTAATGTATATTTTAGGTCCTGGAAGGTGTTTGTCACAGGAGTGCTATTCCAGGTGCAGAGGTTTTCTATATTTTTAATTCTCTTTAGATAAAAAAGTAGCATATTGGTGCCCTAAATATGTTTTAAAGACTTATTCTTTGCACCTGTTATAACATTATCCCCTTAGTGTTCACTATTCTTCATTCTCTGCGCAACAATATTTCCTTGATAAGCCCTATATTTAGCCTTGAGATGTCTCCTTTATGATTGGTCACTGATGAAAATAAAGCAGGGCTGTGCGGAGGGAGGCTGTGGGTGTCCTCAATGGTATTTTCATGGTCTTATGCTACCTGAGATCTTCATATGCATTTTGCATGGCATACGTCATTGTGGGAATTTAACTAGGAGTAACTTTGAGACTTCAGGACTAACAGGCAACATGAACAACTTGCTTGCAGCATTTTAAAGGGACAAATATACCCACTTATTTAATATAAGTACAATGAATAGGACTCATGCTAAACATACTTTTTGCTTTTTTTAATCAGGCAAAATCTGTGTTTTTTCTTAAGGTAAAAAGGGAAGCTGAAGCTACTCCATGTTTGGTCCTTGCGAGGTAGATAAATAGTCTACTAGTACACAACTGAATCCATTGTTGTGTCTTTTTCTGTTAGGAAGAGTCTATTATGCTGGGGGATTATCCATGCACTCCTAGGGGCACATTTACTAACCCACGAACAGGCCGAATGCGTCCGATTTCGTTTTTTTCGTAATGAACGGTATTTTGCGATTTTTTCGGAAAAATGTCGCGACTTTTTCGTTACTAATACGATTTGTGCGAAAAAACGCGAGTTTTTCGTAGCCATTCCGAAAGTTGCACAAAATCTGGCGATTTTTCGTAGCGTTAAAACTTGCGCATAAAGTTGCAATTTTTTCGTAGCGTTAAAACTTGCGTGAAACGTCGCACCTTTTAAGTTTTAACGCTACGAAAAAGGCGCAACTTTTCGCGCAAGTTTTAACGCTACAAAAAAATCGGCAGATTTTGCGCAACTTTCGGAATGGCTACGAAAAACTCGCGTTTTTTCGCGCAAATCGTATTGGTAACGAAAAAGTCGCGACAATTTCCGAAAAGACGCCGAAAAAAATCGCAAAAAATACGAAAAAGTCGCAAAATGTTCGTTTTCAAATCTGAATTTTTCCAATTCGGTTCAGATTCGTGTCTTAGTAAATGTGCCCCCTAGAGTATAAGGCGACATACTGCTCCTTTAATAGCTATGACAAATATTTTTTTTAAATTGGGTTTAGGGCCACGGCCCAAGGGGAGATAAGATGCCTGTGTTTAAATCTTGGCTACTGTGGGAGACTAACTTACCCGAAATGCTTAAACTATTTTGTATGTATAGTGATGAGCGAATTTTTACAGAGATGGATCTGCAGCGAATTTCTGCATTTCGCCATTGGTGAATTGTTTTGCGAAACTTCCGCAAAAATTCACCCCAGGAAAATTTGTCGCGCTTCAAAAAAAAGTTGCGTCCGCATCAAAATAAACGCTTACGTCAAAATGGGTGTGGTTGTGGCAAAAAAAGGCACACGTGAAAAAAAAAGACACGGACGAAAAAAAAGTGGCGCAACAAAATTTTCGTCCGCATCAATATAGGCGCTCTTACGTCAAAATGGGTGTGGCTGTGGCAAAAAAAGGCACGCATGACAAAAAAAAGACACAGGCGACAAAAAAGTGGCGCGACAAACGCGTTTCACAGATTTTCCGGCAACGCGAAACGGGACAGATTCGATCATCGCTAATTATGGGCCTAAAGCCTCTTGTGTAGTTCATGCAAGGTTACCTTTACATTAACTGAACTGTAGGTTCTTCTTCACAGATAACTTAAAGAACAGTTCTTAGGCCCACTAAATGTGTTATTTTCTCGTACAATTATGTCAGCCATATGGAATAATTGCCTTGTACTGTTTCAGCCGCTCATTTACAGCTCTTGAATATGTATTATCTATGCTCAGAGAGTAAGAGCTTCTGTGGAGCCCAAGGCGAATTATTCCGGGTACAATATGTTACACTGGGCTAAAATGAATTTGCCTTTTGTTGTTTTTTGTGTTTGTTATTTTTGCATCGCTATGTGGTTTTGCTTAAAATAAACTGGGGTGGAACAGCTAGTACTTTCCTTGTTCACTAACTTCAAGAATAAATATACAGAATAAATATACAATTTTAGGGTTTATATAATACTTACCCTGCTTCACACAAGCCTTCTTCTCCTCTCACTTATAGCAAGGGTCAGCTTAAGCTCAGCTTACGGCTGTATGGGTTCAACTCCCCTTTGAAGTAAAAAATGCATTTACCTTTCCAATTTGTATTGCTTACCTGGTTGTAACATTTGCATTCCTATATTTTAGTGGTTATCTATACCCAAACCCTCAAGTTTAGCTCATGGGTAAGATAGGTTCCAAAACTGAAGCTTGCAGAGGTGTGGCTACAACCTTGCTTATTCCTTATTTCCTCCTCTGATTAATGACCCAAAGCCAATGTGTGATATAGTCCGGTGACCATCAGGATGTATTACAACATCTAAAATATCTGAAATACAGCTGCTGTAGAAGGCCACAGATTCTCATAACCCGTACATCAAGCTACCATCAAGCTATATTGCCTATATTGAAATTGGTGTTTAGCATAAATGTTCAATGAATATATAAATATAGATTTTAGACAAAGCAAGCCTTGTGTATCTACAATAATGCTCCTTAATGATCCCCAACCTTTCTTACTCGTGAGCCACAGTCAAATGTAAAAAGACTTGGAGAGCAACACAAGCACCATAAAAGTTCATGGAGGAGCCAAATAAGGACTGTGATTGGCTATTAGGGGCCTCTATGCACCCTATCAGCTTATAGGGGGCTTTATTTGGTAGAAAATCTTGTTTTTATTCAACCAAAACTTGCCCCCAAGTCAGGAATTCAAAAATAACTACCTGGTTTGGGGGCACTGAGAGCAACATCCAAGGGGTTGGGGAGCAACTGGTGATGAGCAACTGGTTGGGGATCACTGCCTTAGGGTTTCCAAAAGCCCATAGAGAAATATTTCTTAAATCTATGCCAGTACATACCCTTATAGAAAGCGAAATTCCACTAGACCCCCTAAGGGTATAGTGGCCCTTGAAGGGGTAAATAAATGAAAGATAAGCTCCATCATATTTCCCCATTAAGTCATTTCCCCTGCCACTGTGGATTCTATCCAGAATTTTTGCAAACGGCCTTGTATAACCTTTTTTATCAGCTGATTTGCAATGCGTTGCAACATGATCCCCTTGGTATCTTTCGTCCACTTTGCCAATACCGTAAATATCTCCAGAGGAAACAGAAATCTATGACTAAGGAAATCTAACCCTTAATCGCTTGTCAGTATAAAGAATACTTTTAATATTATCATCTCAGCTTGATGATGTATGATTGTATTTGTGTTATTTAAGGTTATATTTTTGTTCTTAATGAACTGCCTGAGCGAGTGCTGTGCTCTTGACCTTTCCTACAGAGTGCAATGTGTCAGTGAATGGAACTCTTGCCTTCTCCCACAAGCGCAGACAGTTGGATGGATCCAAGCACTTTAACTCAGACCTGCTGAAAAGCTCGAGAGCAACACACTGAGAGCAAATCCAGAAAGATTGGAAACATCTGCTTCATTTCATCGCAATATTGAAACCGTTTCATCACAGTATTAAAGCAGCTGAGGGTTGCATTATTCTGTCTTTCCACGGCAGACTACACCAATATTCATTAACATAAGCATCCCGGAAAGCAGAGGAAGATAATTACTGGTTATTATTTAATTTAAATTATTATTATTTATAGTCAGATGCACACATGTATTGCAGCAAGGATCAGTGTGGGACTGGCCTGCTGGGACACCAGGAAAAGTCCCGGTAGGCTCTGACCTCAGTGGGTCCCTTGCCCTTTCTGGAGCACAGGGCATTTACTCTTTCTTTACCTTTTTTCTAGGCTTCACTTGTGTTTTATTTATTCCCAGGAGTAAGAAAGACAGGAAAGAGTTTAGGAGTATGAGAAAGAGTGAGGACAAATTTATTGCCTCAGATAAGCAGAAGATTCCAAGGAGGCTGATAATTACAGGTGACATTGCTCAGAAAGGATTTGCTCAGTGCAAATGGGAGAGTAAGAGCTTATAGATTCTTCAACAACCATATAATCTAACCTATAAACAGCACGGGGATAGAGATGCTCTGAATTAGCCCCAAATGTGGCGTTTTAGAAGCCGCAACTCTAGTTGCTGTAATATTTCTATGGATGAAATGTTTCTCATAGACTTCAATGAACTGGAATCTGGAGGGCAAAAAACAGTGCCTTTTAGGCTATATTAATCACTTACATCTGAACAAAGTCTCAAACATAAGGGCTCTGGCTGGAACATCATTGATATCAGGTTCTCTGGTGGGTCCTTGGTGTCCCAGTATGACACTGGCAAGAATAGATATGTATTCTGCCCGTATTCTTCCCTTCCAACGCCATGTTTATGCTCTGGTTCTATCCACTGAAACATGGCTAAGTCTAGGGGACACAGCCTGAAGATGGAAGGAGGAAAACTAAAAGAGAACATAAACAAAGAGTTCTTTATAGAAGGGGTAATAAATACATAGAAAAATGTGGAACAAGGGACACAAATTAATTAAACTAAAAGTCAAGAGGAACCAACTTGTTTCTTTCTGCCATAAACCTCTATAGATTATGAAAACATTTCACCTTATAGGGATGACTCATTAGAATAAATAATAATATGAATTAGTGTGAATTAAACATGTTTTAAGCATGGCACGATCAGGGATAGCACACAACTGGAAAGCAGATTCATGCTGCTTCTAGGTTTAGTACCCAAAAGTAGAGTGATAATGCCCCCTACTACAAGAGGGATGGTAGGACCTAGTGAAGCCCTACTAGCCTCATAAATAATGTAGAACCTACACAACAGTACAATGTCCCTTCACCTGAATAAGACCCACATGTAAGGCTTTAATCATGTACAGGTTGGTGGGAGAGTGTTTGTTTAGTGAAGGCCAAGAGGCAAGTTTATTGCAAACACAGCACAAAACCGAAGATTTCTTTCATTTCCTCATATTCTTCATGGCTTCATGACAAATTGGGCAAGGCAAGTCTTTTTTTCAGGTGAGGCATGGATCTGTTCTACCCTGTCTCATTGTATTACATTGGTCTCATATTTATTAGAACTAAAAATATAAGTGTGAATAATTCCTTTCTATACTGAAACACTTTTGGCAGAAATCTAATATTCTTCCGGTTGGGCCAGATGTTACATACAGCATCAAGGATTTGCTCTTCTCGAGTCTCCTTTGTAACGTGTCCTTTTATTAACTTTTCTCACGTGTGCTGTAAAACAATCTTAATCTTTTTAGCTCAGAGCTTACTTTAGACAAAGGTAAAAGGTTAGATGATATTGTGTAGATGTCTGTACTACTGTATTGAGGGAGCGTTGCTGTTAGAGCGGTCTCTCCCCGCAGTTGTAAATGGGACGGGCGGGGCAGGCAAGTATAGTAGGGGAAGATAGTGACAGTAGAACAAGATAACAGAATAATATCGACAGCAACACTTTGTACCTTTATTTGCCAGCTAGTTGCCCTTAAGCTTTTGGAGGAGGGGTTGATGGCTGTGGGGCCAAAGCTTTAAAAATAATTGGGCCCCAGGAAGTCTACATCAAAGTCTTGCATCAAATCCAACCAAAACTAAGGGGCAGATTTATAAAAAGAAGGTGAGGTTACAGCTTAATACATAAAAACTCAACCACGTTCTATTCATTCCTATGGAGAGTTTTATGTATTTGATAAATCTGCCCCAAGGGGTGCAGAATTTGGCACTAAATAAAGGCTAATAATTAAATAAGATTTAGTGAAATACTGAATAGAAGCCTAAATTTAATGCTGATCAGGGGATAGGGCTGATTTACAAATGCAGTGCAATTGCATTTTGGGTGCAATTTGACACATTTTTCCCCCCACAGTGCAGCTATGGGACCTGGGTCCCCCTCGGCTATCAAGGCAACCTCTGCTGATAGGGGACCAGAATAACAGGGTGTAAAATCTGGAACAATTTGAAATCTGGGAAATATATTATGCATTATATATTGGTTGGACCACATAAATATGGTGTAAAATACTGGAAAAAAGCAGGGTTTGTAAAATTGAGGTTTTAATCTGTTTAAAGTTCCCTGCAAGCTGAGTAATGAAGGGCAAAATGTTTCTCTCTGATATGGCCTTTTGGTTTGTTAAGGTTGGCTGTTCTCTCCATTTTAGGGATTTGGGCATTATCACAGAACAGGTGCCCATATAACATCATCATGTGGATTGCCCAACATTGACCTTGTTTCCAAATACCAGCAATGCAGTAGGTGTTCAAGACAGACTTTCCCATCCTCCTTAGCAAAAGATTTGGACACATAAAAATGAATCACTGATTCTACATGGCATTGGGTGCAGTCATTGAGGGCACAGCTGTGCCTTCCCGTATATTCTGACTGATTGGCTCCTCACTTATACTGGTCGAGTGGTTAAAAAGGGATAAGTTTAATTCCAAGAAAAACAGTAAGGACAATAAGGCAGCACTGTGATGGCCTCACTTATTCTACAGAGAAAGTTGCGCCGTGCTCCCTTGTGCTAATCTGTTAAACACCAGTCTAAGAGATGACCTCTGCTCAGTACAGTGTGTGACTATGTTCCCTGTTTTTGTTAGGCCAGGGATTTATCTCCTAAATGGCAAAACAAATATGCAGGCTTGTTCTACTCACATTGTAGGACGTTTAATAGAATAACAAAAGAGAAATACCTTTAATTTGAATATATATTTAGAACAGTGCCAAAACTGGGGGGAGGCACAAGCCTAGGGTGCAATGTTGGGAGGACGCATGGCTCCTACTTCTGTTTGCCTACCGCTAATTTGGGTTCTGGGTAAGGGAAAAAGAGGTCCTTTGCACCAAACAAGTGGTCTTCCAAAACCCTGCAGTGAAGGAAGTCTGTTTGGCCTAGGTGTCAGGCATTTTTGCCAACCAGTTGGCTCTTCCTTGCTTAATGAGAGCTATTGGGCACCCTTGGACTTTTTGTTTTAGTTTTTGTGCATCAATTGTTTTGATGAGAAGCATTACTTGAGCTTCAGTAAAATAAAATTAAAATACCCATCTGAAGCTTTGAAAAGCAGATTTTTTTTGAGGACTGTGTTGGTTACTGAGATAGTTCTATGCTAGTGAATTATACACACCCCATGTTGCACCATTATCAATTGCTTTGTTTCTCTTGTATACTTTGGGTCAGATTCACTTTCATGGGAAAATGTTATTTTATGGTTTATAATGTGAAAACGTATGGATGAGATTCAATTTGAGGAGAGAATTGTTTTTCACCTAATTCAGGTTCAGTTTTTTCCCTGTTGACTTCAATAGAGTTTTCATGTGATTAACAGTGAGATGTTTATCTCATTGAATGGCATCTGACCCTTAAATGAGAAAACAGAATGGAAAAATCTGGAATTGAATTAGGACATAAGCTATTTTCAACAAATTGAATCTGGCCCTTTATGTGAGAGTATTTACTCACTGGTGGGACAGCTCAAGACGGCCTGGAACTAGAGGTATGCAGAAGAGGCACCTGTCTAGGTGAGGGGGCGCCAGGCAGGCACCTCTTCTTTTACCTACCTCTAGTTCTGGACCCTTTCCCCCCACTGCAGTGGCCCCGGCAACCCCACCTCCCTGCGTGCACACACGGGGCGTTGGCTGGTTGGGGCGGGCCATGCCGACCAGGTTGCCTATGGCGCCTGGTCGGCTTGACCCGGCACTGAGCTCAAGGTTTATACAGGTCTGCATGAGTATGTGTATATCTGTTCATTTGGAGGGGTTGATCTTGATGGACTTTTTTCAAACCAAATTAACTATGTTACATGGACCCCATTTGGCATTAGCACTAATCAGCTATGTTTCTCAACCCTAGCCTTACCTGGTACAAAGTGGAAAGAGAACTCCTGTTGTAGGGCTATTAACCCTTGTGTAAGGATGTGTATAGATGCCCATCTGTAGGATCATTGCATTTTGCCACCCCCTTTGTGGCATTTCTGACCTATCCTGTGCTCAGGCCTGTGTGCAGTAGGTAAATTATTAAATATAATAGGGCAGCCAGTATGTATGAGGGGAAGCTTAGGTCCTTGTGTTCCCTGAGCCTGTGGGTGCTATTTATAAGGCAGGGTACTTTGCCAATGGACATGAATGCCATTAGCCTCAGGCTAATCTATTCACAGTATAATCACATTCCTATAATGTCATTCCTCTACAAGTTATATAAATGAGCTGCTTAGTAAGAATATTTAGATATTTATAATATCACACACAGGAGACAAGCTCTTTTTTTTCTGTGTGCTTGTGAGTTCCCAGAATTAGCCAAGCCCAATGCTGCTTATGAGATGACCTTGTCAAGAATTGAAACCTCTCTAACAAATACAAACTGACCCTGAACTCGCAGCAATCAAATTCTGCTCAGAACAGAGAAAAAGGACAAATTAGCTGCATTTCACTTCCCAGCTCGAACAATCGAGTGTTGTTGCATCAAAACTTTCCTTGAAAAGTAACAATATTTTCTGCTCACTTTATTTTTCTAGAAATAATTAAATGTATTGTATTGCCACTGACCCTTATGTTTGTGTATTTATATATAAATTGGCTTTATACTTCTCCACTAGATTACTATAGATTGGGGCAGGGACCTCCTTCATCTTGTGTTTCTGACTCTTATTGCAACTGTACCTTGTATTTATTTGTATTTATTGTTGTACTTTGTATTTATCCATTATCTTTAACCCCCCTGTCTGTATTAATGAATTCTACTGTACAGCGCTGCGTACATAAGTAGCGCTTTATAAATAAAGATATACATACATACATACATACATACTAGGCAACCTATGTTGTTTATTTGTGGACACTAGTATATTGAGTGCAAGTTGCATTTACTTGAGTCAGTAGTTTTTGGTGTGGTGGCAGCAATGATGTCAACGTGCATATCGTTAGGTGCAAAATCAATAGGATGTGTAGGTGCAAATTACAAAGGATGCCCTGGAAGTAACAACTCCTCAAAGCATCTGTGCACATCTGGCACCTTATTTGGCAAAGCAACCAACATTCTAGAGCAAGGCACAAGTAGAAATGAGCCCATAATGGCTGCAAGTACATGCGAATAGCATTTGGATGAAATTTGTGCACAATTTAGCATTTTGGCTCAGATCAAGGGTAGTGTCTGTTATTATCAGTTGGAGTTCTATAGTCTCTGCTTATTGTGCGAAATAAAGCTCACTTGCCAAAGGGGTGGTGGCTTCTAAGCCTAAAGTGCAACATGTCTCCGGAGTGGGGACCCGGATGTGTCTGAAAAACACGGTGGCATTGGTGGACACGTGTTGATGGTGGCACTTCAAGAGTGCACAGCATATCTTTTTTCTTGCCGTTTTGCTTGTTGGCCTTTTTGCTGGGAAAGACAGATTGGGGTTCTGCCTTGCAGACCTAGTGAGGAGATTCTTGGCCATCAAGTCCTTCCACCCGCCTAACTTGTTTGAAACCCTTGGGGGAGCTTTGGCTAACTCCAGGAGGATAGGGACCCTCCCTAGCCATAAAATAAATGAGAGTCTGAAGACCCTTGTGCCTGAAGACCTTATGCTCAGGAAGGTTGGGGATAAAGGGGGGGCCCCCTGAGCCCTGTGAAAGCTTTCAGCTTATCTGTACTATTAATGCTGGAGGAAAGCAGGAATTACCGCTGGCACTTTCCATTTGTTGTTCTGTAGGCAGGCAGCAATCCCTCAGAGCCCACTCATACAGCCACCATAGCACTGGCCCTGTTTAGGTGTTTCTACCAAAATGTCCATGCATAAAAATAACTGTGCATTCATCTTGTATGTATTTTAATTAAAATAGATTTTAACAGACGTAAATATTGACACAGTAAAATAATATTTACACACAGCAAGCAAATGACAAACCACACGTGGCAAACCAAACTTGCAGTAACTCCCAGCAGCCAGAGTCAGCTGCTGAGTGGGAGTTGCAGGGGCACATTTGACATCCCTGCCCTATAATTAATGTCCTGTAACAACATCAATTTGCTTTTCCAAATCATTTCAATAATTTCCACAAAAACACTTTACTGCTCTGTAAAGCAACAGGAGACAAATGCTGCTCAGTATCCCACACATACGGCTGGTAGAGAGTCGGGGTTTCATGGAAATGTTTGCTTGTTGGCAGCCGATGAGAACTGATCCTGGTAGGGAGGAACCCAGCCCTGCTAAGGTATTTATCTCAGCGGATGACCCAAATCAAAACAGAGTGAAAGCATTTACCTATATGAACAAGAGAACATAGCAATCCAGCAAATGCAATGCATACGGGCTGAAGACTGAACATACACTTTCATGCTTACATAGAAAAATGTAAAGTGAAATAAAATGAAGTTCTGTTATGATTTATGGCTGATTCTATATACATCTTAATAAAAGAGCTTTTAGACCACTGTGGCCCATTGCCTTCTCTGAGGCCCTTGGTACATCACTACTGGGTTTTGAGCCTTTAATACAGGTATGTGAATCCAGAATGCTTGGGACCTGCGGTTTTCTGGATAAGGGGTCTTTCCGTAATTCAGATCTCCTACCTTAAGTCTGCTAAAAACATTATTTAAACAGTAATTAAACCCAATAGGATTGTTTTACCTCCAATAAGGATTAATTATATCTTAGTTGGGATCAAGTACAGGTACTGTTTTATTATTACAGAGAAAAGGGAATCATTTAACCATGAAATAAACCCAATAGGGCTGTTCTGCCCCCAATAAGGGGTAATTATATCTTAGTTGGGATCAAGTACAGGTACTGTTTTATTATTACAGAGAAAAGGGAATCATTTAACCATTACATAAACCCAATAGGACTGTTCTGCCCCCAATAAGGGGTAATTATATCTTAGTTGGGATCAAGTACAGGTACTGTTTTATTATTACAGAGAAAAGGGAATTATTTAACCATGAAATAAACCCAATAGGGCTGTTCTGCCCCCAATAAGGGGTAATTATATCTTAGTTGGGATCAAGTACAGGTACTGTTTTATTATTACAGAGAAAAGGGAATTATTTAACCATGAAATAAACCCAATAGGGCTGTTCTGCCCCCAATAAGGGGTAATTATATCTTAGTTGGAATCAAGTACAAGGTACTGTTTTATTATTAGAGAGAAAAAGGAAATCATTTTGAAAAATGTGAATTATTTGATTAAAATGGAGTCTATGGGAGCTGGCCTTTCCGTAATTTGGAACTTTCTGGATAATGGGTTTACGGAGTAGTATTACATGGATTTAATTCCAACTGGAGGTAAGAATAATGTGAAATCAACACATATCAACACAGATGTCAGAACCCAAATATATAAAGATGGTGTTCATAGAGGCATCATGCAGCCCATGCCTAAAATGGCACCCATAATGAGTGTGTGGTACGGTCTTATTATGTGGGCGTTGCCCTCTTTGTCAGTAACTCATCTACAGAAATTTATTATATCACAATTCCAAATACTCTAGTATAGAGTATATATGCTCAGGTATGATCCAATGCAGCGGCACCAAAAACCCAACATCAGGGACCCACCATCCAGAGCCCTAAAACTTGGTGAGAAAAACACTGGTATCCCCATACCAGTGGGTATCATTGTTGAAATGTCACTGAAGTCTATGGGAAACATTTTATACACACATATATAACAAACCAATGTGGCAACTCCCAAAAAGACAAATTCAGACTGTTTGTTGCTTTATAGACTGCAGGGTACAGCACAGACAGACAGAATACAGGCTAACCCTCTCTATCCTTGTGCTGTGTACAGCAACGATTATATGGTTGTTTTGGGTAATCTATTAACTTTTGCAATCTCTTCCTGAGAAACTCTCCATCCATGCCAGCCCTATATAATTAACAATAGCAATACATTTGGCATGTGTATTTTCCCTGGCTCCATCACAGAGCTTTCAACTAACCCTTTTCTGTCTTTCTCATTTCTGGGAATAAATGAAAACACAAGCAGAACCTGGGAAAGGGACAAAATAGTTCATTCTCTGTGGTCCATAAAGGGGAAAGGGTCCAGCAGGAAAAATCCCAGAATCCCGGGGAACCTAGAAGCTGTGGAGCTGGTGCCCCAGGGTTCTCCTGCAACTATATTGCTCAGTGCAACTTAGTGGGAATGCAAGGAGTGGCTTTTGACCCAAGGACATTTTTTTCTGCAACGACTGCAGACAATTTCCTCAACTGCAACTGCACTTGCAGGTTATAAATGACTTTGTTGTAACCAGGGGTTGAAAAACTATAGTGCTTGTTTATGACCACAAGTGCAGTGTGCAAAGTCCAATTTAGGAAGCAATTTGCCATCTTTTTCCCCCGTAGTTCCAACTTCATTGTGGCCATGCTGCAATGGGTTAAAACTCTTGTATTGCCTGCCATTACAATCTGTCAGTGATAAGCAAATCTGTCCCATTTCGCTTCACTGAAAAACTCACAAAACTGCTGAAAAATTAACGAAACGGAGAAAAAATTGTTAAATGTATTGTTAGCAATAAACATTTTTTTCTCGGATACCGCAATACTTTTTTTACTGACTCTAAATACATTAAAGTCAATGGGCCTTTTTTCTCACTCCTACCGTAACCCACTTTTTTGGGTTCGGTCGAACCCCCCGAACCCACCCTGACGGATTCTGTCGAATCCCGAACTGAATCCCTTATGCTAATTAGGATCGGGAAGGGTTAAAAGTCGGTGCGTGGCTGAAACCAAATCCATCAAAAAAAGACTGGATTTGGCCAGAATCCCAAACCGAATCTGGGATTCGGTGCATCCCTAACAAATACATTTAAGCCAATGGGTGTTTTCTCTCACTCCTACCACACAACTTTTTTTCTCTGCATTTTTTTTTCGCTGTCAATTTTTGTTGCAGTTTTGTGAAAAAATTTGCTGATGGCGAAATGTAGAATTTTGCAGTGACTCCACGAGTCCAGAACTACCTGTGATTCTTTATAGATGAAACCCACGGTTGGAACCCTGGAATTATCACCACAGTGAGCTGAATACGTTCACACATGCACAATTCATTAGGCGCATTAGCACGCAGTGCAAATACACTAATACTGTGTTGTAATACAATACAAGGGGCATGTTTAGATGCAAGTATCTTTAACGGATGGTGTCAATGTGATTTGGTCCATTTTTCTGGGGCTGCATTAGTAAATGAGCCCTTATAAGCGAGCCAAAAGACAATTATTCAGTGTTGACTATTGGAAAAAATAGAGAGGGGGATGAAATGTACTGAAACGTTTGCTGGCGGCAATATTAACCACATGATCCGTAAGGAAAGCAATGAGAAGGTACCTGAAGGACACATAGAGGCTGAAATATGCAGCCTTGTGTGCCAGGAACTACAACATGACGACCATCAGGCACATGGAACCTCTTCAACTTTCTGAAGCTTTTACAATGCTGAGCCCTAGCGAGATCTGCATTTAATTCAAACCACACGTGCACAGAAGGACAAGTCCATAATCTCTGCTGACAAAAGGAAAAGTGAACTTTCTTTTTAATTCCCAGGATAAATCAGCGGCGTGAAAGGTACAGAATGTTTCCCCATGAAGAGATCATCATATTGTATCCTGTTGACTTTTGTAAGTGCTCTGGGTTTAACTGGAACCAGTGGAGGTAGCAGCGGTGGCACGGGGCCAGGGCATGGGAACTGCCAATTCAGAGAATCAGTATCTTTATATGTTCCTTTTAAATCCTACTTCTTATAATGTGCCGAATTGCTTTGCAGGGGAGAAGGAGAATTTATGGAAGGCATGGACTGAGGGACAGTAGTAGAACCAGCAACTGGGATTAAATTGGTAGATTTCCATCTTTCAGACTTTTATTGCTTATTTCTTTTTCATGCTTTTCATAGCATCACAAGAGCTAAAATAATGCAGCCTTTGTATCATACGCAGTGTTTTCTAATACAGATGTAAAATATTCCAATCTGGTAACATAGGTAAGGGAAAGTATAGCCTTATTTTTACACCATGTACTTTGTACCTTCCTGATTTCGTGCCCAAGGGGCCTCATTTTGCTTTCAAATTGAATGACCCGTTTTCCTTGCAACAGCTCGGGCCCCTTCTACACTGAGCCCAACCCTGACTAAATGTTCAAGCCCTCATCGAGCGCTGCCAGCCATTTCTGTTTATGGAGATGGTTCAGAAATATCGTTATGCAAACGGAATGTTCTCGCCATAAGCATGACTTGAACAGACAAGAACAGTCCCTTATTTGACCTTAATCAACATGCCCATAAAGGTGCCACGGCAATTCAGAGCTTTGGCATAGCTTGTGCTCTCTTCTAATCAGCTTGGAGTGATTAGAAATGTTGGAAACAATTTAGTAAAGATCAAATAAACATTACAAAGTAAAGTTCAGTTTTATAAGACTATAAAAGCATAGATGGCACATGCTCTGTGTTTTTTTAGGATTAGGAGACGGTCTCTTTTGTGCTCGCTCATTGCGTAGAAGCGTTTAATGCTTTTACTTTGGAATAGTCCTGATAATCCTTGGAAAAGTACTGAATTTTCTGTGCCATGCTGCACACCCTTGGTACTATTTGTGGTCCTATTTGTGGCCCTCTCAGATGACAGGGGTCTAACTATAACTATGAAGCCTAGACCTTTGATCAGACAAACACATTAAAATTGTTGGTCAAGAGCCCACGAACACATGGCAAGTTCATACTAACCATAATATAGTAAAATAGCCTATCATTTTCATCTGTAAACTTTTCCAAAAATATTCTGTCACTTAGGAACCAAGTTTAGGCTTTTAGAATTAAATTCAGTCCCCGCACTCAGACCTAAGAATTTTAAGTAGCTGGCCCTAATGCTTTGCCTTCTTGCAGGGCTGTTTTTATGGGTCCAAATTTGTGCAATTTAACATAGGGATTGGCTCTTTACAATGGAAGTTGTAGGTAGGAAGAGTGGGAATAGGAAGTATAGCAGAACAAGATGGCAACTGAAGGGCAAGTTGGCCCAAGTAACAGCCTTCACGTGTTTTTGAAATACGAGAACACAAGGGCCAACCAAAGGCCCTTGAGGTATTGTTGTAATACAGATCCCCGTTATAATTCGACAACAACAAGGCCTAGTCACTAGCGAATATAGCCATACCTCTGTGTTCCCAAGGATAGTCCATGCAGAGCAATCATGCCATATTGTGGCCTGGGGATAGTAATATTATAATGCTATATAGTCTTTCCAATATGTAAACCAAGAGTGTTGTGAGTGGCCTGAATTAATTCCATTTCTAGTGCAGGCATTTAGGTTTCAGTGCTCTCCTCTCACTCCATCTATGGGCGCACAGGGCCACTTTGCTCTGCATTCTTGTTGTGCACTATTATATATATGTAGTGATGTGATATCCCCAGTTTATACACTTATTGGCCCCAGCATTGTACAGAAAAGTGGAGCTGTAGCATTATACAGTGATTATATTATATTATACAGCCGGCATGGCCACTTCCCATGTGTTTCTCCTTATTCACACGGATGTCAGTGGGGGAGAAAGCACATGTGATTTGGGACACTTAAAGCAAATCACTCAATAAGCCTTAAAGCACTTGCTGGGGGGAGTATATATCACGAGGGGTTTTGCCATGAATTGTTGCATTGTGTTGAAAGGCACTTTTTTTCCCTTGCTGCAGTTAAAATGAAAATAAAAGGGAATGTAAAAAACTGACTAATGCAAAATTCAATGAAAATCATTTATTGCCGTATAATAGTAATTGTACAATAAATTACAAGTGATTACTTGCTCCTGTCCACAAGATTTTTCTTGGCACACACATAGTGCTAATATGCACGAACAACATTTATCCACTATATTTAATCTTTCCTGCTGTTTGAGCAGCCTGTCCCTTTATTTTTGCCTGTGCAGTTGAACATGAACCCTCCAGGGCAGAGGGGTCCTTAAAAAACATGGAAGCACCGACCCCCCCGCAAAAAAATGTTTGTAGGGGCCATGCCATGAACAGTTCCTCCGCCTCAACCCTCCTTCTGGCCTGCCTGCTACCTGCTTGCACTGCGTTGCTGCTTTTGGTGAAGTTCAAGGCAGAGGATGGGCTGGAAAGGGGGACTACAATACAGCAGACCCCGTGGTCCACCTGTCTGCACCTTTAATGTGCCACTAATGAGTTCCAATGTAGTGTGACAGTAGACAGAAGCAAGAAAGAAAGGTATTAGGCAGGGGTGTTTTGGCCTCAAGTGCTGCCCTGAGGTGGCCTATGGCATGGCACCCCCTAGCCCCCCTGTGCTTAGATGTTTTGCATCAGAGCAGGCCAAGGGGCCACATCACTATTGGCAATAGTGCTCTCTGCACTAGAAGAGCCCAAATTTCAATTTAAAAATCAGGCTCTTAAAGTTAGTGGCTTTTTGCCAGAGGCCCTGCCGTCTAAGGCAAGGTTCTCGACTTGCCTCATGGCAGTAGAGTCACACTGAGGTCTGTGGGCCCCCGCCACCCACCCAACCCCCACCCAAGCACGCATACCTCATAATTACCGTGCCGTGATTGAGGAAGAGAGATCAGTGGGAGGGCGCCAATACTTCCCAGCAGGGATCAGGTCTGGGACGGTGGGGCCCACCATGTTTTTTCCAGGTATTCTGCTGACCCAGTCCAACCCTACATGGGAGCAGAGCCACTTGTTCTAGGTACTGCTCTCTGAGTTGCCTTTATATTATTCTGCGCAGAGGTTGTGGCCACAATGATGTTGGAATTCTGGGAAAAAGGCTGAGCTGTGGGAATAAATGCTGATATGCGATCTGCACCATCCGTAATTGAGGATAGAACAATCTTTAAATACACACTTTTATTGAAAAAAATCCAAGTTTTTTGTTTTTTTTAAATATTTCTTGCACTAACCAGTGAAGAACAGTGAAACCAAAAGCACTTTTATTTTTCACATGATCGTTGGTTCCCACTCCTGGCGATTGGTTGGTGCCAATGGAAATATTTGTGTCACTGCGCCCTGTAAGATTGCTATCTCTCCTGACGTGCCAGTCATCAAACCAAACAGCACAGCCTGTCTCATCTCGCCATAGCCTTCCTGGCAGGGCTTGCTATGGATAAAACAAAACCCCATTTATTGCCTATCTGTTCCCTGGCCGTGAATCAGAAGCTCATTGTGACGCGCTGCCATGGTACGAGGCCATCTTTTTGTTACGCAAGCCTCCTATTTGCACATCCCCTGGATAATAAGATGTATTCATGGGCGGCCGCTTATGTAAGAGTTTGGGAGCAGAGCAGCATGTGCAATGTCTTGCGGTTTTGTTCAAGGGCAGAGTTCCTGGTATTTGAAGGATCTCGCTTCCTGGACTGAGGGGGATTTAGCCCCGGCCACAATAACATTCTCTCTCTCTCACACTTAATTAAATTACAATGCTGAAATTGCTGTGACCACTGCTTACGTGGCCAGCGCCCAATCTCCGCATTCTCTGCGTGCTGCTCCAGATTGCCTGATAAGCATATTGCCAATTACAGGGCAAAGCATAAAGTTAGATAGGGTGCATTCGTCAATTTTATTTCTGGTGGCTATTGCGTTTCTTGTGAGCGTCTGACTGGTGTCATTGGGGCTCATTTATAAACACTGGGCAAATTTGCACCTGGGCAACCAATCGAAAGTTTGCTTTCATTGTTACACCTGCAGCTGGCTGAAAAAAATGGGTTACTGCCCATGGGCAAATTTGTCCAGTGTTTATAAACAAGCCCCTGTGTGAGACTGCAGGATCTGGTGTCCATCTTTCTTCTCCCAAATAGGGATGTAGCGAACTTACGCCAAAAAGCGCGAATATTCGTGAACTTTGCGAACCCCATAGACTTCAATGGGAAGGCGAACTTTAAAACCTAGAAAAGCCATTTCTGGCCAGAAAACTGATTTTAAAGTTGTTTAAAGGGTGCCACGACCTGGACAGTGACATGCAGGAGGGGGATCAAGGGCAAAAATTTCTCTAAAAAATACTTTGTTGAAAAAGCGTTGCGTAAAAACGGGCAGACCTAGCGGGAATATGCGGCGGTTTTTGCTATTTCGCGCTATTGGCACCATGGAAACAGGATTTGCTTACACCAGTACTAGGCTGAAAAATGCCATGTGTGGTTGTGCGGCGTTTTTTTAGGCTGAGAAAAAACGCAGAGAAAAAACGCAGCGAAAAAACGCGGCCAACCCAAATTGCGAACATACGCGGAAAGTTAGCAAACTTGCGTGTTCGCGAACACCCGATGTTCGCGTGAATTAGTTCGCCGCCGAACAGTTCGCTACATCTCTACTCCCAAACTAGAAGGCATACATGTTATTACTCCAAGCAGAGTGCTTGTAATGAATCAAGTGCACAGTAACACACCCTGTCAGTGGCCATATTACTACTTCCAGTTTGGTGGTCAGCTCATTATGATCATTAAAGGAGAACTAAACCCCTAGAATGACCAACACATAGCTTATATTATATTAAGTGACCTATTAAAGTATTTACCAAACTGGAATATATATATATATATATAAGTAAATATTGCCCTTTTACATCCTTTCTCTTGAGCCGCCATTTAGTGATGGGCTGTGTGCTACCTCAGAGATCAGCTGACAGGAAGTGATGCAGCTCTAACTCTAACAGGAAGTAGTGTGGGAGTAAAAGGCAGAACTCTGTCCATTCATTGGCTGATGGGGCCTAGCATGTATGTGTGCCTTGGCTTGTTTGTGTGCACTGTGAATCCTATGATCCCAGGGGGCGGCCCTTAGTACTTAAAATGGCAGTTTTCTATTTAGGATTACCCAATGACATTTTATGAAAATGGTTTATTTAGATCAGTGCTGTCCAACTTCTGTGGTGCCAAGGGCCGAAATTTCTCTAGCATACATAGTGGAGGGCCACTAATGGAAGCCAGTATTGACCACTCCCCTTTTTTAAACCACACCCACTTCAAACCACACCTATTTTATCACAATGGTGGTAGCACAGCAAAATCCAAAATGCTTGGTCCTTACTGCGGGGATATCAACCGTTATTCATATGTGAAAGAATTATATTATGTCATATTAAGATATACCCCTAAATTCATGGATAGCACAGCAACCCCCAGCACATAATTACACACCTTAGGGACCATTTCATGGCTATTTCCAACTGCTAACAAACCCACAACAAACCCCTGCCTGGTTTACCTCTCACAGGCATTATAGGGCAGGCAGAGTATGGCACACATAGGCAGCACTCTGCCTGCCCTATGCTGCCTGTGTGTGCCATACTCTACCTGGCCTATGTTGCCTATGTGTGCCATGCTCTGCCTGCCATACCCTGCCTGTGTGTACCATACTCTGCCTACCCTATGCTGCCTGTGTGTGCCATACTCTACCTGGCCTATGTTGCCTGTGTGTGCCATGCTCTGCCTGCCATACACTGCCTGTGTGTGCCATACTCTGCCTACCCTATGCTGCCTGTGTGTGCCATACCCTCTCTGCCCTATGCTGCCTGTGTGTGCCATACTCTGCCTGCCCTACCTGTTTGTGCCATACCCTCCCTGCCCTATGTTGTCTATCTGCCATAATCTGGCTACCCTATGGTCCCTGTGTGTGCCATACACACAGGCAGCATAGTCCAGGCAGTACATACAATGTCTGAGGTGTGAACAATGGGGGGTGATTACAGCCTGAGTCTGAGGTGTGAACACTGCAGGGGGTGAACAATGCAGAGATTAAAAGGTGTGAACAACACAGGGGATTACATATTTAAACAATACAGAGGGATTACAGCCTGAATCTGAGGTGAGAACCATGCAGGGGGACAGGTAATCTCAGTACTGATACCATTTAAAGCTTACACAAAGGTAAGCCATCAAAGCAGCCAGACAGGTGGGGGGCCACACAGAGGGGGGTCGCATACGGCCCGCGGGCCGCCAGTTGGACAGCACTGATTTAGATGAAGCAGGGCTTTACATATGAGCAGTTTTATGCAATATATATTTTTATAGCACAATATATTTATATATTGTTTTCCGAAGTCGCATGAAGGAGGAAACTTTACGCGACTTCAGAAAACCAAAGTAATATAAAGGCTTTTCCACCAGTGATTCCTATTTGTGCCGGTGGAAAGGCATTTCAGAGCGTTTAGTCGATACAATAGCAGAGATTTATTGCGGGTGACTAACACGCTCCGCAGGACATCAGCCTTAAAGAAATCTTTTAACAATTACATGCTTGCAAAATTGGGGCACCGGTGTGTGTAAATAGGGGAAATCAATACAAAGCTTAGAGAAAAGCAAATGGTTATTATATTTATTTTGTTGTGATAGATATGATATAATAGAGATTTAAGGCATCCCAGGCACATTTATGGCTAAAGATCTGCACACCAAATACCCACCTCTTGTAATAAGTGATATGGGAAGAGGTGGGAAGTTTATCCGCACTCACCAGCACACCCTGGCCTTACCACCTATGTTCCACCTGGGGCACAATATCTAAAGATGGTTCTGCACCCTCCGCTATATTCCAAAATACGCAAAAATATTGGCACAACAGGACTTGGTTAAGCGGGATGAACCCTGCTATTTTATTAGTTACAAACCATGAAATGTTTAGGGGGCACCGTTTGTACTTCAAACATTGGATTTTTTGTAATAAAACTATTTTCTGTACATTTTGGGGCACATTCATTAAAGTACGACAGGCCCGATTACAAAAAATTCTTATTTTTTTCTAAAGTTTACAACTTTTGCATATTTTCGGTGATATTTTCGTTAATTTGCACAAATTGTATTTGTCACAACGAGTACAAAAGTTTCAGATTCATTCAAGCTTCAGTATCGTGACTTTCCTTGGGTCGGGTTGGAGCTGCAGAGTGCCATTGAGCCCTATGGGAGACTTTCCTTGGGCCAGGTTGGAGCTGCAGAGTGCCATTGAGCCCTATGGGAGACTTTCCTTGGGCTGGGTTGGAGCTGCAGAGTGCCATTGAGCCCTATGGGAGGCTTGCCAGGTTGGAGCTGCAGAGTGCCATTGAGCCCTATGGGAGACTTTCCTTGGGCCAGGTTGGAGCTGCAGAGTGCCATTGAGCCCTATGGGAGGCTTGCCAGGTTGGAGCTGCAGAGTGCCATTGAGCCCTATGGGAGACTTTCCTTTGGCCGGGTTGGAGCTGCAGAGTGCCATTGAGCCCTATGGGAGGCTTTCCTTGGGCCGGGTTGGAGCTGCAGAGTGCCATTGAGCCCTATGGGAGGCTTTCCTTGGGCCGGGTTGGAGCTGCAGAGTGCCATTGAGCCCTATGGGAGACTTTCCTTGGGCCGGGTTGGAGCTGCAGAGTGCCATTGAGCCCTATGGGAGACTTTCCTTGGGCCGGGTTGGAGCTGCAGAGTGCCATTGAGCCCTATGGGAGACTTTCCTTGGGGCGGGTTGGAGCTGCAGAGTGCCATTGAGCCCTATGGGAGACTTTCCTTGGGGCGGGTTGGAGCTGCAGAGTGCCATTGAGCCCTATGGGAGACTTTCCTTGGGCCGGGTTGGAGCTGCAGAGTGCCATTGAGCCCTATGGGAGACTTTCCTTGGGGCGGGTTGGAGCTGCAGAGTGCCATTGAGCCCTATGGGAGACTTTCCTTGGGCCGGGTTGGAGCTGCAGAGTGCCATTGAGCCCTATGGGAGACTTTCCTTGGGCCAGGTTGGAGCTGCAGGGTGCCATTGAGCCCTATGGGAGACTTTCCTTGGGCCGGGTTGGAGCTGCAGAGTGCCATTGAGCCCTATGGGAGACTTTCCTTGGGGTGGGTTGGAGCTGCAGAGTGCCATTGAGCCCTATGGGAGACTTTCTTTGGGCCGGGTTGGAGCTGCAGAGTGCCATTGAGCCCTATGGGAGACTTTCCTTGGGCCGGGTTGGAGCTGCAGAGTGCCATTGAGCCCTATGGGAGACTTTCCTTGGGCCGGGTTGGAGCCGCAGAGTGCCATTGAGCCCTATGGGAGACTTTCCTTGGGCCGGGTTGGAGCTGCAGAGTGCCATTGAGCCCTATGGGAGACTTTGCTTGGGCCAGGTTGGAGCTGCAGAGTGCCATTGAGCCCTATGGGAGACTTTCCTTGGGCGGGGTTGGAGCTGCAGAGTGCCATTGAGCCCTATGGGAGACTTTCCTTGGGCCGGGTTGGAGCTGCAGAGTGCCATTGAGCCCTATGGGAGACTTTCCTTGGGCCGGGTTGGAGCTGCAGAGTGCCATTGAGCCCTATGGGAGGCTTCCAAAATTATGCACTGAAAGTTCAAAGTTGGAAAGGTTTTCCCAACGTTTACGATTGTTCGGATACGAAAATTTTGTGACTATTGGATCACCATTTGCAATTGATCGTTTCAATACAAAAATTTCAGAACTTTCGGATCGTAAGTAATAAATCTTTGTATTCAAACGAACGGAATTTTTCAGGACTTTTGCAATCATCAGAAATTATCAGATTTTGTAATTCGGATTTGTACTTTAATGAGTTTGCCCCTTTGTCCCAGTGTGTGCGGTACTCTGTCTCTATATTTAATTTATTTGTCCAGAACCCGGTCAGTTAACTACATTTTTAGGGTTATGCTCCTCTCTGCACCTATATATATATACAGTATATGTATATATTCAGCTGCTGAACAGTATTTATGTAATAAAAGTGTGCCCCATGTAACTTTATACTGTATGCTTATTTTTTTGTGTGTTTAATTTCATTTAAGTGATATATGTCACTCACCAGCCCCCCAGACAGTCTCACGCGGAACTGACGGAAATGGTACTGTGAATAACACTGGAGAGTTAATGTTCTGTGGCTGTGGCTGAAGGTAGGTGGTTATATGCAGGTGTGTTGCCAGGGGAACTTGGTAAAATGTATATTTGCCTTCTATTGATCTGTGCTTTTTCCTTGATATGGGCAGTGTCAGTGCTGATGCCCCTTTCCCTGCCAAAACCACCTCTCCCACCCTTTACTAGAACATTCAAACTGACACTATATGAGGTTGAAATGGCCTCAGCCAATATATTAAGAGAACGTTTACTCTACATAACCTGATCAAATGCTTAACAATAGTTATCAATATTAAATCTAGCGACTGAAGGCTGCTTTTGTGGAAATAACGTTAACCCTGTAAAACCCAGAAATATAAAGGAGCAGCATTAGAAAATTGGGGGCACTTGGCAATGCTTACATAGGAGGGATTCCCATGCTGCTGTCTGCCATCTGTTGCTGAAATACAGAATCACACAGTATATTTCAGTCAGTCCATGCCTGGGTTCCAGGGCAAATTAGGGCCCTGTTCTAACACTAGCCCTGGGGACACTGCCAAATAAAAAGTCAAAGCCAGGGGGCTGCCCCTGGAAAATAGGAACACTTGGCTACTCTGTATTTAGTCATATTGTCATCTGAAATAGCTTGAATGTACAGGTATGGGACCTGTTATCCAGAATGTTTAGAGATGGAGCCTATAGTAGCAGTGGGATAATAGCCTCTGGGAAGGTACTGGGGCTGTGGGATAGCAGGTATAGTAGGGAGAGATGGTGCCTATAGTAGCAGTGGGGGGATAATAGCCTCTGGGAAGGGACTGGGGCTGTGGGATAGCAGGTATAGTAGGGAGAGATGGTGCCTATAGTAGTAGTGGGGGGATAATAGCCTCTGGGAAGGGACTGTGGCTGTGGGATAGCAGGTATAGTAGGGAGAGATGGTGCCTATAGTAGCAGTGGGGGGATAATAGCCTCTGGGAAGGGACTGGGGCTGTGGGATAGCAGGTATAGTAGGGAGAGATGGTGCCTATAGTAGCAGTGGGGGGATAATAGCCTCTGGGAAGGGACTGGCGCTGTGGGATAGCAGGTATAGTAGGGAGAGATGGTGCCTATAGTAGCAGTGGGGGGATAATAGCCTCTGGGAAGGGACTGTGGCTGTGGGATAGTAGGTATAGTAGGGAGAGATGGTGCCTATAGTAGCAGTGGGGGGATAATAGCCTCTGGGAAGGGACTGTGGCTGTGGGATAGCAGGTATAGTAGGGAGAGATGGTGCCTATAGTAGCAGTGGGGGGATAATAGCCTCTGGGAAGGGACTGGGGCTGTGGGATAGCAGGTATAGTAGGGAGAGATGGTGCCTATAGTAGCAGTGGGATAATAGCCTCTGGGAAGGGACTGGGGCTGTGGGATAGCAGGTATAGTAGGGAGAGATGGTGCCTATAGTAGCAGTGGGATAATAGTCTCTGGGAAGGGACTGTGGCTGTGGGATAGCAGGTATAGTAGGGAGAGATGGTGCCTATAGTAGCAGTGGGGGGATAATAGCCTCTGGGAAGGGACTGGGGCTGTGGGATAGCAGGTATAGTAGGGAGAGATGGTGCCTATAGTAGCAGTGGGGGGATAATAGCCTCTGGGAAGGGACTGGGGCTGTGGGATAGCAGGTATAGTAGGGAGAGATGGTGCCTATAGTAGCAGTGGGGGGATAATAGCCTCTGGGAAGGGACTGGGGCTGTGGGATAGCAGGTATAGTAGGGAGAGATGGTGCCTATAGTAGCAGTGGGGGGATAATAGCCTCTGGGAAGGGACTGTGGCTGTGGGATAGCAGGTATAGTAGGGAGAGAATTTTATTAAAATATATTAAACAAATACAATAAAACAATAATTACATTTCAATCAAGCAAAAAATTCAAGCATCTTATTTCTTACAGATCATTATAAAACACATATCAAGAGGCATCTTTATGTTTCTTTTTTTTGAGAATTGTCCAAACATTTCCCAGCAGACCGTTTAACTTGTACCCGCACACCTGCCCCCTGACTCTCCATCACATCTTGCTCCCCCAACTCCCCTTCCTCCAGTGACTCCTTTTCTGCCCCCTGAGACTGAAAAGCCCCTTCCCTTTTGCTCTTCTTCCTGCTGGAGATGATATCAGATGAGAGACTTTTCCTTTTCTCCCTCTCCTCCTCCTCCTCCTCCTCCATTCTCTCCAACTCTACCTGTTCCTCTGCTAAATCCCCCCATGACTTCCCTCCTGGCAAAACAAACCTATTTCCAGTTGGGAGGGTAATTACACCCGGGCACTGAGCCTCCTTAGCTTTATTAGATTTGCTGCCCACCACTATCCAACCATCCCCTCCACCTCCCTCCTCTTGGGCTGCCTGTACCGCTGCCTGTTTGTTCTCTCCCTCTTTTACTCTCACCTCTGTTGGGCGCCCCCTGTCTGTCTCTTTTCCCCCACCTGCCCTCTCCTCCCCCCCTCCCTCAGTCTGGGGCAAGTTCTCCCCTGGCATTGGGGTACTCATTACTTTTTCCAAATTGGGACAAGCCTTCCTAATGTTCCGCCAGGCGTCGGGGCAGGCCCTAAAAGCATGGCCGGATTGCATACACAGGTTGCACTTTATGGCCTTTACACACTCCTTGTTTGGGTGCCCAGTCTCCCCACACAAAGCACATTTCTGTATGTTGCACTTTACAGCATAATGCCTGTTGGACCCACATTTGTAGCATAGCCTGGGCTGGCCCACATAGAAACAGACACCCCTTGCTTTCCCAATGAAAAAGGAATTTGGGAGATGTTTCTGAACATTCTGATCCACATGCAGTTTTACTTGGACTTTATACCCCCCTACCCAGAATCCCTCCTCATCAAACACCGGCTCCAGGGGGGATAGGACAGTGCACTGGCGCCGGAGCCATATGAGGATGTCCTGCTCATGCACTGTCTCTCTCTTCATGATAATGGTGACCAGTTTGGTTTCGGGTTTGGACACAGGGATTACCCTAAACCCCTCCCACTCCTTGGCCTCTTTACTCAGATGGTACCGCCTCCAGAACTCCTCTAACCCTTGGGATAACTTATAGCTTAAATCAAACTCTGTGTCTGTGACACTCAGCAAGGCATAAACATCCTGTGGGGTAAAACCCAGCAACTGCTTAATGATGTTTCTGCCCACAAACCTGCGCCCTGGGAAATCCTCCCTCTCTTTCTCCCACTTAATTTTCACAACATTCTTCCTCTTATCAAACTCATCATCAAACTCCTCATCCTGCTCACGTGCAAAGAATCTCCTTCCCTCCCAAATACTGCCCCCCGCAGCCCCAGCAACACTCTCAGTCCCCCCTTGCACATTGCTTTCCCCAGCAGAATAAACAACATTTTTCCTTCCCCTCCCCCCTCACTCACACACATTGCATTACCTGCAATCACCTGCACCTCAGCTGCACCACTCTCAGCCGCTTGCACCTCAGCTGCCCCATCACTCACTGCCCCTCCCCCCTCACTCACACACATTGCATTACCTGCAATCACCTGCACCCCAGCCGCTTGCCCCACACTGCCCCCGGCACTCACAGCAGCTGCACACACACTATCAGCATTAGAAAGGTTGTTACTATGGATAATGTCAGTAGCAACGCTACATTCAGTAAAAGTTTTTGAAACTTCAGTCTCTTTGAGCAGTTCAGCAACTTTAAGCAGTCTCTCAGCTTTCCTGGTCACTCAGAGCGCATTCTGCAACTTTTAGGGCCACACAGCTTCCATGCTCCTCATTGGCAGCAGCCATCTCCTGGTTGGTCAGAGCATTTTTTGCAACCTCCAGGGCCACATGGCTTCCATACTCCTCACTGCCAGCAGCCATTTTGCAGTCATCAGACTCTCCTCTCATCTCCTGGTCTGCCTCTGTTGTAGCTCCGCAGCTCCCTGCAGTTACTCCAACACCGGCGTCCAGGTCCTCAGAGTCACTCTCCATGCCGCTTTTGGAACAGCTTTTGCCTTTCTTTTCCTTTCCTTTAACAGAGCAGGAAACATTGCCCTCTGCAGTGCGCTCCACTGTCACCATGATGTTGGACCCAGTGGCCTTCTTGCTGCTTCTCAAACGGGTCTCAACTACCCGGCTAAATGGTTTAATTGCCTTCTTCCCCATTGTGTAGGGAAAAACAGCAAAAAACAAAGAAAAAGTACCTACAAAAACTAACCCCCAGACCCAGCCGGGCCTGGGAGAGAGTCAAAACTCCACAGAGCACTCAGAGCACCTCCACTCAATAGCAACAGCAACGAGCAAATGGCCTCTGGGAAGGGACTGGGGCTGTGGGATAGCAGGTATAGTAGGGAGAGATGGTGCCTATAGTAGCAGTGGGGGGATAATAGCCTCTGGGAAGGGACTGGGGCTGTGGGATAGCAGGTATAGTAGGGAGAGATGGTGCCTATAGTAGTAGTGGGGGATAATAGCCTTTGGGAAGGGACTGGGGCTGTGGGATAGCAGGTATAGTAGGGAGAGATGGTGCCTATAGTAGCAGTGGGATAATAGCCTCTGTGAAGGGACTGTGGCTGTGGGATAGCAGGTATAGTAGGGAGAGATGGTGCCTATAGTAGCAGTGGGGGGATAATAGCCTCTGGGAAGGGACTGTGGCTGTGGGATAGCAGGTATAGTAGGGAGAGATGGTGCCTATAGTAGCAGTGGGGGGATAATAGCCTCTGGGAAGGGACTGTGGCTGTGGGATAGCAGGTATAGTAGGGAGAGATGGTGCCTATAGTAGCAGTGGGATGATAGCCTCTGGGAAGGGACTGTGGCTGTGGGATAGCAGGTATAGTAGGGAGAGATGGTGCCTATAGTAGCAGTGGGGGGATAATAGCCTCTGGGAAGGGACTGGGGCTGTGGGATAGCAGGTATAGTAGGGAGAGAATTTTATTAAAATATATTAAACAAATACAATTAAACAATAATTACATTTCAATCAAGCAAAAAAACAAACAAACAAACAAACAAACAAACAAATCAATATCACATCAAAAAACAAAACGTACCTCCCTCCAAAGCATCTTATTTCTTACAGATCATTATAAAACACATATCAAGAGGCATCTTTATGTTTCTTTTTTTGAAAATTGTCCAAACATTTCCCAGCAGACCGTTTAACCTGTACCCGCACACCTGCCCCCTGACTCTCCATCACATCTTGCTCCCCCAACTCCCCTTCCTCCAGTGACTCATTTTCTGCCCCCTGAGACTGAAAAGCCCCTTCTCTTTTGCTCTTCTTCCTGCTGGAGATGATATCAGATGAGAGACTTTTCCTTTTCTCCCTCTCCTCCTCCTCCCCCTCCTCCATTCTCTCCAACTCTACCTGTTCCTCTGCTAAATCCCCCCATGACTTCCCTCCTGGCAAAACAAACCTTTTTTTAGTTGGGAGGGTAATTACACCCGGGCACTGAGCCTCCTTAGCTTTATTAGATTTGCTGCCCACCACTATCCAACCATCCCCTCCACCTCCCTCCTCTTGGGCTGCCTGTACCGCTGCCTGTACCTTTGCCTGTTTGTTCTCTCTCTCCTTCCCTCTCACCTCTGTTGGGTGCCCCCTGTCTGTCTCTTTTGCCCCACCTGCCCTCTCCTCCCCCCTTCCCTCAGTCTGGGGCAAGTTCTCCCCTGGCATTGGGGTACTCATTACTTTTTCCAGATTGGGACAAGCCTTCCTAATGTTGCGCCAGGCGTCGGGGCAGGCCCTATAAGCATGGCCGGATTGCATACACAGGTTACACTTTATGGCCTTTACACACTCCTTGCTTGGGTGCCCAGTCTCCCCACACAAAGCACATTTCTGTATGTTACACTTTACAGCATAATGCCTGTTGGACCCACATTTATAGCATAGCCTGGGCTGGCCCACATAGAAACAGACACCCCTTGCTTTCCCAATGAAAAAGGAATTTGGGAGATGTTTCTGAACATTCTGATCCACATGCAGTTTCACTTGGACTTTATACCCCCCTACCCAGAATCCCTCCTCATCAAACACGGGCTCCAGGGGGGATAGGACAGTGGCGCCGGAGCCATATGAGGATGTCCTGCTCATGCACTCTCTCTCTTCATGATAATGGTGACCAGTTTGGTTTCGGGTTTGGACACAGGCATTACCCTAAACCCCTCCCATTCCTTGGCCTCTTTACTCAGATGGTACCGCCTCCAGAACTCCTCTAACCCTTGGGATAACTTATAGCTTAAATCAAACTCAGTGTCTGTGACACTCAGCAAGGCATAAACGTCCTGTGGGGTAAAACCCAGCAACTGCTTAATGATGTTTCTGGCCACAAACCTGCGCCCCGGGAAATCCTCCCTCTCTTTCTCCCACTTAATTTTCACAACATTCTTCCTCTTATCAAACTCATCATCAAACTCCTCATCCTGCTCACGTGCAAAGAATCTCCTTCCCTCCCAAACACTGCCCCCCGCAGCCCCAGCAACACTCTCAGTCCCCCCATGCACATTGCTTTCCCCAGCAGAATAAACAACATTTTTTCCTTCCCCTCCCCCCTCAGTCACACACGTTGCATTACCTGCAATCACCTGCACCTCAGCTGCACCACTCTCAGCCGCTTGCACCTCAGCTGCCCCAGCACTCACTGCCTCTCCCCCCTCACTCACACACATTGCATTACCTGCAATCACCTGCACCTCAGCCCACTCACGGCAGCTGCACACACACCATCAGTATTGGAAAGACTGTTACTATGCACAGTATCAGTAGCAACGCTACATTCTGCAACAGTTTTTGAAACCTCAGTCTTTTTGAGCAGTTCAGCGACTTTAAGCAGTCTCTCAGTAGTCACGTTGCCTTCTTTCATCTGCTCAAACCTCTGCTTGTTGCCATACAGCTCCCTCCATGGCTCTATAACAGCCAGAATGTCTTTAATGTAGATCTCAGTCTCTTCCAGCTCCTTATTGAGGAAAGTCACCTCTCTGATAAACCGAGTTCTCCTCTCTCCTTTCAGCGAATCCTCACTCTTTATCAGTCTGTCAATGTCTCTGTTTAACTTACTTTGTTTTTCCTCCAAACACCGCAGCTCTTTCAAGGCATTAATAATGGTGTCATACTGTATAACAGTCTCAGTACCTTTGTGCACTTCCCCAGCCTTCCCCAGGGGGCCGGCAGCCATTACCTGCTCACTCTCCAGGGCCACACGGCTTCCATGCACCTCACAGGCAGCAGCCATTTCCTGGTCACTCAGTGCACTCTCTGCAACCTCCAGGGCCACACGGCTTCCATGTTCCCCATTGGCAGCAGCCATCTCCTGGTTGGTCAGAACACTTTCTGCAACCACCATTGCCATATGGCTTCCATGCCCCTCACTGCCAGCAGCCATTTTGCAGCCATCAGACTCTCCTCTCACCTCCTGGTCTGCCTCTGTTGTAGCTCCGCAGCTCCCTGCAGTTACTCCAACACCGGCGCCCAGGTCCTCAGAGTCACTCTCCATGCCGCTTTGGGAACAGCTTTTGCTTTTCTTTTCTTTTCTTTTCCTTTCCTTTATCAGAGCAGGAAACATTGCCCTCTGCAGTGCGCTCCACTGTCACCATGATGTTGGACTCAGTGGCCTTCTTGCTGCTTCTCAAACGGGTCTCAACTACCCGGCTAAATGGTTTCGCCTTCTTCCCCATTGAGTAGGGAAAAACAGTAAAAAACAGAGAAAAAGTACCCACAAAACTAACCCCCAGACCCAGGCGGGCCTGGGAGAAAGTCACAACTCCACAGAGCACTCAGAGCACCTCCACTCAGTAGCAACAACAATGAGCAAATGGCCTCTGGGAAGGGGGTGTGGCTGTGGGATAGCAGGTATAGTAGGGAGAGAATTTTATTAAAATATATTAAACAAATACAATAAAAAACACAATTACATTTCAATCAAGCAAAAAATACATATAAATCAATATTGCATCAAAAAACAAAGCGTACCTCCCTCCAAAGCATCTTATTTCTTACAGATTGTTATAATACACATATCAAGAGGCATCTTTATGTTTCTTATTTTGAGACTTGTCTAAACATTTCCCAGCAGACCGTTTAACCTGTACCCGCACACCTGCCCCCTGACTCTCCATCACACTTTCCTCCCCCAACTCCCTTTCCTCCAGTGACTCCTTTTCTGCCCCCTGAGACTGAAAAGCCCCTTCCCTCTTGCTCTTCTTCCTGCTGGAGATGATATCAGATGAGAGACTTTTCCTTTTCTCCCTCTCCTCCTCCTCCTCCTCCATTCTCTCCATCTCTACCTGTTCCTCTGCTAAATCCCCCCACGATTTCCCTCCTGGCAAAACAAACCTATTTTCAGTTGGGAGGGTAATTACACCTGGGCACTGAGCCTCCTTAGCCTTATTAGATTTACTGCCCACCACTATCCAACCATCCCCTCCACCTCCCTCCTCTTGGGCTGCCTGTACCTTTGCCTGTTTGTTCTCTCTCTCCTTCCCTCTCACCTCTGTTGGGCGCCCCCTGTCTGTCTCTTTTGCCCCACCTGCCCTCTCCTCCCCCCCTCCTTCAGTCTGGGGCAAGTTCTCCCCTGGCATTGGGGTACTCATTACTTTTTCCAGATTGGGACAAGCCTTCCTAATGTTGCGCCAGGCGTCGGGGCAGGCCCTATAAGCATGGCCGGATTGCATACACAGGTTACACTTTATGGCCTTTACACACTCCTTGCTTGGGTGCCCAGTCTCCCCACACAAAGCACATTTCTGTATGTTGCACTTTACAGCATAATGCCTGTTGGACCCACATTTGTAGCATAGCCTGGGCTGGCCCACATAGAAACAGACACCCCTTGCTTTCCCAATGAAAAAAGAATTTGGGAGATGTTTCTGAACATTCTGATCCACATGCAGTTTTACTTGGACTTTATACCCCCCTACCCAGAATCCCTCCTCATCAAACACCGGCTCCAGGGGGGATAGGACAGTGCACTGGCGCCGGAGCCATATGAGGATGTCCTGCTTATGCACTGTCTCTCTCTTCATGATAATAGTGACCAGTTTGGTTTCGGGTTTGGACACAGGGATTACCCTAAACCCCTCCCACTCCTTGGCCCCTTTACTCAGATGGTACCGCCTCCAGAACTCCTCTAACCCTTGGGATAACTTATAGCTTAAATCAAACTCTGTGTCTGTGACACTCAGCAAGGCATAAACATCCTGTGGGGTAAAACCCAGCAACTGCTTAATAATGTTTCTGCCCACAAACCTGCGCCCCGGGAAATCCTCCCTCTCTTTCTCCCACTTAATTTTCACCACATTCTTCCTCTTGTCAAACTCATCATCAAACTCCTCATCCTGCTCACGTGCAAAGAATCTCCTTCCCTCCCAAACACTGCCCCCCGCAGCCCCAGCAACACTCTCAGTCCCCCCATGCACATTGCTTTCCCCAGCAGAATAAACAACATTTTTTCCTTCCCCTCCCCCCTCAGTCACACACGTTGCATTACCTGCAATCACCTGCACCTCAGCTGCACCACTCCCAGCCGCTTGCACCTCAGCTGCACCACTCCCAGCCGCTTGCACCTCAGCTGCCTCAGCACTCACTGCCCCTCCCCCCTCAGTCACACACATTGCATTACCTGCATGTACCTGCACCCCAGCCGCTTGCCCCACACTGCCCCCGGCACTCACAGCAGCTGCACACACACCATCAGTATTGGAAAGACCGTTACTATGCACAATATCAGTAGCAACGCTATATTCTGCAACAATTTTAGAGTATTCAGTCTCTTTCAGCAGTTCAGCAACTTTTAGCAGTCTCTCAGCGGTCACATTGCCCTCCTTCATCTGTTCAAATCTCTGCTTGTTGTCATACAGCTCCTTCCATGGCTCTATAACAGCCAGAATATCTTTAATGTTAATCTCAGTCTCTTCCAGTTCCTTATTGAGGAAAGCCAACTCCTTGATGAACTGAGTCCTCCTCTCTCCTCTCAGCAACTTCTGATTCTTTATCAGTCTGTCAATGTCTCTGTTTAACTTGCTTTGCTTCTCCTCCAAATACCTCAGCTCCTTTAAAGCATTAATGATAGTGTCATATTGTATAACAGTCTCAGTCCCTTTGTGCATTTCCCCTGCCTTCCCCAGGGGCCTGGCAGCCATTACCTGCTCACTCTCCTGGGCCACACGGTTTCCATGCACCTCACAGGTAGCAGCCATTTCCTGGTCACTCAGAGCACACTCTGCAACCTCCAGGGCCACACAGTTTCCATGCTCCTCACTGGCAGCAGCCATCTCCTGGTTGGTCAGAGCACTTTCTGCAACCACCATTGCCACATGGCTTCCATGCTCCTCACTGCCAGCAGCCATTTTGCAGCCATCAGACTCTGCTCTCACCTCCTGGTCTGCCTCTGTTGTAGCTCCGCAGCTCCCTGCAGTCACTCCAACACCGGCGTCCAGGTCCTCAGAGTCACTCTCCATGCCGCTTTTGGAACAACTTTTGCTTTTCTTTTCCTTTGCTTTAACAGAGCAGGAAACTTTGCCCTTTGCAGTGCGCTCTACTGACACCACAATGTTAGATCCAGCAGCCCTCCTGCTGCTCAAACGGGTCTTCACCACCCGGCTAAACGGTTTTATCGCTTTCTTCCCCATCAAGTAGGGAAAAGCACCAAAAACAGAGAAAAAAACCCCACAAAACTAACTCCCAGACCCAGCCGGGCCCGGGAGAAAGTCACAACTCCACAGAGCACTCAGAGCACCTCCACTCAGTAGCAACAGCAATGAGCAAATGGCCTCTGGGAAGGGACTGGGGCTGTGGGATAGCAGGTATAGTAGGGAGAGATGGTGCCTATAGTAGCAGTGGGGGGATAATAGCCTCTGGGAAGGGACTGTGGCTGTGGGATAGCAGGTATAGTAGGGAGAGATGGTGCCTATAGTAGCAGTGGGGGGATAATAGCCTCTGGGAAGGGACTGTGGCTGTGGGATAGCAGGTATAGTAGGGAGAGATGGTGCCTATAGTAGCAGTGGGATAATAGCCTCTGGGAAGGGACTGTGGCTGTGGGATAGCAGGTATAGTAGGGAGAGATGGTGCCTATAGTAGCAGTGGGGGATAATAGCCTCTGGGAAGGGACTGTGGCTGTGGGATAGCAGGTATAGTAGGGAGAGATGGTGCCTATAGTAGCAGTGGGATAATAGCCTCTGGGAAGGGACTGTGGCTGTGGGATAGCAGGTATAGTAGGGAGAGATGGTGCCTATAGTAGCAGTGGGGGGATAATAGCCTCTGGGAAGGGACTGGGGCTGTGGGATAGCAGGTATAGTAGGGAGAGATGGTGCCTATAGTAGCAGTGGTGGGATTATAGCCTCTGGGAAGGGACTGGGGCTGTGGGATAGCAGGTATAGTAGGGAGAGATGGTGCCTATAGTAGCAGTGGGGGGATAATAGCCTCTGGGAAGGGACTGTGGCTGTGGGATAGCAGGTATAGTAGGGAGAGATGGTGCCTATAGTAGCAGTGGGATAATAGCCTCTGGGAAGGGACTGTGGCTGTGGGATAGCAGGTATAGTAGGGAGAGATGGTGCCTATAGTAGCAGTGGGGGGATAATAGCCTCTGGGAAGGGAC
Source organism: Xenopus tropicalis (assembly GCF_000004195.4). Classification (NCBI taxonomy): domain Eukaryota; kingdom Metazoa; phylum Chordata; class Amphibia; order Anura; family Pipidae; genus Xenopus; species Xenopus tropicalis. Next base: position 199,039,355 of record NC_030677.2, on the reverse strand, counting down.
TGGGGCTGTGGGATAGCAGGTATAGTAGGGAGAGATGGTGCCTATAGTAGCAGTGGTGGGATTATAGCCTCTGGGAAGGGACTGGGGCTGTGGGATAGCAGGTATAGTAGGGAGAGATGGTGCCTATAGTAGCAGTGGGGGGATAATAGCCTCTGGGAAGGGACTGTGGCTGTGGGATAGCAGGTATAGTAGGGAGAGATGGTGCCTATAGTAGCAGTGGGGGGATAATAGCCTCTGGGAAGGGACTGGGGCTGTGGGATAGCAGGTATAGTAGGGAGAGATGGTGCCTATAGTAGCAGTGGGGGGATAATAGCCTCTGGGAAGGGACTGGGGCTGTGGAGAGATGGTGCTTACAGTAGTGGGAAATAGCATTTATAGCACTGTGTTCTGGTAGTATTAAATGTAAAGGTGGCACTGCATTTATAATGCTGTGTGTTCTGAGGTCAATAAATGTCAATGTAGCATTACTTTTATACTGCTCTTTGTTTTTAAGGCATTAAATATGAAGCTAGCACAGTATTTATACTGCTCTAAGCCTGAGGTTGGCACTGTGTTTATACAGCTATCTGTTTTCGGAACAGTAAATGGCTCCCCAGGGGAAACCTGTGAATTTCGATAAGAGAAAAGAATCTGTAGATAAGATCTTAATTGGTGGCACGGTCAGCTCACCTCTACATCTGTCCCCGGAATTCAAATGCCTGCTAACCTTACCTACCAGAACCCTCTCTGATCAGCCCATAACCATTACTAAACAGCAGAAACCCTTGGGTGCACAAAGCATCTTCCCCCAGCCTGAAAAGATCTTTAATTTGTTTGCAGTGAGGTCACCATTAATTTTTTTCTGAGAAAAGTGTTCAGTTTGTGGTTTTTACCATACAGAAATTATAATAAAATGAGTTTTGTTTTGTATGTTCTGTTCCAATCTTAAATGGAAAGCACAATGAAAATAATTATACATTGCGGCATTCGATATCCACGTCTGAAAATGAAAATCACTTGGAATTTAAAAAGAACTCATTTCCGGGCAATCGCGGGAAAAAAAAATATAATAATAAAGGCCCCGCCGGAGATATAACTGCAAATGAGTTTCGCACGTGGAGGGAATGAAGGTCTCCTCTGCCGCACGTCATCAGCAGTAATTAGTGGCGCCTTTCATTTCTATAGTGAGGCACGAGGGACCACAGGGAACCAACAGATCAGATCCATAAATCTAAAAGATCAGTAGTCTAGCACAGGACTAGGCATGTGAATATCACACAGACATGTATGGCATTTAGTATAGGCCTTGCATGGGGTCTTGGGGGATCAATATACTCTCTGGTAAAGTGGTAAACAAAAAAAACTCCATATAATAAAAATAATATAGTAATATTTAGCATGAAAAGCATATACCTGTACAGATATGGGACCTGTTATCCAGAATGCATGAAATGAAAATGAAAATGAACATGAAATAAACCCAATAGGATTGTTTTGCCACCAACATGGATTCATGCAGCTCAATTAGCATCAAGTACAGGTACTGTTTTATTATTACAGAGAAAAGGGAATCATTTAACCATGAAATAAACCCAATAGGGCTGTTCTGCCCCCAATAAGGGGTAATTATATCTTAGTTGGGATCAAGTACAGGTACTGTTTTATTATTACAGAGAAAAGGGAATCATTTAACCATGAAATAAACCCAATAGGGCTGTTCTGCCCCCAATAAGGGGTAATTATATCTTAGTTGGGATCAAGTACAGGTACTGTTTTATTATTACAGAGAAAAGGGAATCATTTAACCATGAAATAAACCCAATAGGGCTGTTCTGCCCCCAATAAGGGGTAATTATATCTTAGTTGGGATCAAGTACAGGTACTGTTTTATTATTACAGAGATAAAGGGAATCATTTAACCATGAAATAAACCCAATAGGGCTGTTCTGCCCCCAATAAGGGGTAATTATATCTTAGTTGGGATCAAGTACAGGTACTGTTTTATTATTACAGAGAAAATGGAATCATTTAACCATTAAATAAACCCAATAGGGCTGTTCTGCCCCCAATAAGGGGTAATTATATCTTAGTTGGGATCAAGTACATGTACTGTTTTATTATTACAGAGAAAAGGGAATCATTTAACCATGAAATAAACCCAATAGGGCTGTTCTGCCCCCAATAAGGGGTAATAATATCTTAGTTGGGATCAAGTACAGGTACTGTTTTATTATTACAGAGAAAAGGGAATCATTGTTAAAATGTTGAATTACTTGCTTATAATGAAGTCTATGGGAGATGGCCTTCCTGTAATTTGGAGTTTTCTGGATAACGGATCCTGTACCTGTATATAGAAACATCAAATATTATATAAGTTGTATAGAAAATGCAATTAGATTAAAGGGCATCTTACCCCCAAAAATGTTTCTTGCATACAGTGAATCCATTCAAGATATATAATCAAGGGTTTTATTTTGTAAATGTAATTTCTACTGAATTTGGGATCGGTCTGATTTGTTCTATGGGGTATTTTGCCCAGAGCAGTGACAAGGGGACAGAGGCATTCTGGTCTCCACTGCCATCTAATGAGTTATAGCACTGGATGCCACTCCAGATGGCAGAGGCAAAGAAAAGGTCTATGTGCCAACTGATGTCAGTAATTTGCACCCAACTTACCCCCACCCAGAGGCGATTTTCACCCAGGAACCTCCTTGAGGTGGCTCCTGTGATGCCACTCCCTCTTGTCCCCAATACTTATCTTTCCTGTACCAGGGGGGGGTCATCGCTAGTGCAGAGAGTGCAATTGCACAGCCACATTCCCAGATTAAAAATGGAAGGAGGGCTCTTTTGCCCTCACTTCATGGCAGCAGTGCCCCTGCCCCCACCTTTGAAATGCATTGGATAGTCACCCAAATCCTCAGAAGTAGTCAACCACAGGGGCATAGTCAGGTGGCCAAGGCACACTATTTCTAAAGGGATTGGGGTTACCTTCTCTGTAGCATTAACTTAATGGCAAACCTGTAAGCAGCCCCCCTTGGGTAACCCAATAGCGGAATCTGCATCCTTTATAGTTACACCACTGGACCACTGTACAAAGTCTATAGAGGCAAAAACATGCCCCTTACAGTAATGATCATTTTAAAAAGCACTTGCTTCTGGAGTTCTGATTGGAAATCTAGGTGCTAAGTGGAGTGCCAACATATGATAGACTGCTCTGTCCTTAGTGCCTGCTCTGTCATTAGTGCCTGCCCTGTCCTTAGTGCCTGCCCTGTCCTTAGTGCCTGCCCTGTCCCTAGTGCCTGCCCTGTCCTTAGTGCCTGCCCTGTCCTTAGTGCCTGCCCTGTCCTTAGTGCCTGCCCTGTGCCTAGTGCCTGCCCTGTCCCTAGTGCCTGCCCTGTCCTTAGTGCCTGCCCTGTCCTTAGTGCCTGCCCTGTCCTTAGTGCCTGCCCTGTGCCTAGTGCCTGCCCTGTCCCTAGTGCCTGCCCTGTCCTTAGTGCCTGCCCTGTCCTTAGTGCCTGCCCTGTCCTTAGTGCCTGCCCTGTCCTTAGTGCCTGCCCTGTCCCTAGTGCCTGCCCTGTCCTTAGTGCCTGCCCTGTGCCTAGTGCCTGCCCTGTCCCTAGTGCCTGCCCTGTCCTTAGTGCCTGCCCTGTCCCTAGTGCCTGCCCTGTCCCTAGTGCCTGCCCTGTCCTTAGTGCCTGCCCTGTCCCTATTGCATATATGTCACCCCAGCCCACCCCTCAGGGATTCAGCTCTGTTGAACACAGGTAGTGCTGCATCTGTAGGACACTGGTCTCTTTGCTCTGTTTTGGAGAGCAATGTTTGAAGGTGCAGGGCATGGGTCAAAGTTAAAAGAAGTGGTGCCTATTTTATTTGCCAAATGCCCTGCCTTCACCTTTTAAATCATCCATTTAAGGTACATATTTTAAAAAATGTGCCCTTCTAAAGGGAGACTTAGTAGTAGAGATGTGGCCCTCCAGCTGTCTCTGTGTGAACTGCAAGCCTGCTAGCTGGGGGGGATCCTGAGAGACGTGTGACATATGCCCTCTGGAGAGCAAAGGATTACAAACAGTTTGCTTTAGGGATGAGGATCTGTTCCTGTTCTGCGCTAATCCCCCCAATCTGCTTTACACTAAGCACACCAGCCACTGCCCTTTAACTGCAAAACATTCCTCTTTCATATTACCTCACTTCTACAATTCACTAGCATTCATATGGGATTACTATTGTTCTCTATAATAGCCTTAGATATAGGTTTCCCCTTAACTGTCAGGAACCCTGACTGCAGCTTAATGCCTGGGGATTATATATTCAAAACTGAATAAACTCATTTCCATGAAGACTAAAGAGTCTGAACTGAAAAAATCCACAAGAAAGGTAGCAGAAAGTCTAGTAACATCCAAATTTTTCAACTTGCTGCATGAAAACTGATTTTTGTGAATTGTTGCACAAAAAAACAGCTTCAAAAATCCGAAACTTCTTAAGTTTCAAAGCAAAAAAAGAATCCTCCAGGGAAGGGACATCTGCCATTTCTTCAATACTGCTTCTACATGATCTCGGCAACTTTCAGCTGGCAAATTGTCGAATTTGGATTTTTCACCGTTTGGACACATAGTAAATCTCGAAAAAGTCATGGCTCTTTTTCCCCGCAACTTTTAGCGCTAAAAATCCGAATTGTAAATAAAAAGAAAACTTTAGTAAATGGCCTCCTAAATGTTTTTCTTGAGCCAACAATTGGATTATACTGTGGGCCTATAGAAGAGGATTACATCAAAGTACCAATGAGGGTTTTCTAACCTGCCCTACCAGAATATATATGTTGACAGTAGAACTCTTAGACGTTACTGGATATCACAGCAAAATCATTTTAAGTTAGATCTGTCTAACCAGGTCCGGACTGGGATTCCAAATAGGCCCTGGCATTTTAGGTACCCAGAGGCCCAAACAGCTCCCCCAGCCCACTAAATAGTGACTGTCTGTGGCACCGTACAGCCCCCCTGGCATTCCCAGTACCCAGAGGCACAAACAGCCCCCCCCCCAGCCCACTAAATAGTGACTGTCTGTGGCACCGTACAGCCCCCCTGGCATTCCCAGTACCCAGAGGCACAAACAGCCCCCCCCCAGCCCAATAAATAGTGACTGTCTCTGGCACCTTACAGCCCCCCCTGGCATTCCCAGTACCCAGAGGCACAAACAGCCCCCCCCCCGCCCAATAAATAGTGACTGTTTGTGGCACCTTACAGCCCCCCTGGCATTCCCAGTACCCAGAGGCACAAACAGCCCCCCCAGCCTAATAAATAGTGACTGTCTGTGGCACCTTACAGCCCCCTGGCATTCCCAGTACCCAGAGGCACAAACAGCCCCCCCAGCCTAATAAATAGTGACTGTCTGTGGCACCTTACAGCCCCCCTGGCATTCCCAGTACCCAGAGGCCCAAACAGCCCCCCCAGCCCAATAAATAGTGACTGTCTGTGGCACCTTATAGCAGCCCTGGCATTCCCAGTACCCAGAGGCACAAACAGCCCCCCCAGCCTAATAAATAGTGACTGTCTGTGGCACCTTATAGCAGCCCTGGCATTCCCAGTACCCAGAGGCACAAACAGCCCCCCCAGCCCAATAAATAGTGACTGTCTCTGGCATCTTACAGCAGCCCCTCTGGCATTTGCCAGAACCCACAGATTGCCAGTCCTGGGCTGCATCTAACCCCCTCCCCAAATGCTTCTGGACCCCCCAGCAGCAGCCAGTGTGGCTACTGTTATCCCAGCGAATGAGTTTTGTTCAGGATATCAGTACAGGTATCGGACCCCTTATCCGGAAACCCATTATCCAGAAAGTTCTGAATTATGGAAAGGCCATCTTCCATAGACATTCCCTTTTCTCTGTAATAATAAAACAGTACCTGTACTTGATCCCAACTAAGATATAATTAATCCTTATTGGGGGCAGAACAGCCCTATTGGGTTTATTTAATGGTTAAATGATTCCCTTTTCTCTGTAAAAATAAAACAGTACCTGTACTTGATCCCAACTAAGATATAATTACCCCTTATTGGGGGCAGAACAGCCCTATTGGGTTTATTTCATGGTTAAATGATTCCCTTTTCTCTGTAATAATAAAACAGTACCTGTACTTGATCCCAACTAAGATATAATTACCCCTTATTGGGGGCAGAACAGCCCTATTGGGTTTATTTAATATTTAAATTATTTTTAAAACCCCAGGTCCCAAGCATTCTGGATAATGGGTCCCATACCTGTAGTATTTATTCTCTCCCTATAGCCAGAGCCACACAGAGAAACTAGTAACTGACTCCTGGAACTGTATCATCTGACTTCTTCACTCTGTCTGCTGAGAATGATTATAAGTATGTATTTTATTTGTATTAGACCCCCAGGGTACTGGCTGCTTAACATTCCTTAACTACATTTATAGCATGGACATGGGAGTCAGTGCTGATTAAAATAGTAGTATTTCAGAAAATTGCAAGGGTGTGGACTCCCCTCAGTGAGTGCTGAGGATACAGTATTACAGAGGAAGGAGTTACTAGATAGGGGGGCTTACACTCTAATGGCACAGGGTAATAAGTGCAGCTATATTAAGGGAGGGGGGAGATTATGTAAGGAGTAAATTAGGTGCCTTGCAGAGAATGTGGTAGCTCGGTACGAGAAAAGCCTGGGAAATGCGTTTGTCAAAATTGCTCATGGAGGCACATTTATCAAGCAGTGACATTGTATTTGTATGCCCTTAAATTCCTATACAGGTGAATAGGGAATTTCCCTCTGGCATACTGCGATGCACTCTATTTGCACCTTTGGGTCTATCAAGCTGGCCACGTACGGGCTGATAAAGCTACCAACTTACCCTCCAGATACAATTTGGCCACCCTCGCTCTGTACATTGCTATAAATGGGGCTGTGTGACATTTCCATTTCTCCTCTCACCACATGTTGAGTATTATTATCATTATTATTATTAGCATTTATTTATAAAGCGCCAACATACCCCGCAGCGCTGTACAATAAGTGGGTTTCATACATGGGACATACAGAGTAACATATAAAGCAATCAATAACCGATACAAGAGGTGAAGTATAACAGTTTTACAGTAGTACTAATACTGCCTCTCTGTTACCCACCCTGTTATCGGACACCTACTTTCTACTTTACAGTAGGAAATGTTCACTTACAGCACCCGGTGCACCCGGACGTCACCCCATGCCCGAGCCCTCCCCAGCTCCAGGGAGATTATCAAACAGCCTTAAACACAAATACTGCCTTAAACGCAGCACCAGGTCTCCCATTTGTTCTTTGTGCAAACAGTTAGGGTTAACCAGCTGGAAAGGGAGGTTACAGTGCAGCATTTGCTGAAAGAGTTGGGTCGGCAGGCACGCATTTCTGCAGTCTTCCATGAGAAGAAACTCATTATACAAACACTACAAGCCTGGATTTTCCTCTTCCTCCTCCTTATTGGGATTTTTCTTTTCTATCCATGTTGGTTTTTGAGCATGTTTGTCAGCAGTCCAACATATTATTGTTACAGCATTGGGTCCTGCGAAGGCTATTTTCTTAATAACTATAAAACTTGGGCCCCTTTAGGCTAACCTTTGCATAACATGGGCTCCCTCCAAACCGTGATCATCTGGGGCCACTCTGGGCTCAGTTTTTATATGTACAATTTCCATTGGAAGGATCTGTTTACCCCCCTTAAATGAAAACTGTACCCCCATAATGAATACTTAGCTAACAGTTAGTATCAGTATCATATTAAAGGAAAACTATATCCCTGAACAATGTAGGTCTCTATAAAAATATATAGCATAAACAGCTCATATGTAAAACCCTGCTTCATCTAAATAACCCATTTTCATAAAAAAATACTTTTTTAGCAGTATGTGCCATTGGGTAATCCTAAATAGAAAACTGCCATTTTATGTACTAAGGCCGTTCCCTTCTTCTTGTAATAATAAAACAGTACCTGTACTTGATCCCAACTAAGAAATAATTACCCCTTATTGGGGGCAGAACAGCCCTATTGGGTTTATTTCATGGTTAAATGATTCCCTTTTCTCTGTAATAATAAAACAGTACCTGTACTTGATCCCAACTAAGATATAATTACCCCTTATTGGGGCAGAATAGCCCTATTGGGTTTATTTAATGGTTAAATGATTCCCTTTTCTCTGTCATAATAAAACAGTACCTGTACTTGATCCCAACTAAGATATAATTACCCCTTATTGGGGGCAGAACAGCCCTATTGGGTTTATTTCATGGTTAAATGATTCCCTTTTCTCTGTAATAATAAAACAGTACCTGTACTTGATCCCAACTAAGATATAATTACCCCTTATTGGGGCAGAACAGCCCTATTGGGTTTATTTAATGGTTAAATGATTCCCTTTTCTCTGTCATAATAAAACAGTACCTGTACTTGATCCCAACTTAGATATAATTACCCCTTATTGGGGGCAGAACAGCCCTATTGGGTTTATTTCATGGTTAAATGATTCCCTTTTCTCTGTAATAATAAAACAGTACCTGTACTTGATCCCAACTAAGATATAATTACCCCTTATTGGAGGCAACACAATCCTGTTGGGTTTATTTAATGTTTAAAAGATTTTTTAGTAGACTATCCAAATTATGGAAAGACCCCTTATCCCCAAGTCACAAGCAATCAGATAACAGAGTCCATTTCTGTTTTTGTTATTCTACAAAGATAATCTGACATTTATCACAATACGACCTCTAGAGGACCCTCTTCCATTGGAGTCCGTGGAGGAGATTACTTCATCAGAGCAATTGTGCTTACTCTTATTGATATAAATATGCACAAATATAGAATTATAAGTCTCCCTGTATAGAATAACCTACATCCTTATGTTCATTTGCAAAATTATATATATATATATATATATATATATATATATAAAGTGAATATAAGCACTGCTTATCTGTAGGGTATATTGCAGGTTAATGCTGACTTCCGGGAGCATTCCCCATACCTACACAGCTACGGATAGGCTCATGATCTGTAATAAAGAAGGAGCACTTGACCTTATTTTCCCAAGGCGTTTGGCTGTAAGCTTGGGGAAACTGGTTGGGCAGGTTATTCTCTCATGCCATGCCACCAGATTTCATGTCTCGCAACAGGGACTTTCACAGCAGTTTTATTTTCTTTCTTTTTTCTGCTTTTGCTAGCAGCAAACACTAGAAACAGCCGATCATTAACCATTAATAGGAAACATCTATGTTCATTTGCAGTCATTACTTATACAAGGGCCTAGGGGCTTCTTTAGGGGGTGCCGGGGGTGGGGTGGAATCACTGCACTTGTTTTAATAATATTAAATCTATTTTTTTTTAAATCTATTTTTTATTTAATTTAATATATATCAGGGATTCTTAGTCTGTGAGTTGGGGTCCAAAATACAGTTGCAAAAGGCTTTTATAATCTGAAATGTCTTCCTTCAGAAGGAAGTATTAATAAAAACAAGGCATGTGACTATTTCCAAACCAGCTTTCAAGTTTGGGATTTTCAAGTTTGGGATTTTCAGGTTTGGGATTTGGGCCCCCATAAATCAATCTTTCCATTTCTTTTGTGGCTCACATCATTACATTCATATGATACTAATATGACTTAAAGAGTGGTTTACTCCAAGTTCACTTTTAGTATGTTACAGAATGACCAATTCTAAGCAGCTTTTACAATTGGTTTTACATTTTTTTACGTTTTTTCATTAGTTTTTGCATTCTTCTTCTGACCAAAAAAAAGCTATTGCTCTGTTAAGCTCCATTGTTATTGTTAGCTCTTATTACTTATCTTCCTACTCAGGCCCTCTCCTATTCATATTTCATTCAATCATTCAAATGACTCTCTGGTTGCCAAGGTAATTTTTCCCCTCCCAACACAAATAATATAAGAAATAAAGACCAGTTGCAAATTGTCTCAGAATATTACTCTATACACATACTTACAGTTAACTCTAAGGTGAGATGCCCCTTTAAAAGGAACTCCACCCAAAAACAATATTTTCATAATGAAAGTGAATGCAGTTCTAAACAACTTCCCAATATACGTACGTTATTCCTGTCTCTGGGTGTGACCCCTGTACAGGGCTGGGACTAGGGGAAGGCAGGAGAGGAACATGCCAAGGGCGCAATGATGAGGGGGCACCAGGCAGGTACCTCCCCTGCCTACCCCTTGTACGCACTCCCTTGTCATTGCCGCCGCTTGTCATCGCAAGTCCCCCTCTGTGTTACAATGCGCAAAGGGAGGAGGAGAATGGTTTCAGGGGTGAAGTGGCCGACCAGGTATCCTATGGCGCCCCCGCTTAGCTTAGCCCACCCCTGCTCTTGTACCAGGAGTTACTTCTCCACCACCTCCATTAATTAGCTGCTTTAGGGCTTGTACTCATGAGTGTTTGTTCCTGCGCTCCCCTGCGGCGGTGTTTTTCTGTGTCCCACTGCTGGGGAGCACAGTAAGAAACACATATCATTCTTTCTAACAGGGCTGTACTAACACAGGCGCATGTAAGCGCCGAATGCAGGTGGAATGCAACTTGCCGCCGGAGGGGAGTGCAGGAACAAATGCCCTAACAACTAGTGATAAGCAAATTTTTTTACCAGGCATGGATTCGCAGCAAAGTTCTGCATTTCACCATTGGCGAAACTTCTGTGAAATTCAGGTGTCAAAATGGGTGTGGCCACATCAAAGAGGGGTGCGGTCATGTTAAAAAAAGGCGCAATCATGCAAAAAAAGGCACGGTGGCATCAAAAAGGGCAGGCGCATCAAAAAAAGTCATGGGCATCAAAAAAGTAGAGTGTCAGCTGTGTTTTGCAAATTTTTCTGTAGTTTCGCAAATTTTTCGGCAAAGCGAAACAGGACAGATTCGCTCATCACTACTAACAACATTGTGATGCATAGAACACTGATCTCGGTAGCAATTACATTCTCAAATGACTTCAAACCCACTGAAAATATTTCAATAATGTGTATTGGAAAATTGCTTAGAATTATATTCAAACAGCTTTCGGGTGGAGGAGCCCTTTGATTGTGCCCATTCCCATAAGAATGACTTCCTGTCGTTTGGATCGTTCCCATACAAACTCATTCCTATCCTGTATCTGAAAATCATTTTGGAGATTTCACACTTGATTGTGTAGATGGTGAAAGAACAATGAAACAGATGTTTGGAAAGGTTTTAGTAAAAAAGCTCCGGAAGTAAACGTCTACCTACAGTGCAAGTCCTTATCCCACTTCTTCGGATCAATAGTTTTTGGACCAAAGCCTTTCTGTGTCATTTAAAATATCTTTTAATTCCATAAAGGAACAGTAACACCAAAAGTTCTGACCTTCTCTGAACCTGTCCAGTTCTTATGTCTATGATGTATATTTGTGCCCAGTGTTATGCCCTAATGATCTATACATTATGTTTCAAATCTTATTTATTTTATATCTTAGTTGGGATCAAGTACAGGTACTGTTTTATTATTACAGAGAAAAGGGAATCATTTAACCATTAAATAAACCCAATAGGACTGTTCTGCCCCCAATAAGGGGTAATTATATCTTAGTTGGGATCAAGTACAGGTACTGTTTTATTATTACAGAGAAAAGGGAATCATTTAACCATGAAATAAACCCAATAGGGCTGTTCTGCCCCCAATAAGGGGTAATTATATCTTAGTTGGGATCAAGTACAGGTACTGTTTTATTATAACAGAGAAAAGGGAATCATTTAACCATTAAATAAACCCAATAGGACTGTTCTGCCCCCAATAAGGGGTAATTATATCTTAGTTGGGATCAAGTACAGGTACTGTTTTATTATTACAGAGAAAAGGGAATAATTTAATCATTAAATAAACCCAATAGGGCTGTTCTGCCCCCAATAAGGGGTAATTATATCTTAGTTGGGATCAAGTACAGGTACTGTTTTATTATTACAGAGAGAAAAGGGGATCATTTAACCATTAAATAAACCCAATAGGGCTGTTCTGCCCCCAATAAGGGGTAATTATATCTTAGTTGGGATCAAGTACAGGTACTGTTTTATTATTACAGAGAAAAGGGAATCATTTAACCATGAAATAAACCCAATAGGGCTGTTCTGCCCCCAATAAGGGGTAATTATATCTTAGTTGGGATCAAGTACAAGGTACTGTTTTATTTCTACAGAGGAAAAGGAAATCAGTTTTAAAATTCTGAATTATTTGATTAAAATGGAGTCTATGGGAGACAGGCTTTCCGTAATTCGGAGCTTTCTGGGTAACGGGTTTCCGGATTAGGGATCCCATACCTGTATTATAACATATTAGCACGTTTTGTTGCCTGGTAGTGCTGAGCTATACTTGTTACATACTATTATTCCCATGCAAAGCAGAAGAATTTCTGGGAATTAAGCACAGGATCGTTCCTAAAAATGGAATATACTAGAGACTGAGCCTCACCCACTGGGTTTTAAAGAGATGGCTCACCCTCAGGTTAACTTTTATAGCATGGGCAATTTATAATAACATACCCAGAATTCCGTCTGCTTTGTATAGGAATGAGAAACATATCGCCTTAACCAAACAGGTTTTACTGTTAATTCCTGAATCATTTTTCATCTGTTTATTGTCCAGACAGTAATGCAGTGCAACTGACTTTATTCAGGGGACTTTTTTGTATTGCATTGTATCTATTTATTTATTTATATGGTACCATAATTGTACACAGGGCTTAACGAGATGTAAGCACAAACAGGGATATAGTTATATATATAACTTACACAGTAACAACTTGATGCTTAAAGGAACAGTTCAGTGTAAAAAAGAAATGGGTAAAAGAGACAGACTGTGCAAAATAAAAAAATATTTTCAATATAGTTAGGCAAAAATGTAATCTATACAGGCTGGAGGGAGCAGATCTGATTAGTGTCTAACATAATGGCCAGAACACTACTTCCTGCTTTCAGCTCTCTAACCTCTTAGTTAGTCAGTGACTTTAGGGGGGGGTTCCCCCTGATTGGTTACTGACTGCTAACAACTTAGAGAGCTGTAAAGCAAGAAGTTGTGTTCTGGCTATTATGTTAGACATCTGCCCACTCCAGGCTTTATAGATTACATTTTTGCCTATATTGAAAACATTTTTTATTTTGCAAAGTCTCTCTATTTTACCCAGTTTCATTTTTACACTGAATTGCTCCTTTTAAAGATAATATCTTTCAATACACATCTTGGAGGAGGTCCCTTCCCCGAGGAGCTTACAATCTATTAGGAAGAAGATAACAAACATAAACAAAAAGAGGGATGGGGTATAAGTGCATAGGATAAGGGTGTGTTGCTGCAGAGGAAGGTTAGTAAAGTGCTTCATCTAGTAGGTGGTTTTTAAGGAGCATAGAGAAAAGTGTTGGTGTGGGGGCTTTCCTGATGCAAGATGGTAGCACATTCCAGAGGCGGGGCACAATCAATGAGAAAGGTTTTATGCGCGACTCTGTTATGGTGAACTGTATGGTTAGTAGAGGTGGCTATAGTAACCTGAGAGTCTGGACCAGTAGTGGAGGGGCAGTGGAAGGGGCGTATTTTCGCAATGTGTGTGGTATGTTCGAGTGAGGGATGCGATGTGGGCAGAGAATGTGAAGGATGGGTCTAAGATGAACCCACCTGCCTTGGGGGACTGGATACATTTTCAAGTGTAATGGTCAACAGAGGGAGGGGGCTAGGTTTTGGCAATATGAGCAGTTCAGTTTTGGACATGCTAAGCTTGAGGTGGCCAGCAGCCATCCAAGATGCAACTGCAGTAAGGCACGGCATGATTTCTGCCTGCAAAGCAGAAGCAAAGCAGGTCAGGGTAGACAAGGAAGCACATTACCCCAGATGGTCAAGAAAAATAGTCCAGTATATCCAAAACAGGCCAATAATACCCAAAGCAGATTCAACACTAGCTGGCTGATGGACCTCGCCTATAATCTGTTGCCTTTCCAGCCGCGAGTGGCTCTTGGTATTCCCATACACAAGCACCCATGTAAAAAGGATGTAACTATGTCACACAGGGTAATGACTGCATGGGTGCCAGCTTATATCTTATCAATGACAAAGGAACTCACTAACAGCAATGGTGCAGAGTGAAAGCGCTCTTATATATCTGTCTATTCAAAGACGTCCATGAAAAACAAAGGCTCTAAAAAAAGGACATGTTCCTGGGAACTGTGGTTGAATAATATGTTAAGAGTAATAGAACACACAAGGTTCTTATTAGTGGTGAAAGTAGAACTCACTGGGCACCACATATATCGGAACACTATGGGGCTGCTCATTAGTCACAGCATATCCCTTTGTTATTGTTACTGCCCTGGCTAATATTAAAAGCAAAAAATGAAGCTATCTCTGAAATGGGAACACAATCTTGGCTCATCTCCACAAACGAGAGAAAGGGATTCTGGAAAATCTAGGTCAGAGTCAGATTTACAACCATGCAAGCAGAGAAACACGACCAAGTAATGGAATATTTTCCAGTAAACACAGTGACCCTAAATGAAACACAGGCACATTATAGGTTTATTATAAAAAAGTAAAAAACAGAATGTCCTATAATAATGAAGCTTGTTATTTCAAGGTGAAGTGTTTAGTTCCTCCGGATCACCCTAAGCCTTGTGTTTTTCCCTATTGGTCAAGAATAAAAATGGAAAATGCTCAGGGGATTGCTACCTGGGATCTGGATTCCTCCACCCCGGGCAGTTTCTCAACAGTGCTTTATAATTACAAAGGGAAATGTAATTCCTTGTGTTATCCCAATTTTGTGACTCTTCGAAGAGATTTGGTTGTTCTCATTAAACTGGATCTGACCCAATGGGTGATATTGCACTGTTGAGCTCTGTAGTGCTCATTATGGTTTTTTAATTGCCTTTGATTTCCCTTTGATAATAAGGATTATCTCAAAATTTCTTGAGGAACACTTGCAGTTCCTGTAGGGCTGAGAAACGTAGAGGACCCACCATCCTAATGTTATGGGGTGGCTGTAAAAATATATTTGAAATAAAATCAGCAGCACAACAGGTGTGTAGCCAATGAAAACACTATACATTTTACAGGCTAGTCCAATCTATATCAATAGAACATTAAGGTGGCCATACACAGACCAATTTCAGCTGCCGATATTGGTTCTTTAGACCTATTCGGCACCAGCGATGGGTTTTCTGACCTGAAATTGGTCAGATCTCAATGAGGCAGGTTTGATTTTTCTGCCGGATCGGGGACCATATCGGCTCGTTGATGTGGCCTATGGTGCCTATGCTCACCATTTTAATTTGATTGTTTGGCCCTAGGACTAAACAATCAAATTTGCCTGATAACGCCCACCTATATGTGGGCATATGGGGAGAAGATCTGCTTGTTTGGCGAGGTCGCCAAACATTGCATTGCCCAATTAAGACCAACCTACACCAACCAAAATAGTAGAACCACTGGAGACTGGACCAGTGGGTTCATAGCTTCACAATATTCACAACTCAGGAGATGGCGAGCAAAGTGCCAACTGCACAAATCCTGTTCCTAAATTCCTTAATATACAATCTGTATTCCCGTAAGGACTTGTTTCAATAATTGCCTACTACGTTATGTTTGTCTGATTTGCTTTCATGAACGTGTAACTTTTTTGTGCAACGAAACCCACAATATGACCCACAGAATAGCTGCTTAGGGTAGTTAAATAAAGGACATTTTAGTGAAGAATGCTGTTGCTAACAAGCATACCCGGTTTGGTAGAAACACATACAATGTAACCCGTCAAAAGAGTTGCAGAGGGGGTTTTAAATAAAAATAACTCCTTGTTTGCTCAAAACTGCACCAACATCAATCTGGTTCACCCGCCGTGGCACCACCATCTCAGCGCAGGTCTCATGGTGTCAGCACCTCTGCATTGGTGGGGGTATATTAATATCAGGGCCCACTCTGAACTGCTCACTCCGGCACTCAGCTTTTATAACCAGTAATTGGTAAAAGATAATTTTTGGCCTTTTAAAAACATTCCCTTTATTGGTAAAACATTCACGGACATATGTTATTGAAATCTACTTTGCTTCCGACTGTGCAACCCCAGGGAGTGCCAGAGACTACATCCATTCTATACAGCTGGTTTACATCAGCAATTCCTTTCATTTCCTACCCGTGCAACACAGGGTTTCTTTGTGTGTATGTGAGTGGCCCATCACATTATACTATACATCATTACATTCCCACATTTCCTCCTATAAAAGGGATTATTCTTCAGACACTATCTGGTTTCTCTAGCAGGTATCCAACCACCAACAGCAATGCCCACAAAGTCCTGCCCACATATTAACGGAGGGTATCTTTAAAAAATATGAAAAAAAGATACTATCGTTACTTACAGTACATGTCCCTCTTTTCAATAACCCTATAAACCGGCATTAACCTCATACATTCAGCGGGCACTTGTGCCAAGCTTCTATTGGAGTCAATATGAATTCAGAGACATAGCTGGCAGCCAATGTACCCAAAATCACAATCTAGTACATGGCAGCTTTCTCGTTGCCGTACTACATGGCCATGGTGACCACCACTTTCTTGATCTTCTCACTCTGCCCACCCATGTTCCCTGCATATAGGAATGCAAATGGACTTCTAAACTTCAAT